>NC_088376.1:126598846-126919038 GCF_037993035.2 Macaca fascicularis
AGCAGGATGCATGTCCTGTGACAGAGGCGGGAGGTGAGTTAATCCTAGAGCTGCCTCTGTATTTCTTACTTTCTAGCTCTGTTCATATGTATCCTTCCAAAACTACCGTCTTTTCTTGATGTAACCTAAATGAGTCTCTGTTTCTTTCTAATACACTAAACTGTTTGAAATAAATACATAGGCACACTGAGGACCACCAAGATTAGTATGACAAAGTCATTGTCCTCAAGGAATTCACAGTTCGGTGAAGAAGAAAAGATAATCATACAAAAAAAAAACTGTTTTGTAAAGTCAAAATGGAAGGCTAAAGGTGTTAAAAGACTATTTGTTTGCCATTGGGATTAAATTTTTTAAAAATTAAACAGAAACATACAACTTGCTCACTGGAATCTGCATTAAGTAATAGAAAGTGTAAGTGACAATTTCTAGCAGGAAATAGATGGTATATAAGATAGAGTTTCCCAATTTGGAGCATGGTTTTTACCATATCTGCATACCACCTGGACTATTTACTTAATATTTTCATTTGACTAAAAACTCACTTTTGTAATTGAAATGCATACTTTACCCCATCCTAAACAATGATACCCTTGAAACAATGTGAAAATAAAGGGCAGTCCTCCATGCCTCCGCAGTCATCTCAATCATCAAGAGTACATGTACTAGATTCTTGGAAACACTGACCTAGAGAAAAAAAGAGCTGAACTCAGGGTTACGAGATCTTACTTTGGACTTGCCTCCCTCACCGAGCAATTGTGGGATTCTGGGTGAGTCAGTCTCATTTTACCTCCGCAACAAAATGAGTACAATATCAGCCCTGCTCACCTTACAGGGTGATTACAGATTAAACAAACCAAAGTATGTCAAAATGGTTGAAAAAAGAAAAAGTGTTCAATAAATGACAGTGCTTATTATGGATGCAGATGTGGACTATACTGATCATATACTGGCTTCCTAAAATGAGTGTCCCTTGGGAAAACGCTGGCATTTTTTAAAACCAAAAAGAATGATTTCTCCTATAAGCTGTGTTCCCAGAATGGTCCAGCTCTTATCTTCTCAAAACTTGTTTTCACTCACACCATTTGATCACTGTTCATTCACACAATTTGATCACTGCTCATTCACTGCTTTTGTGGTATTTCCAATTATTTCTAGCAAGCAAGCCTCATCTTCCCAAGTATATTAAAAAGTCCCCAGAGAACTCATTCAAATGAGTTAACAATTATAAAATAAACTATACATTATAGTACATAGTGCTATTTATGGACTGAGTCTTCATACAAGTTATTAATCTCTCTGAATCTATTTTCTAATTTGGAAAATGAAACTAATAATCCCTGTTTCGCAAGTTTTTTGTGACATTCAATGAAATAATGATAGTTAATTGCTTAATACAGTGCCTGGCCCATGGCAAGTTGTTAAAAAAAAATTAGCCATTATTACTCCAAGAGTGATGAGCATCACTATTCGCACTGGTGACATATCAGTATTAGGGGTCTAGAATGCTAAATATCATTGCACTCACCTCATAGGGCTATTGTGAGAATTAAATGAAGCTGGGAGTGGTGGCTCATGCCTGCTATCTCAGCACTTTTGGAGGCTGAGGTGGGCAGATTGCTTGATCTCAGAAGTTCGAGACCTGCCTGGGAAACATGGTGAAACCTCGTCTTTACAAAAATTATGAGAATTATCTGAGAGTGGTGGCATGCCCCTGTAGTTCTAGCTACTTGCGGGGCTGAGATGGGAGGATTGCTTGCACCTGGGAGGTTGAGGCTGCAGTAAGCTGAGTTTATGTTACTGCTCTCCTACCTGGGTGACAAAGAGCTACTCTTTCTCAAAAAAAAGAAAAGAAAAGAAAAGAAAAGAAAAGAAAAGAAAAAAGGAAAAAAAAAATAGAAAAGAAAAGAAAAAAAAGAATAGAAAAGAAAAGAAAATGAAAGTTATCACATGTAAACACTGTCTGGCACTTGAATGATAAGTGCTTGATAAATATGATGAGCCTTTGCTATCATCATCAGCTTTTGTTATCTCAGTGTCTACTATTGTAAATCTTACTTTGGATAAAGTAGGGTATGATGAATGTAAGAATTTTGAGTTGTAGCCGGGCGCGGTGGCTCACGCCTGTAATCCCAGCACTTTGGGAGGCCGAGGCGGGCGGATCACAAGGTCAGGAGATCGAGACCACGGTGAAACCCCGTCTCTACTAAAAATACAAAAAATTAGCCGGGCGCGGTTGTGGGCGCCTGTAGTCCCAGCTACTCGGGAGGCTGAGGCAGGAAAATGGCGTGAACCCGGGAGGCGGAGCTTGCAGTGAGCCGAGATCGCGCCACTGCACTCCAGCCTGGGCGACAGAGCGAGACTCCGTCTCAAAAAAAAAAAAAAAAAAAAAAAAGAATTTTGAGTTGTAGAAAATTCTGTATCTAATCATAATTGACTATGTTGTTATCTAGTTTTTGAAATACTGTAAGAATTTAACATAATGTTAGAAAGTAATAGATACCTAAAAGATACTACATGATGAAAAGGAGAGATTAGCATATGGTTTGATTTGAACAAGTAAAGCTTCTTATTGATAAAGAGCTAGACCTGTGCTATTATGCACTAGCTATATGCACTTGAAATGTGGCTGGTCTGAATGGAGGTATGCTGTAAGTATAAAATACACATTACATTTCAAAGACTTAGTAAGAAGAAAATAATATTTAAAATCTCAGTAATTATTCATGTTGATCACACATAGACACAAGTGATATTTTGGATATATTGGTATATACAGACATGTTATCAAAATTTATTTCACATGTTGCTTTTTATTTTTTAATATTGCTACCAGAAAATTTAAAATTGCACATGTAGTTCCCATTAGTGGCTTGTATTCTAGTTCTGTTGGGCAGTGCTGATCTAGGACTGTTTTAAGACTTCATTTTTTTAGAGCAATTTTAGACTCACAGCAAAATGCAGAGGAAAGTACAGAGATTTCTCATAACCTCCCCTTCCCCGCTACATGCATACCTTCCCCCTTTATCAGTGTCCCCCACCAGAGTAGTGCATTTGTTAAAATTGATCAACCTACACTGACACATCATTATCATCCAAAGTCTACAGTTTAGCTTAGGGTTCACTCTTGTTGCATGTTCTACGGGTTTGAGTAAATGCATAATGACATATAATCACCACTATAGTACTATATGGAGTATTTTCACTGCCCTCAAAATCCACTGTGATCTGCTTATTCACCACCCTCACCATCTCCAACCTCTGACAACCATTGATCCTTTTTCTGTCTCCATAGTTTTGCTTTTTCCAGAATGGCATATAGTTGAAATCATGCAGTATGTAGCTCTTTCAGATTGGCTTATTTCCCTTAGTAATATGCACTTAAGTTTTCTCCATGTCTTTTCTTAGTTTGGTAGCTCTTTTCTTTTTAGCACTTAATAATATTCCATTGGTTGTACTGCCGTTTATCCCCTCACCTACAAAAGGACATTTAAGTTGCCTCTGAGTCTCTAGGATTATGAATGAAGCTACTATAAGCAGCTCTATACAGGTTTTCATGTGGACGTAAGGTTTTAATTCCTTTGAGTAGATACTAAGGAGTGGAATGACTGGGTCACATGGTAAGAGTATGTTTAGTTTGTATAAGAAACCACCAAATTGCTTTCCAAAGTAGCTGAGCCATTTTGCATTCCCACCAGAAATAAACATTTGGTGTTATCAGTGTTCTGGATTTTTGCCATTATAATATTAACAGGTGTGTAATGGTATCTCTCATTCTTTTGATTTGCATTTTTTTCTGATGACATATGAACATCTTTTCATATATTTATTTGCCCTCTGTATATCTTCTTTGGTGAGGTCTCTGTTAAGGTCTTTGGCCCATTTTTTAATCAGAAAGTTTGTTTCCTTATTGTTGAGGTTTAAAAGTTTTTTGTGTATCCTGGATAACAGTCCTTTATGAAATGTATCTTTTGCAAATATTTTCTCCCAGTCTGTGGCTTGTCTTCTTCATTCTCTTTATAATCTAGGCCATTTAGGAGTTCAAATGTTGACAAAATATTGTGGCACATCTTATAATTGTACAATATCAAAATGGCCTTTTTGAACTGAAAACAGTAGCAAAATTCTTCTCAGACTTTTAATCTCAACTCTTTTTTACTGTTTTTTTGGTCAGTTAAAGCTATTTCCTTCATTTATTGTTTTGTAGAAAATCACAGTTTTAAGGAGGTAGGGTTTAGTCTTCTATTCTAGTTTTGTTATTTGTTTACATCTCGTTTTATTTAAAATGTATTATTTTCTTAAAAAAACATTTAAGGTTTGTTTCTACTGGATTAAAAAGTATAGAAGAGTAACAGTACCTCCAGAAACAAACTAACAAAATACTAAACACACAAACAAATAATGTTGGAATTATATATATAATCTCAAGGGACAGTCAGTGGCTAAGGTGATGAGTCTGAAAAAATGAATTATTTAGATATCATAATACTTTAATTTATATGAATAGGCTATTGCCTTTAGTAATGCCATTATACCCAGCACTAACAGATTATAGAAGATTACCATTTCCTACTTAGTATTCCATATTAATTTGTGAATCTAGTGGATTTTTATTGAAAACCGTATGTTATTTTCATAGGCACATTTCTAAATCTTTAGCAAGTACTATATATAACAGGATAACCCTTTAATGAGTTATTTTATGCTCATTGTTGAAATTAAAATATTTTGGCAAATAATATGTTGATAATGTTTTAAATTATCATATGCATCTATGCATCCATGTGTAGGTCTGACTGTTCAGACTTTTGGGAATATTATAAAATTAGGAGACCTGGTAAGCTAAGAGTCAATACAAACTGCTTTACTTCATGAAGATCTTGCAAACAAAATTTCAATAACTGTCTGAAGCATGCAAAATAATTTTTTATAAAGAGATATTAAGTACGAACTTGTTTTAGCTTAGAACTGGTAATTCACAGAATAGAACAAATAAAACATCTTTTCTGTAATCTACTCACCTCCATCTTCCTTCTTCACTCTGCAAGTTTGTAATAATCCACCCTCCTCCAAATTTACAAACCATTTGCTTTTCCAAAGTTTATCTACAAGTCAGTCATTGCCCCTTTGAGTGCAATGTGTATTACGTTCCAAGACTAGCCCACCAAACCTCCATATATTGCTAAAATGCTATGCATGTACACTGAACAACCCAGATGCAACATAATTAATGAAAAGAGACTGCCACAAAATTAAATATTATTTTATTTTTTTTTGTTTTGTTTTTTTAAATTTTTTTTTAATTTATTTTTTATTATTATTATACTTTAAGTTCTAGGGTACATGTGCATAACGTGCAGGTTTGTTACATATGTATACTTGTGCCATGTTGCTGTGTTGCACCCATCAACTCGTCAGCACCCATCAACTCGTCATTTACATCAGGTGTAACTCCCAATGCAATCCCTCCCCCCTCCCCCCTCCCCATGATAGGCCCCGGTGTGTGATGTTCCCCTTCCCGAGTCCAAGTGATCTCATTGTTCAGTTCCCACCTATAAGTGAGAACATGCGATGTTTGGTTTTCTGTTCTTGTGATAGTTTGCTAAGAATGATGGTTTCCACCTGCATCCATGTCCCTACAAAGGACATAAACTCATCCTTTTTTATGGCTGCATAGTATTCCATGGTGTATATGTGCCACATTTTCTTAATCCAGTCTGTCACTGATGGACATTTGGGTTGATTCCAAGTCTTTGCTATTGTGAATAGTGCCACAATAAACATACGTGTGCATGTGTCTTTATAGCAGCATGATTTATAATCCTTTGGGTATATACCCAGTAATGGGATGGCTGGGTCATATGGTACATCTAGTTCTAGATCCTTGAGGAATCGCCATACTGTTTTCCATAATGGTTGAACTAGTTTACAATCCCACCAACAGTGTAAAAGTGTTCCTATTTCTCCACATCCTCTCCAGCACCTGTTGTTTCCTGACTTTTTAATGATTGCCATTCTAACTGGTGTGAGATGGTATCTCATTGTGGTTTTGATTTGCATTTCTCTGATGGCCAGTGATGATGAGCATTTTTTCATGTGTCTGTTGGCAGTATGAATGTCTTCTTTTGAGAAATGTCTGTTCATATCCTTTGCCCACTTTTTGATGGGGTTGTTTGTTTTTTTCTTGTAAATTTGTTTGAGTTCTTTGTAGGTTCTGGATATTAGCCCTTTGTCAGATGAGTAGATTGCAAAAATTTTCTCCCATTCTGTAGGTTGCCTGTTCACTCTGATGGTAGTTTCTTTTGCTGTGCAGAAGCTCTTTAGTTTAATTAGATCCCATTTGTCAATTTTGGCTTTTGCTGCCATTGCTTTTGGTGTTTTAGACATGAAGTCTTTGCCCATGCCTATGTCCTGAATGGTACTACCTAGGTTTTCCTCTAGGGTTTTTATGGTATTAGGTCTAACATTTAAGTCTCTAATCCATCTTGAATTAATTTTTGTATAAGGAGTAAGGAAAGGATCCAGTTTCAGCTTTCTACTTATGGCTAGCCAGTTTTCCCAGCACCATTTATTAAATAGGGAATCCTTTCCCCATTGCTTGTTTCTCTCAGGTTTGTCAAAGATCAGATGGCTGTAGATGTGTGGTATTATTTCTGAGGACTCTGTTCTGTTCCATTGGTCTATATCTCTGTTTTGGTACCAGTATCATGCTGTTTTGGTTACTGTAGCCTTGTAGTATAGTTTGAAGTCAGGTAGCGTGATGCCTCCAGCTTTGTTCTTTTGACTTAGGATTGTCTTGGAGATGCGGGCTCTTTTTTGGTTCCATATGAACTTTAAAGCAGTTTTTTCCAATTCTGTGAAGAAAGTCATTGGTAGCTTGATGGGGATGGCATTGAATCTATAAATAACCTTGGGCAGTATGGCCATTTTCACGATATTGGGATGCAAGGCTGGTTCAACATTCGCAAATCAATAAACATAATCCAGCATATAAACAGAACCAAAGACAAGAACCACATGATTATCTCAATAGATGCAGAAAAGGCTTTTGACAAAATTCAACAGCCCTTCATGCTAAAAACGCTCAATAAATTCGGTATTGATGGAACGTACCTCAAAATAAAAAGAGCTATTTATGACAAACCCACAGCCAATATCATACTGAATGGGCAAAAACTGGAAAAATTCCCTTTGAAAACTGGCACAAGACAGGGATGCCCTCTCTCACCACTCCTATTCAACATAGTGTTGGAAGTTCTGGCTAGGGCAATCAGGCAAGAGAAAGAAATCAAGGGTATTCAGTTAGGAAAAGAAGAAGTCAAATTGTCCCTCTTTGCAGATGACACGATTGTATATTTAGAAAACCCCATTGTCTCAGCCCAAAATCTCCTTAAGCTGATAAGCAACTTTAGCAAAGTCTCAGGATACAAAATTAATGTGCAAAAATCACAAGCATTCTTATACACCAGTAACAGACAAACAGAGAGCCAAATCATGAATGAACTTCCATTCACAATTGCTTCAAAGAGAATAAAATACCTAGGAATCCAACTTACAAGGGATGTAAAGGACCTCTTCAAGGAGAACTACAAACCACTGCTCAGTGAAATAAAAGAGGACACAAACAAATGGAAGAACATACCATGCTCATGGATAGGAAATATTATTTTAAAATATGTCTTGATCTATGCTCGAAAAAAAAGGCAGTTTTTAATTAGCAAATGAAAAGAAAACAGGAGAGACTTCTGTGGCCATTCTGAAAGTTGGTTTGGGAACTTTCAAAGACTATCGAGGTTAATGGCAAATGTTCTGTATAGCATCTAGTAGAATTTTCAAACGTCAGACTTATTACCCTTAAATGCATTAGCCATGATAGAGTCCTGTGTGACTCACGTGGACAGAGGGGTGTAGAGGAAGTGACAAAAAGAGAACAAATCAGAGTAGAGAGATTTCTGAGATGACTGAGAAAGAGGTGAAAGTCAGAAAAGGAAGGTGAATGAAGAGAGTGCATGTCTGTGAGTGAAAGATGGTAAGTGAACTGGAAACAGAAGGAAAAAAAAAGAATGTATGGAACATACTCTCAGTGATCAGTGATAACAGCTCTCATTTACTGAGCTTCCAGCTCAGTGGCCAGCACTGTGCCAAGTGCTTTAGATGCATGTAATTGTCACAATGAAAGACAATATTAGTCTCACTTATAAATGACAAAACCAAAGCCCAGAAGGTTAAATGTTAGGTTGAAGCATATGAAATTGGCACATTTATAGATCAAAACCAGGTGAATATTGACAATTTTATGTGATTCAACTTAACACCTTACCCAAGGACACAGGGCTAGTAAATTTTGGAATGAAGTTTTAAATGCCTCGAATACCTGGCTCCAAAACACTAATTATTTCCCCTACTTTTCACACTTCCACACAACACTACTGGTGAGAAGTAAAAATATCTTACAGGAGAAGCTTGAATCAGACAGGACCTCATTCTGGCCATGAAAATGGTCCCATCAAAGAAGGAATGCTTTTTAGAGCCAAGTGGAGGGTAGGGAACAAAGTAGAACTAATTATTTGAATGCATGGGTTGTTTATGGGTCTGCTTTTGCAGCTTGAAGGTTGTCTACAGTAAATAGTTTATATGTATTAAAAAGTTAATTGATAAACTGAAGACCATTTCTGCAATAGCATGCTTACATTGTAATGTGTTTATATCCAAGATAGATATTTTATTCCTTTCACCCTAAGAAAGCAGGGTTTTATTGGTTATCAATAGCTAGCATCTTTATGCAAATTATTCCATTGCAGTTGGCTGTGATTTTCATTATTTCATTCCAATTGGCTGCATGTTTTAGTCAACAGTATTCTAACAGCTAGATGAGTTCAATCAACGACATTAATGCCTTATGAAGGGCCTTCTTTGATAACCCTTTTATTGATTTTTGTATTTTTATGTCCTCTAAGATTTCATCATTGAGCTGAAACCTCTACCCATTGATAAATAGCTCTGTCTGTTGTTCTGGACTTATTTCATTTTTTCTGGATATTAAGGCAGCACAGAGATTACTCTTCTATACTTTGTTATCACTCAAACTTAGATGCTCCTCCCTTTCTTCCTTCCTTCCTTTTCTCCTTCCTTCCTCTCTTTTTAGCTTCTCTCTCTCCCTCCCCACCCTGCCTTTCCCTCCTCTCTCTTCTTCCTTCCTTTCTTTCCTTCTCCTGACTTAGCCTTACAGAGCAAATCTGCAAGATGAACCATTGATTGAACACGGGCCCCAAAACGTGGAGTGGACAGTGGGAAAGGCCTAAGGTGACTGACCGAGGACATGCGCTTCTTTCCAAATCTGCACTTTCTACTTCTCAGCTAATGACACCCAAAAAACTAATAGTTATTAATTGTATGCCACAAAATTTTCCTAACGGACTTTCTCATCTATTTTGAGAAAAGTTGTTTTGTCTCCTCCAGGTGAATGAGTTAGGCCAGTGATCCCCAAAGTGATTTTTCAGAGCTATGAATCCTGTGAAATGCTCTTCAAAGAAAGGATTTAAATGCTGTTGAGAAACAACATTTACTGGTCCCCTTTATAATGTACATTGAAATAGTAAATGCTCTGAGAAGTTCTACAGTAGAAAAATCTGTTTATTTTTGTTCATCTGGCATTTCTCAAACTTATTTGATCATAGAAACTTTTCTTAAAGTGTTAAGATCTATTAACATCACACAATTAGTTTTTCATATAGCATACTTTGGGAAATATTGAGTTAGACATTAGCAAACTTTCTCATTTTAACTTCAAAAGAGGAGATATAATCTTAAAAGGATTATTTTAAATTAAAATTTAGAAACCTCCATGCTGCCTCAGAAATATATGACAGCCCCTGAGCACTGGGGTACGAGAACCTTGGTTTTATGTGTGATGAGTTGATCCCAAAGAGACTGCAGACTCAAACACCAATAGTGCCATGCAGGTAACATAAATGATGAAGAAGACAGGATATAAGACACCACAGTGCAAGAGGAATGAATAGACAGACCCACTGCTACTCAGCCCTATGAAGAACTAGCCTCAGAAATGATGGGCTCTTAGCTATTTGGAAGGCTGAGGTGAGAGAATTACTTGAATCCAGGAGGCGGAGATTGCAGTCAGCCGACATCGCACCACTGCACTCCAACCTGGGTGACAGAGCGAGACTCTGTCTCAAAAAAAAATAAAAAAAAAAAAAGAAAAGCAAAAGAAATTGGGCTGTTTGCCAACAGATGCTCTAAGCAGTGCTTAAAAAGTTTAAGGAGAAACTGCATATTTGCATAATTTTAACCATATCTGCTCCAAATGTTTATAAATTACAAAGGGAAAAATAATAAGTAATTGATATGATGCACTGAGGTCGCAAATATTGCTTCTGTAGTCTTTTTATCACAAGTGCATAACCTCAATCTAATAATGGGAAAAAAATTCAGACAAACTCAAATTGAGAGATGTTCTGTGAAGAAACAGACAACCTGTGAAGTATTCATACATTCCGAGAAGTAACGTGTAAGTAACATTCTGTGAAGTGTTTATCAGAAATGCCACAGTCACAAAAGACTGGGGGAAATTAGGGACTGTCACAGATTGATGGAAACTAAGGAAACATCACAACTATGCAACTGCATATTATTTTATAAATACAGTGTAGGATCCTGGATCAGATTCTGGAATGGAGAAAGGACGTTACTAGGAAATGCAGTGAAACTTGAATAAAGTCTGTAGTTCAGTTAGTTGAGTTAGAAGCATTGTGGGACATTTAATTAGGGGAAACTAGAGGAAGAGTATATATGACCTCTGTTATTTTTGCAAAATTTTGTTTAAGATTAGTTCAAAATAAAAAGTTAAAAAAAATGATAGCAGAAAAGCAAAGAAAAGAGAAATAAATGATGGGATTCAGAAACTCCAACACAACACTGACCTATAGAAATATAGTACAAGCCATGGATATGAGTCACAGGTGTAATTTTAAGTTATCTAGTAGCTAACTTACAGGAAATGAAAATGGCAAAATTAGTTTTACTAATATATTTTGTTTAACCTGATATATCCAAGTATTAACATGTTAACTTTGTAATCAATATAAAAATTGTTAATGGTGTCTTCAACGTTATTTTGTACTAAGTCTTCAAAATTCAGATTCAATTCAGACTTTTCAAATTCTCAATAGCCACATGTAGCAGTAGCTACTCTATTGGACAGCATAGCTCCACCACCATCAATTCTATACATCTTTTATTTCTGCTTCTTTCTGTGAGGATTTTGTTTTTTCTTGCTATAGACTCCCTCTTCCTTCCTTCATTCATTCACCTACAAGAATTTATATATTCCAGGTATTGCTCCACGCACACAACTGACAATAATTCCTAACTTTCTGGAGCTCTCATTCTCAAGAGGGAGTGATGGACATAAACAGTGGCCATAGTAAATAAATAAATTATAATAAGAAGTAATAAGTGCTATGGGAGAAAAAAACATAGCTGACTCAGATGTCAGGTGACTCAGGTGATGTAAAGTGACTCAGATATGCTGGGGGTGGGATTGCAACCTCAAATAATGTGATGTCATTGAGAAGCTGACATTGGAGCAAAGACAAAGGTGGAAAGATGAAACTCCCTAACTCAACCACCAGAGCAGAAAATGACTTCCTCCTGGCTTCAGTTAGAAAAATCGCAGGCAAGTAATATGACTGGCCTGGTTAGGGTCATGTTACCTCTTTGTGACCAATCACATGGCCTGAAGGGCGGAACATAACCATTCTGGTTGGTCTAACTTGAATCCCTAATCAACAAATTACAAATTAAAAGATGGCAGCTACCAGTTACAGAAACAATCCCACCCACCCTCTTCATCCTTAGAAAGGGAATGCTATTCCCAGAAGACAAGAAGGTACTAGGCAGGAAGAAAAATATTCATTCACTAATTTTTTGGAATTTCAAAAGAACCTTGTCTCTAGTCTTCTGTGACTTCCTAGACAAAGTCCATGTTTACCCTGCCAATTCGCTTCATAACTTTATAGACTTTTAACAAATAGGAAAGTAAATGGAATGAACATAAAACTTCTGGCTATGTGGTCCAAGTTAAAGTCCCAGTTCTTCCAAGATCAGCTGTATTTCCTTAAAACTCATGTACCTTTCAGCATATATATCTATATAGACATACACACACACATACACACACACATATATGTATGTATGTTTGCATATGTGTACATCTATATACACACAAAATTAAGACTGAAAGGTATATATGTATGTGTGCGTATGTATACACATATATATAACTAAAAGAATATACATATTCTTATAGCCTGAAAAGCATCTCATATCTGTAAGTGATCTTTTCCAAGGAAGTTCTTCTATCTCTTAAATAAATGTGGCTCCCCTTTTCTTGTTCTTTCTACCAGTTTCTTTGCACATTCCTTGCTTTTGTCCATAAAGATATACAGGGTACACACATTGATTTGGAGATGCTAACTAAGGCTATTTTCTTCTGGGGAGTTAAAAACAGAATATACTCTCAGAAGAATCTCAACATCTTTAGTTATACTAAAGAAAAATTATGAGTTTATTCAGAAATGCTAATAAAAGCTAATACTAATTGTTAAGTTCCAACTGAATTGATAGTCCCCAGAAAGATAATTATTTTCGACAGACAATAAAGGTTATTATATTTTGAAAACTATACAACATAATCTGAAGCAAAAAAACTTAGCATGGTATCTTGAAATCATCTTTTCTGGAAAGTTGTTAGTTAAAATTAAGCATTTTAAAAATGACACATACATTATAAAGCAGTTTTCACAATGACTATCTCATACAATTGTTATTACTAAAATGCAAGATAGAATTCTTTCTTCTCTCCTTCCCCTCTTTTCTTTCTCCTTTTCTTCCTTTTTTCCTTTCTTCCCTCTCTTCTTTCCTTCCTCCTTCCTTTCTCAAGACTACTATCTGGAAAATATCATTCTAGCCATTATAGACACAGCAGTACAATTTGGAGGCTTATATTTAAGAGTGGGGTTGATGGTGAGTATATGGCAGTAGAAGGCAAGGAACAAAAATAAATAAGGGGGGGAAACAAAAATCAACTTAATTTGAAAGGATTATGTGATAGAGTGGCTGAGCTTGGAGGCTTCCAACTAGCAAAGCAGAGGTTGTTAAAAGAGGCAGGACATTCAAACCCAGTTCACCCTATCACTGTATTATGATTCTTTCCACCCTTTAGTTTCAACAGATGGTTTTGAATGGAGAGAACAATGGAAAATTTGAAACAATGCTGTGTTTTTACTTATTTAGTACTTAAAAGGCTCAAGTCCAGCTCAGTCATAGATGACTGAACTTGACTGCCATTTTCAATGTGTGGTTTAAAGGAGGTGATAGCATTCTGAACCAACAGCCCTTCAGATAAATAAGCAGAAATATGAATGTGCCAATTGTGAGAACAAGGACATCTCAGTAGAAAACAGAGGGTTCCTAAATCATGCAACCACTGCAATTTTTTTGACATGAGTCCATAAAGGTTAAATCAATAAAGTTTGATTCTTACTTTCCCTGAAATTTGAATAATTATTTATACCCTGATGAATTTAACATATTAAAAAATTGATTACCTCTCTCTCTAGGCTTGTGAATTTTGTTGACTCTCCTTGTAATAGAGTATGAGGTTCTTTGTGTGTTTTTTAAACCTGTGATCAATAACAGTTACTCATTTAAATACCTCCCAGTCTCAGTTCTTTATGCTCTGGGATACAAGAAAAGAATGGAAACTGGAAATATGTAAGTATCCAAGACTTCTGCTTTTCAGAGCCTGAGATACTTTAAATAATTGAAAAGGCAAAAGGTACAACTGTGTGTGTGTGTGTGTGTGTGTGTGTGTGTGTGTGTGTGTGTGTTTCGTTTGTTCTCCAATGTGGTCTACTGCATCTGATTATGTGGGATGCTTGTTGAAATGCAAATTGCTGGACTCAGCCCCAGGCCTCCTGATTCTGAATTTTTGGTAGGTGAAGCCTAAAAATCTGAGTAGTTAATAAGGTTCCTGAGTGGTCCTTATGCTTTTTGGGTATTGGGAATCATGGACCCTGAGTACTGGGAATCATGGGCCTAGAAAGGCCTGAATGTAAATCCTGATGCTCCTGCTCATGGGCTGGGGTGCTCAGAGGGTCTCATCTAAGAAAGTGACCCTGAGATGCTCCCTCCAAGTTGGTGGTTTCTCTGTTTAGCACTCCTTGAAAGAAAGGGGGGGAATTCATATCCAGCATAGTGCACCCCACTGTGCCAAGTCCAACAGAATTCTTCACAGCTCTGCATTGTGACATTTTAACAAACAATTCTGTTCCCATGTTTTAATACAGTTGGAGTTGAGGCTGCTTTTATGTCTTTGTTTTGCAAAAGGGAACACAGGTACTTGTTTCTGCTTCTTTTCTTTTAACTTGGATCCCTATAATGCACGTATTTATAATCCAAGAAGGCAAGAAAGAGAACTAGGACAAGCTTGTGCTTTTAAGGCTTGCCATGTGGACCTGGACCGGAAGATGTCAGGCCTACAAAAGCGAGCCAGTAGACTCTTTGTCTCTCTGAGCATGGGCCTTTTATCATCTGTGGCCCCATCTAAATAGCTTTTCTTAACGGATAAATTAGGTTATCAGGGCCTAAGAAGAAACTTATAATTATTGGCTCTCAAGTGGACTCGTGCACTATTTAAAAGCACCAAAAGAAAGAGAATCTTAGGAGGTTTCTGCTGCTTTACCTAGACCTTGGAGCCCCGAAGGAGTTTTTTTATGCTGTAGTCTCTTCTCTTTTCTTCATTTTAAAAATTCTAAAAGTAACCCATGCCTATTGTAAAATATTCAGAGAATACAGATGTATTTACTCAAAAATGAAGTTACCCCATACCAGGCACCCTAATTTTATTCCTGCTATTCTTTCTAGATTTTTCTAGACATATATGAACATATATGATTACTGACACAGACACACATACACAAGTGAGTAATTAGGACTCTTTGAATTGTAAATGAGATAAACACAATTCAAAATTTTATAAACAAATGGGAAGAATCTCTTTGCTTACATAATAATTCTGAAGTGAGATATACTACCTTCAAGAATGGCCGGATACACAGGTCCCAACAGGGTAGTTTCTCTCGTCATCTCTCATATTATCTTTTGGCACTGCCTCTTTCTGTGTGTCTGCCTCATTTTTCCAACCTCAGTGGGCTTTCTCAATGGATTATGCTATTTGCAGCCCTGGGTTTACTCTAGATTTAGAACAGAATATATAATATCCTCTTGACAACAACAACAACAAAAATACACATCCTAATCCCTAAAATCTATAAATATGTTACCTGACGTGGCAAAAGAGAATTAAAGTTGCAGATGGAATTAAATTAAATGCAGCTGACCTTTAAATAGAGCTGTTATCCTGCATTATCTGGGTGAGCTCAAAGTAATCACAACGGTCCTTAAAAGTGAAAGAGGGAAGGTAGAAGAGTTAGAGTCAGAGAAAGATGTGGTGATGGAAACAAGGTCATAGAGATGTGACAGGAGAGGATTCAAGTGGATGTGGCTGAATTCGAAGATGGAGGAAGGGGCCAAAGGCCATGACACGTGGGTGGCCTCTGGAAGCTGCAAAAGGCAAGAAAATGGATTCTTGCCAGAGGCTCAAGAAGAAAACACAGCCCTGCTTGACACCTGTGTCCTATTTCTGACCTGTGAAAATATTACATAGTAAATGTATGCTTTTTTAAGCCATTAAGTTTGTGCTAATTTGCTCCAGCAGCCACAGAAAACTAATACAGGGTTCAAAAGGCAAAGAATTGTTCTAGTCAAAATCTAAATTTTAAAAGTCCTTGGAAAGCTTCTTGGTTGGTTTTCAACCCACCCTCTATTTCAGTCCTATGGTTAGCACAATAGGATACCACAAATGTCTAGATCTGAATACTGCTTGCTACAGGAAAGGGGGATTAAGAGACTGAGTGCCAGCCTTCCTCCCCAGAATCGTATAACTGGCCTGGGAAAGGAGAAATACTCCATAGAAAAAGATTATGAGGGGGCAGATAAAAATTCTCCACATACACACACACACACACACACACACACACAAACACACACATACACATAAGGAGAGTTTGTTGTCCATTTGTTTCTGTTTGTTGTTGTTGTTGTTGTTGTTGTTGTTGTTTTTATTAAGGTGAAATCTCACTGTGTTGCCCAGGCTGGCCTTGAACTAGGCTGAGAGATCCTCCCACCTCAGCCTTCTGAGTAGCTAGGATTACAGACATGTGCCATTGCTCCCTGTTTGTTTGTTTTAAAATGAATTTGTAACTTTTATTTTGTTCTGTGACTTGCTTAATCCTCTTTAAAACATATGTTAAAGATATTTACATATCAATTCATGTAGATTCCACTTTGTCCTTTTTGATAGCTGCATGGTATTGTAGGATAGATGAACCAAATGTATTTAGCCAAGTCTCCTGTTGATGGAAGTTTAAGTTGTCTCCAATATTTGCTTACAAAGAAGGCCATATCCTTCAATATATCACTTCACATGCTGTAGGCTTTATTATTTATTGCTCGGCATAGGTAATGTGAGGGAAAATGTAGCCAAAACCGGTATAGTGGGTTGAATTGCGCCACCCAAAAGATATATTCACCTACAGTGATCACAGCATCAAAGAACTTGAGTGGTTTTGCATAAGATAACTGAGTAAATAAACAAATGAATGAATGAATAATGGAAGGAATGAAGAGAGGAAGATAGGAGGAAAGAAAGGGGAAAAAAGAAAGGGAGAGAGAAAAGAAAAAGTAGACTATGATTGTAACAACTGAGGAGCCTTTGAAATCCCAGCAGGGCATCTTGCTAAAATTAAGCCCTTTATATTTAATTCATAAACCTGCTGAAAGTGCTCATAATTTGCCTGGATTGACTGCAGTGACACAAGCTGGACTTCTTCCCATGCTCACCACCCCCACCACTGCTGCTTCAAGTCAAATATTAGAAATGCAGTGAGCAGTATCCAAGGTAGAGAACTAGGAGTCTGATTCTTTGATTCTTTTAGATTAGTGAAGCACTAAAAAATTCAATGAGGCATGCAGGTATTATCAAAGCACACAAGTGTGTTTGGTGCATTAGACTTTTTCTCATATGGCCTTTTACATGTGCAAGTCACCATTGGGCCAGGTAGTTCATATTTGGTCGTTGGCAGCTATATTTACATTGCAGGCATGAATGCTTTTGGGGAAAAAAAAGGCAGGTGTTGAGATGCTTGTCTTCAGGGTGGGTAATGTACCATTGTACATCTTTAAACCTGCTGAAGAAGACAGAGCAAGTCATGGAACACCATGGAAGATGGAACAATTCTTTGAAATCTCTGCCTTTTGTCCCTGCTGGATCATAGTACAGATCCCATCTCTGGCTTTCGGCTCTTCAGCAGTTGGCTTCCACCATTCACTTTCCTGGGTTTCTCTCCCCTCATCTAGGCAGATAAACAGCTTGTCTCTTCATCCTTCAGGGCCTTCTCTCTTTCTACCCTAGGAAGAACATCAAGGGAAACTGTTTCTGATTTATTAAATTAGAATCACTAATATATATTGTAGAATGAGGCCATTTGGAGCAAGTAATAAAGTGAAGAAACAGACCAATGTTAACAAGAATCGGATCAACCAAGAACTGCAGGTTCTCAAATTAGCATTTTGCATTTTAGCTTTTCTCCAAGCTCCTAATGAATAACCTTCCTCTCTTAGGATGCCTGAGACTTGCTCTTTTGATAGCCTTTGAGGTAGTTGTTTTCTGGGTGCATTTAAATTGGATCATGGGGCAGGAGCTTGGCAGTCCTCTAAGGCTTCCCACAAAAACATCTGTGATGTATGTTTAATGCTTTCCTTCCGTTACAGAGATAAATGTTGTCAGTAATCCTGAGTGGCAGGCTCAATGTTTAAGGCTTTTGGAATTATGTGAGTCCCAGGGTCATGGGAATTATAATACATTGAAATATTTACAAAGCAATGTTCAATGGATTCATGATGTGGGGTTCTAGAAACAATACGGTTTTGTTAAATTTTCCATCAGCTTCCTTTTCTGCATTTCCATGAGTTTTATCATTCTGCTCCCCCCATCTTTTCATTTTATGCTTTTTGCTTTCAGCCTTCAAAACATCTGCGAGCTTATGATATATCAGACTTTGCATTACATTTCTGTGTGGCTACTCTTCTTACTCCCCCTCTGTTGTTCTCATCTCCTCAGTATCTAAAGGCCCCCTCATGCTTCTTAGATTAAATATCCCACTCCTGTAATTATCTTCCTTCTTTTGCTTAATTAGATAATATCTGAGACAGCTTTGAAGACACTAGGTGCTAACCCAGTGCTAAGCGGAATTGTCATAATTATTATCCTGAAGCCTCACATCACTCTAATCAGCTACTTCTCTCTTATTCTTTTTCTCCCTCCTAGTCAGCTCAGTATGAATAAAGAAAACAGTCTTTCCTTAAATGGAAAATTCAAAATATCACAGAGTTATTTTCCCTATGTTGCCTGCTAATGGAAATTGGGATATATTCATGTGTTTTGGCCTGGGAAAAAAGAACAGGGAAGGTTAAGACATGTATATTGTAAATGATCTGGATCTTTTTAAATGACTCTTTTTATTACTCAACCAACACAAAATTATTATAGAGAGTTTGGATAATTCAGAAAGCAACTGAATGAAGAGGCATGTTGTGTGTTTCTACCTTCCAAATTTGTTTGCATGTGTATATATACTATAGTCATATTACTGTTTTTTCACACAAAAAAACGTAGCTTAATCCACTGAGCATTAAATCACATTAAACTATTTTTTTTACATTATCACAATCACGAAGATCCCTCCTACGCATATAGAGCATAACTTATTTAACCAGTGCCCTATAGATGAAGGGGACTGGTTATTGATTTCCAACATTGAATTTGGCTACTATAAACTATGGTACAGTCAACATTCCTTATGCATAGTCATTATAATTTTCAAAAAACAATTATATTTTCAAGGCAAATTTCTCATTAGTTTTTCTGGTTCAAAGCATATGAGCATATCCAACTCATGAGCATTGGCTATTTAGAAAAATACCCAGAACATTGTGCTCACCATCCTGCTGCCCATCATGGTTTTTGTTAGAAAAGGACATTCCATCTTGGAGAATCTCTTGCCCCATCTTTGCTCATCTTGGGCAACTCATACTGGATCAATTGACTTTCTGGTTTGATATACTTTGAAAATGCCAAAGTTGGATTCTTAGAGTGGTTCCAAAGAATACTCAGGAGCTTCTTGTAAACAAAGTCCTGTACCTCCTGGAAATCAGTTGTTTCAGGATCAAGTTCTTCATGTTTAAAGAACTGACCACTAGAAAACAATCACTCTGGTGTTATGCAAAATTACAAGAAAAATTCTAAAGGAAGTAAGAATAGTAATGCTCCTTGACCATTATACAGTGCAGACATCGTATCCTCTCAACAACCTTGTAAGACAAGTGAAGTCTCACCTTTATTTTGTAGTTTATCAAATTAAGCTATCAAGTAGCCGAGGCATAGGAGAGCCTAGATCCAAAGACTTGTCTATTTGACACCAAAGACTATGGTCTTTCTTCTCCTCTAATACTCAGTTATATATAACTCTTCAGAGCACAGTTGCAAAAGCAGAGGAAAATCTGCATCTATTTATCTTCAGTTTTTTCTTCTTGTTAAATATCAGTTTAATATGCATTTGCCTATCCAAGTGTTAGGAAGCAAATTTCTCTTGCTTTACATGTAGTTCATGTTTTCATTAGAATCCTTGATGTATTATTCTTCTTTCTCTTTAACTAAAAATTTAATATATATTCATGAAGCCTCTGAATAATGTTGTATGTTATGTTATTTAACCTGTCTTACAAAATTTGTTTATAAAAACGATACCTACTTTTGTGGGAAGTAAACATTCTGATTCAAAATGAACGTAACCTGTGGGCCTCAGGGTGATCTATATCCATGTGATATTGGCTGAATTCTTAAGGAGAATTCTGAAATTCCTAGACCTAGATGTTTTGTAAACCAAGCAGTGGACAGAAGCACTTAAAATCACAAACTGAGGACTCTGGCAACAACAAGGACAATATAGCAGAGGGGTTATAAGCACAGGCAGGCAGCTTTAGAACCAGTCTTAACTCTGTCTCAGTTTCCTTCTCTGTATAATGGGGAGATACTAATGCTTGAGATTCATTGTGATGGCTAAATGAGCTACTGTGTTTTCAAGTGCTTAGTAGAGTGCTTGGCATGTCAGTCTGATCTCGGTGGATGATCACAGAGGAAAATATACTTGAAAAAGTAGAGAATAGTATCATTAAGTGAATTTGTACTGAAAAGCACAAAAAAGATAGAAAAACAGACTCTTCTAGTATAGACATCAATGATAGTATCCCTTTTTTATTACAAAAAGTGCCACGCAGAACCCAGAATTACTTCATAAGCTTGCTTTTAACGAACTACAGGAACAATGTTTTACTCCTTTTAGAATCATATTCTTGCCCTTTCGCTCATTTAAAAATCTGAGAAAAGCTTTGCATTCTCCAAAGAAATATGCACATTCATATCACATTTCTCAATTTTAGGGAAACGCATCTATTCTAGATTAATACTACCCAAAAACATAGAGGTTATAGGTCACACTTCACTTATCTGAATGAGGTCAGAAGGGAGAAGCTATAGCCAACTCAGGGCTCCAGTTTAGTATACCTGACCACAAAGCCAGAATCCTAGTCATTGCCATTTACTGGATACATGCTCTGTCCCTAAGAATTCATACTGTAGAAAGGAAGACAAATAGGGAAATAAAATTACAGCATAGTGTGGCAAGGGCAATAATACGTGCATGTATGGAAGGAATGATTTCATAATGCAGGTTGGCAAGAAGGCCACAAACATCAAGAAAACAACTCCCACTTAGGCTGACCTCACAAGTACAGCAGTGGCCCCAGGATGTGTCAGAATTTGGGGAGATTTTATGGATTATATGACCACACACAATATCAGAATCAAAGTCCCAGATCAGAAGTAACTCAAACAATCACCTACATCCTTGCACACCAAGTCTATCCTCCTTGTCTTTATGAGATGAAGAAGAGGCAGAGGGGGAGGGGGGCTGAATGGAAACTTATCAGGAGACATACCTTCACCCTTTGTTTGATAGGTTTTATTCATCTGTAATATTCTCTAAAGACTATGTTACCCACACCAAGCCTTGAGAGTCCTAAATTCTTGATTGCAAATATCCAGAGAAGGAAACAGACATGCTTGACCCCTCACACCCATAACCTTGTTTATGGGCTCTAACTGTGTCCCAAACCTGGAAACAAGCAAGAAAGAGAAGGTACTATGGAAATACGCTGCCCATTCAATGATGCTTGAGTGAGTATGGGAGGCAAAATTAGAGTAATTTCTCCCTTCAAGTGCATTGCTAACTCCACCAGCATTAGACCTTTACTGCTTAATATTTTCCTTTTGACACACCTAAATTCCAATTACAGCCCTATACCTGCCAGCTGTGGGCAAGTTACCTAACCTCGCTGAACACTCAGTGAACAAATACTGACTGCTGATTTTATACCTGGCACGGTTTGAGTGTTTTCCATGTGGACTCAGCCCACCTTCACAACACCCTTCTGGAGAAGGAATTATTATTATTATGACCATCGGAGAGCGAAATTCAGGGGGACAAGCAACCTGCTCAGAAATCCCATTACTGTGTATATACCCAAGGAATATAAATTATTCTAACCATTAAGACACATGCACACATACGTTCATCACAGCACTATTCAAAATTGCAAAGATATGGAGCCAACCTAAATGTCTTTCAATACCTAGTTTGTTGAGAGTTTTTAACATCAAGGGATGATGAATTTTATCAAAAGTCTTTTCTGTGTCTATTGAAATAATCATGCAGTTTTTGTTTTTAGTTCTGTTTATGTGGTGTATCACATTTATTGATTTGCACACGTCGAACTAACCTTGCATCCCAGGAATAAAGCCTACATGACCGTGGTGGATTAGCTTTTTGATGTGCTGCTGGATTCAGCCTGCTGTATTTGTTGAGGATTTTTGCATCAATGTTCATCAGGGATATTGGCCCAAGTTTTCTTTTTTCATTGGGTACACAGGTTTTTAAGCTCTGAAATCAGATCCTCCCTTTAATTCTGGCACCATATAATTGTGAAACCATGAGAGAGTCATTCATCCTTTCTTAATCTCATCTCCTCATCCCTAAATATGATATGATAATAATAGTGACCTTATAGGTTGTTGAAAGGATTAATAGGGATAAAGTCTTTTATCAAGTGCTCAGGAAATGTGAATACTTCTTTTGTTCCCTGAGTTCCCTTCTTTGCGAGCAGAGTAGAGCTTGCCAGTAGCTATGCTCCTTGTTGCCTCAGCTCACCTAATCTATAACCAACTTTCAAGCCCTCCTTGACCCTCAACCAAGCATCAGTGACTCCTCTTCTCTGACATCCTCAAGGTTGGCAGAGTTCACATTGCCGCTGAATCACACTTGACAGATTATTTCCCAGCTGCATCATGGGGGTTTTTGGTTTGTACAACCACATTGCAAGGGCAGTATTTTACATCTGTTCCCCAAACCTGATGCTAAACAGTAACATGCTCAATTAATATGTATAATAAGTTGAATGCATTGTATTTATCCCCTGAAAAAGTGTGCTCTTTTATGGCACCTTTACTACAAAAAGTGAAATATGAGATTTATTTTAAAAATTAGGAAAACTCTGATAACCAAAAAAGAAAGTATAAATTATCATAATTCACATCACCCTGAGATAACCACTTCTAACATTTTGTTTTAGACAATATATATGTGTGTGTGTAAGAAGCATATATAAACACATATGTGTCTCCAAATTTATATATCTAAACATATAAATCTCCAAATTTGGAGTCAGATGGTATGTTCTATTTTAACCCGCTTTTTTCACAGAATATCTTACAAACATCTTTCCAGGTCATTAAATATTCCTTATGCACAATTTTAATATGTGACCCGGCATGTCCCACACATAAGTCATGAATACTTTAAACCCTTTCTTCTCTCATTAGCAATTAGGTAGCTTTTGTATTTTAACATTATAAACAATGCTGCAATGATACATCAGGAAGGAAACTAAATGGAATTCTGGGGTGCAGTTGGCTTCAGTCCAGGTTGTCTAACCACCTTCCAGGACAGCTGTATAACTTACACCCCAGCAGCCTGTTTCTCCACCACCACACACCATTATCAGGGTGATCGTCATCACCATCACCATCAATTTAACAGGCAGAAAGGGAGTACCCAGCTAGTGGGAGGTGAGGCCACAATTTGAATCCAAGTCATGTCTGACAGCAAAGCCATGATTTGGCCGTGTCTACCCTGCAGGGTCTGCCTGCCCATGACTTTGCTGATGAATGGCTAAAATTCACAGGCCCTAGGGAGTGAGAGTCTAGCTTGACTAGAGATGCCCATTGTGCCTCTTTGGGGCCCAGTTTTTGGTAAAGGCCAAATGTTTGCACATTTGTGTCCATTTGTGTGGAAATCTCTAAACATTGTTAGTTAAAGGAGAAAGAAACAAGCAAGAGAGGTGCTGGAAGGAAAGGGATATATAGAGTGTTCTGCCTGAAAAGAGGGTGATACACAGCAGAACTTCCCCAGCTACTGCTGTGTCCGTGCGCTCCATAACCCAGCTTTCTAGGGCGCTAGACCCCTTGAAGACAATGCTTCTTCCAGTGGGTTTAGGTGCCACCTCTCTCAGAATCACTTGGAAGTCCCCAGTTCTTAAAAATACAGATTCTTGGAACTACTTTTTACCTATAAAACTGGAATCTGGGATGGATTCTTGGTAAATATAATAGGCGACCTCATCAAGTGATCAAAAAATTTGAGAACCACTGTTTAAAATCTCATCTCTAGGAAACTGCCTGAGTATCTTTGTAGAATCCAACTCTATGCTATTAATAATGGGGCCTGTTAACATTTACTGAGTGCATGCTGAGTACCAGGCACTGCTCTAAGCACTTTTACAAATATTAAGTCAAGGAGTGTACTTGGCAATCCAGTGACATTGGTGCTAATATTATCTCCATTTTACAGATAAGAAAACAAAAGCACAAATTACACCAGTAGGGAAGGCTACATCCACCAGGCCAGGCTCCTAGTCACTATGTTGGAGTATTTTCTTGGATCCCTCACAAAGTGCTCCTGCAGCCAATATGCTGAAGGCAATATGCAAAGTGGTTCAGGAAACCCACATTGTATCAGGCAAACCTGGATCTAAGTTCCTAACTCATAATGGTCATGATGGTATTAGTCAGGGCCCTTGCAGGAAACACTTGGCACATTCAATTGGGCAATTTGAGGATAAGTAATGAAGAGATTCTCTGCAAATGTGTGGGCAGAGTGCAGGGAAACCTCAAGAGGCATGCCTGAGGGCTGGTGTTGGCCACAGCTCCTTGACCACCCCAAGGCCTCCTGCCAGTGCTTCTGACTGGCCAAAGGCAACCAGAAACAAGAGGACAAAAGAGCAGGTTGAGGCGGTCCAAACCAGGCAACCTCCCCAGGCACAATGCAGAGGAGAAGGGGGCAAGTAGACCTGGAGGGACAAAGGACATGTTTCTTAATCTCCGAGTTTCAAGGCTGTCACATTTAATTTAAGAATAACAATTGTACCTAAACTCATGGACTTACTGAGTTAAGTAAATAACCTAATGCTTGTAAAGTGCTGGGCACAGAGCGGGACATGTGATGAGCACAGCAGAAATGTTTGCTGCGGTTGTTATCAATTGCTCTCAAAAAAAGGGTTAACGTGAAAATGGAGGACCGTACTCTATTGTTCCAGTTTTGTTGCTTCCTATGTCTCACTTTATCCAAGGAATTCCCTTTTCTTTGACCCTCAGTTTCCTAGTCTGTGAGAATAACAACAACAGTAACTACTACCACTGTTACTGCTACTACGTATTCACCATTTTTATGTAACTTGATGTTGGACACTTTTGGACCTCTTATATTTGGGCATCTCACCAAACTTCCTTCAGGGGATTATTGAAAGCAAAGCCAGTGAAACTACATCATATAATGATTGTTACTAATCACCATTCTTTCAACATTGTGGTGCTCCTCCAAATATGTGCATTGGCTTTATGAACAAACCCAGGCTCCTGTCTCTGAGGTTGCAATAGATTTCAGTTATTTTTGTTGAGGTTTCCCAGGTGATTCGGACCTACCCTGCTGGAGAAGGACTGTCTTAATGGAAGACAGATAAGCTCAAGGATGTGTGGAATGGGAGGCAAGGGCAGTAAGTGACAGTCCTGAAAGTCAACCAAGCGTTCTCCAGCACAAAACGGCAGAGGGAGCATAGTGGATGAAACATGGAAAGGGAGGCAAGGTGTCCTGGGGAGGTCTGAGTGGAGGCAGAGGAGATCATGCAGGGCCTGTGTGCCATGAAAACGAGTTCAGATTTTACCCTAAGAGCACAGGATGCTCTTGGAGGGCTCTAGAAGGGAAGTGACAGATTCTGCTTTGTGTTTTAAAAGACTATTCTAGCTGCAGTGAGGAAAGTGGATTATGGGGGAGCATGAGGAGGCTGACGTGAGTCCAGAAAGAAATAGCTTTGGTTTGGAGTCAGGTTGTAACAGAGAAATAGAAGTGGGCCCCTTCCGCATATATTTTGGAGGTTGGAAGACGGTGGGAATTAGGGGAATCATAGTAACCTGGGGCCCCTGCACACATGATGGTGGGGCGGTGCTGCCCTCTGAAAATGCCATCTCACCAACCATGCTGGAAGCTTGGGGGCAGAGTAACTGGAACAGAAAAGGAGAAGGGTGCTAGATGCTTCCCTTTGCCCTTCCAAGTCCACTCTCCATCTTTTCCACCTTGCACTATGGTGCGGGAGGAGTTTATGTCTGGCTCCCTGTTGTCTTTGGCTAAGGGGTAGCACTGGCAGTTGTTGAGGGATGAGGAGAGTATGTTAAGGGGTTATTCCTGGGTCCTCCAAGCAGGGTCACCGCCAGTTGGCTGCATTCTTGGAAAAGAGGTCACAGCCCCATCAGCTCTCTCTGTGTCTCCCCTGGCCACCCCCTACCTCATCCCAGGAATTATTCTCTCCCTTTGCGCCCAATCACCAAAGGTAGTAACCACAAGAACCCTGACAGATGCACGCTGACAGTCCCACTAGGGCAGATCTCCCCGAGGCTCAGTGTGAGCCTTCCTAGGGAGCACTGTGATTGGGGCCACTCATGCTTCTTGGGGATGTCAGAAATAGCCATCTTACCTGTGTCTCTGCCGGGCAGAAAGTAGAACTCTTTGCTAAGGTTGATTTTTGGGTTTGTTTGTTTGTTTGTTTTGCATGTCATGAAGAGTCTTAGAATTTTAAAAAATCTATCACCCCTGCTCACTGTGATTTCAGGTCAGAGTCTGTAATGTACTATTAGGTGTTTTATTTCCCTTTTAAAGTGACAACAGTTAGGATGAACAGCCAGGTAAACAGGCATAAACCAGGAATATGCCCTCCACTCACTGAGGAAGGACCCAGGGTATGTCATTCTACTGCGGACTAGTGAAAGATTTTTAGTAGACTGCATTTCCCACACATTAATCCATTATCTACCACATCCCAAATTTCCATATCCACATCCCAAATACCATATCCACATACGCTATCCCACATCCCAAATACCATATCCACCTTCCTGATATTTACCTCATTTCTGTAAAAAAATGACTCACTTTCTAAGTTAATTCATTGCTAAAGGAAGCTTCCTATCAGTCACAAGTAGAATGCCAGCATTACTTGCTGTCAATAAAAGGTAACCAAATAATAATAATAATCAAAAACCATACAAAAAAGGTAGCAGAATACCACCGAAAAAAATCATCTCACGTTCTACGCTTTGAGAAATACTGTACTCAATGATGTCTACAATCTCTTCAGTTCAGACAAGTTATACTTCTGTAAAAATAAATAACAAGATTAAGAAAATAGAATGTCTGTAAGGCATGTGCTACCCATATCCCCTGGTTCAGTGTCTTTCAGGATGGCTGCTAAGGAGAAAGTTTGGCGGGATCAGGGATGGGGTGACACAAACAATATCATCCTGTATTTTAAATAATTGGCCACACATTTGAAGCATGGCATTCTGGGTTCTGTTTTTGTCTCCCAATGTCTCAGAGCACAGACTGGGCAATGGCTCACTGATGGTCATGACCCTTTTGCCCTGATGCCTTGCTAGCCCACCTTCTGAACAGCAGGCTGGGAAAGCCATCTTCAAACACTGAGGAGTGTCACCCTCACTTTATAGTCCATTCAAGGCTTTTAGACACCATTCTGAATGCCCAAGAAGTTTCTCCTTAAGAAAATCTGCTTTTAACTATCAATATCCAATGCTATCCTATTTTTAACTCCCAGTAGATTCCACGTATGGAGTTCAAAATACATCAGAATAGAAGTGTGTGTATGTGTGTGCGTGTGTGTGTGTGTGAGAGAGAGAGAGAGAGAGAAAGAGAGTGAGAGAGAGAGAGAGAGAGAGAGAGAGAGAGAGAGAAGCCAGCTCATGTTTCATTGAATTTGTCACTGATGTAGGAGACAAGACAGGTAACTTTGGAATCTTTGAAGCTAGAAACTAATAGTTCTTCCAGATTCCAACCTGAGAGCTGTGTCTATGTGACCATAGCTAGATTCAGATAGCACCACTAAATGTACCCTCGGAATATGTGATGGAGAGCAACAAAAAGAAAAAAAAAAAAAAAGGCCAAAAGTAGTGCTCTCTCACTGTAAGGAATTGACTACCTCATCTCCAAAATGTTTCTATTCCATGCCCATCCATGTATATATACCACATCAAAATACTAGTTTTCATTTGATCCTAAAAAATTGAAACCCCTGATTTTTTTCTTCTGTAAAACTGCTTACTTCCTTTAAGGCTTCCCTTCAAACAGTGACTCTGCACCTGACTCACATTAGAATCAGCTGTGGAACTTCTGGAACACAGATATTCAGAACTTACTTATGAGAATTAAGCCCCAAATCTCTGCAGGTGAGGCCCAGGTATTTTAGTATTTTTGCAAAGCTCCCCAGGTACTTCTAATGGACAGCCTTGACTAAGAACAAACGCTTTAGAAAAAGGATGCAAGAGAAGTCACCTTCCCTGACCATATTGCCCTTCCCTACTTGTTCTGGTAGGATCAGGTGAGCAGCAGGGTCACAGAGACACAGAGATAGCCAGATCCAAAGCAGAGGCAATCTGGGAGGAAGAAGCAATAGACATTTTCCTCATTCCACAAAAAGGTAAAGGCATTTCTATGAAGTGCCAGGCACAGTTCAAGAGGGATCACAGTTTAGAGAACCAGAGAGAATGGTTGAACCCTCTAGGTCTCTGGAAATTCTACCATCTCTTGAAGATAAGCCTGCCTGATGGAAGGGTTTGGCGATGAACTACGGAGAAAGTTCTAATTAGAAAGCTCTCTTAGTCCATTTGTGTTGCTATAAAGTAATACCTGAGACTGGGTGACTTAGAAAAGAAAAGCCAGGCTTCTTGTACAGCCTGCAGAACCATGAGCCATTTAAATAAATGCAGGCTGTACAAGAAGCATGGTATCACCATCTGCTTCTGGTGAGAGCCTCAGGCTGCTTCTACTCATGGTAGAAGGCAAAGGAGAGCCAGTGTGTACACAGAGCACATGGCAAGAGAAAAAGCAAGAGAGAGAGGGGAGGTGCCAGTCTCTTTTCAACAACCAGTTCTCTTGGGAACTAAGAGTGAGAATGACACCAGCCATTCATGAGGGATCTGCCCCCACAAGGCTCCACCACCAACATTGGGGATCAAATTTCCACATGAGAATTTTTGGGGTCAAACCATATCCAACCATGGCAAAGGCCAAAGGAGGCTTTCCTTGGTTCTTCACCAGCAAATGGCATTATTTACCAGACAGCAATAGCAGCTTGCTGGAGTTGACTAAGTATTCTCCATCCCCTTGCTCTGCACCTCTGTGCATTATAGCATTTACATTTATTGTTTAGCTGTTCACTTTGTTTTCCTCTTACAGCATAAGACCAAAGAGAACTGGGATCATGTCCCTCTTATTCATTACTTATATCCTCAGTACTTAGCCCAGTGTCTTCTTCACACTAGATGCTCAATAAATACTTGTTCAATGAATGAATTTAATAATGTTTTATTCTCATTATATTAAGGTGTATGTTTATCATCTATTAAGGGCAAGTGATACTAGATTTCTGTTTACAGTAGAGATAGTCCGCTTTTTAAATGAGTCAGTATAAGGAAAAAGGAAAATCCATTTAAGGTAAAATATTAAGTAAATAGAAGCATAAGTAGTGCACAGATGTGACATCACTCATGGGAATGATAAGTGAATGACTGACATTTGGGAAACACCAGTCTAGGAAGCAGGTCTGGAAACAAGGATCAAAGAACAGCCTGGAAATGAAATAAGGGGAATACTACCTAGTCTAAATCAGGATGCTGGTTGAGGTACGATTCAACTAGCACTTACTGAGCATTAGCTATGTGGTCAGAGCTCAGTGATGGTGAGTGGGATTTGGAATCCAAGCCCATCTTCAAAGCATTCAAGGTGAGATATCCATGGGCACCACAATAGTAGAAATCAAAATATATAAAGCTCCAAATAGGCCAGAGAAGAGCAGTGTTTGTTTACCCAGAGAAAATCAGGAAATCCTTCCGAGAAGAGAACTTTGAGTAGAGCTCTGAAGAACGGGGACAATTTGAATAGGCAAAAATGGTGCACAAGGCAATCTAGACTGAGGGACAGCCGGAACAGACCCAGGCAGAATAGTAGCAGAAACTGATTTAGAGAAACGATCACAGGACATTCTGAAAGGAATGTATAGGCTTCAGTTGAAAAATTGTGTAACACTTTCTCTTTGCCTGCTTATTCCCAAGGCACCATCCCAAAGGCATTTCTGATGATAGTAACCATGTCCTCATGGAGAGGAGCTCCTAGGAGGCATCTCTGCTTCCAAATTACCAACCACAGTCTTCCCTTTTCTTTCCATTAAAAAAAAAAAAATCAGAAAGCGATGTCCTGTCATTCCCATTATAAATATGCAAGCAGCAATCAGTAGCTGCCCTAATTTGCACTAACGGGATGCCTGTCCTTGAGAAAACCCCTGAAAAATGGTGACATTGCTTTGCCAGAACCCTGAGCAGCTCTGCAGACAGAGAACTGCCCTCCATCAGCACCAGAAATCCAAGTAAATCTACCCTTAGAACTATCAAGAGTCCAGCCCAAGCAAAAAAAGGCTCTTTCCCCATTCATCTATTTCAAGAGGGACAGTTATCCTTGAAAAGATTTCCCCTGATAGCCAAACGCATAAGCCTCCCTGTTTCCCCTTCCCCTGCTGTTTGAGCCCAGCAACCCCCTGTTGGTTAATGAATGTCCTTTGCATGGCTTTATCCTGTTATTTTTCAATACTGTGCCCCCACGTGTCAAGCTCATAACTTCAGTGTTCATTTTTTAAAGTTGGTGTGATGTAGTGTGACACTTTATCTTCCCAGTGTACACCTGAGTTAACATTCTACTTAATTTTATCAAAGGTCTTTGTTTTGAGTTACAGCATGGAACAGAATATTCTAGGGAGGTCTTGATTATATTAAATAATGCGTAGAGAAATGAACCTCTCTTCCCAGTGGTTCCAAAACTCCTGCTGGTCTCTCACCTCCTTCCCACATGTTCATATCTGATTTTGAGATAAAAAATCCCACTTGGAAGATAACTACAGGAGATAAATGACCTCTCTCTTTTCTTTCTTTCTCATAATCAAAAAGGAATCCATGAAGTGTGTCTCCCTCTTGATCATCCCTCGTCATTAACATCTCATTTTAAACCAAATGTGTTTCACAGAATGTTAATGACTATTATGCAACCTCAATTGGGGGTCAAATAAACTTTAGGGAATACTGAGTTAAGCAAAGTTAAGCAGGTATCTTTACTGAGGTCATGTCCAAGCTTTTAATAAGTAACTCTGCACTGTTAATATTCAAGAGGGCCATGTAATATGCAAAAATTGCAGATTTACTGTTTTTCCATGAAACTCTTTTTTGATTCAGCATCTTAAGAGACTAGAGTTAAACTAGCAAAAAGTGGCCTACCTCTGGCTGCAACAGACACTGAAATGTCACCCTGAAATTGCAACTCCCAGGGCAGTTACCATTGTTGTCTGAAAAAACCACTAGGTTTCTAACACTAACACTTATTGTGTGAGTCAGGGTTTATTCATACTTACCATTCTTCCAGTTTGTATGTAAGAAGAAGCTTTTTTTTTTATTCTAACTTGTACATATAGGAAAACCGAGGCCAGGGTTTTATCTTTAGTTAATTCTGACAACAAGAAATCACCTTTGCCCACCAACATATAAGCACCACTCAGCACTGATGGAGTACTATGCAATCTTCCTCATCACATTTTGACTAGTGACACCCACAGAGAGAGGGCTGCCCAGGGTTTGGTGAACTCTCTTTCTTCTAGAACTGAAATATATGATGTCCTCATCCTTTGAATGACTGGAGGTATCAATCATACTGCCTCCAATAATTTGAGAAATAAGTGATCCACAGAATTGACACCCAAAAGAAACCAAAATATCCATGTTGTTAAAGGTAAAGCTGGATTAAAGAACCCGTGGACGTCCTGTTTACAGCTATCCCCAGTCAAACTGACCCCCCTGCCCACAGTGGGCGATACAAAGTTTAATCACTAGCTTGCCTGGCTCTAGGGTCTGTGTATTATGTTTTTGCCACATTTATACACACACATAGAAGGAATACAGTCATTCTTCAGTATCCATGGGGGGATCCCTGGGGAAACCAAAATCCTCGAATGCTCAAGTCCCTAGCATAAAATGGAGTAGTATTTGCATGCAGCCTACACATATCCTCCCATAACCTTTAAATCATCTCTAGATTACTTATAATACTGAATACAATGTAAATGCTATGTAAATAGCTGTTATCATGTATTGGGTTTTTTATTTGTGTTATTTTTATTGTGGTATTGTTATTTTTAAATTTGGGGGGAGGTTCTGAATATTTTCAATTTGTAGTTGGTTGAATCTGCAGATGTGGAGCCCAGGTATAGGGAGGTCTGAGTGTACTAAAATGTTTGTTGGAACTAAATGAAATTCACAGAGATTCTGTGGCTTCTCCGTGCTCCATACCACAGAAGCTAAATGATCCTAGAATGTGACAGTTGAACTGAAAAGTTAAGAGATGGGCAAATTCCAACTGGACTGTAATTGAAATCCATAGAAGTTGATGCCTTGACAGATAGGAAGAATATAAAAGATAATTCAAAAGAGAATATATCAGTAAATGGATTTAAGTAATAACAAAAGAATTAAGTAAAGATTTAAACTCAAGGGATTGGATTTTGGAAGCCAACTGTCCCTAAAGGACATGAACTAGGAGGCCCCTGTTGGCACAGAACAGCCTGGACCTAAGACAAGTGGCTCCTGTACATCTGAAGCTCCCAATTTAGGTACCTAACACACTCAGGCAAAAAGGATACAATATGTTTGGGAGACACCCATCCACCATTAGTTGGTGGTGGGGGTGAGGGGATGTGGGAAGGATAAACCCCTAACTTGACTTTCCCACCGTGGCATAGTGCATTGCTCCTGGTCCAGCAGCTAGCGGGAAGGGGCACTTCAGCAAAGTTGTTGGGCTGCTGCTCCCCACCCCTGCACCCCGACTCCCATACCCGTGAGGGCCAGCGAGTATTCCCATGACCAAGGGAGGATATTAAATAACAACTAAAAACACCCTAGGAGATATGAGACCAGAAGGAAATAAAGGAAGAGGAAAAAAAAAAAAAAAACTCTTTCCTGCTTTTTGAACAAAGAACTCCCATATTGTTATTTTTCACTGGGCCCAGCAAATTATGCAGCCCATTCTGCCTTTTTTTGTAGGGTGAGAGGACGCACCTAACCTGCCAGTCATGGCCGGCCATGTTAGCCAGGGTGGACGCTGCTCCTGGGCGGCCCATGGTGCTTCCCAGCCTTTGACTAGGGAGTTGTGTTCATGTGGAAGGAGATGTAGGAGCACTCCCTAAAGTCTCCAATCTATCTTCACTGGAAGGTTCTCTTCTGTATGTTGAGGAATAGTAATACCAACCTCTCAGGATTGTTAACAGAATTGCTGTGATCACTAATTTGGAATAATGTAAGTAAAAACACTCAGCAAAGTAGCAGATGGGAAGCATGCATTCCATTAATAGTAGCTATATTGCGAGGTCTTCTAGGGGTTCTTCTCAAGTTTTCCTGCACATCCACATCTCACAGGAACTTGGTTTAGTGCAGATTCTCATTCAGAAGCTCTGGGGTGGGCACTGATAGTCTGTGACCTTGTGCTCCTGGTCTCAGGACCATAATTTGAAAAGCCAGCCTCTCAGAGATACAAAACGAACACAACTGTCTCCACTTTTAAGGAGCTATGGAGAGAAACAAGTTTTATGGGGAGAAACTAGACATGTAGTCGGCTAGCTAAATGGCAAAGCAGAGTGTCAGTATAAACAAATTGCCTTGAAAGAGACAGCTATTCTCTCATTCTCATTCACCCAGGCTTTGTGGGGGAGTTTTCATTTGAGCTGAATATGAATGATGAGTAGACTTTGAGTGGGTTCTGACTCCTGGGCTCTAGTCCTGGCTGTACCAGCAGGGAAACATTCATGGAAGAGGGAAACGTGGGAAATTAAGGAGATGCTGAAAGCCCTACAGAGCCCAAAGCTTAAGGTGTGGTGAAAAGGAGGAGGCAGGCAGATAGTGGACCATGAAACTGGAAGACTGTCACAAGTATCAACAGAACACAGTCTAGGATAGTGTTATGCAAATGTATTAGTATCCTAGGGCTGTCATAACAAAGTGTCACAAACTGGGTCGTTTAAAACAACTGAAGTTTATTGTCTCATAATTCTGAAAGCTACAAGTCTGAAATCAAGGTAACAGCAGGGCTCTGCTCCCTCTAAAACTTATAGGGGAATCATTCCTTGCTTCTTCCTGGTTTTTGGTGGTCTTCCAGCAATCTCTGATGTTCCTTAGCTTGCAACTCCATCACTCCAAGCTCTGCCTCTGCTATCACATCATACTCCCCCTGTGTGTCTATTTGCATACCTGTATTCTTACATCTGTCACATTAGGTTAGAGGTCCACCCTACTCCAGTATCACCTCATCTAAGCTAGTTACATCTGCAATGACCCCGTTTCCATATAAGGTCACATTCTTAAGTATCGAGGGTCTAGACTTCAACAAAACTTTTTTGGCAGATGTAATTCAGTCTACAACAGCAAATATGTTTGCACTCATTGGGCCCAAGTAATCATCTCTGCTCTATCAGATAAACTTCAAAAGTGGCCTCTGCCTAGTGAGCCCTGGGAACAAATGAGGATCCAGAGACCCTCTGCCTTTTCCATATTTACTTCCTCTCAAATAAACAAAGATCTTTAGAACATCCTGGGCTTCACTGAACCTAGCCGTAAACTTAGGACACTGGTGTTGGGGAAATGAGAGTAGCATTAGAAATCCCACTGAAATTTTCTCTCCATCTACCTACTTCTATAGGAAGGTTATGTCATTCCCAAAGAGCTTCTGGGACTGTAGTCCACCAGGTTGCTCCCTAATGCATTCATTCACATAGCAGGATTCAATAAAATAATAACTTATAATATCTTTCTCCCCAGCTTTTATGAGAAATAGTGGCCTTCCATTCTTTCCCTTTGTTCTTGCTCAATAGAAGATGAATGTAAACACTGTCCATCATGTGAATTGTGTAGGCAAATGGAAAGGAGAATTGGCTAATTATTCTATCAAATTAAACCATCCTCTTTGAAAAACTGGAACTTTAAAAAATTAAGTGGCCTTCCCTCTTTCAATCATATGTTCCCTAAGTTCCATAGTGAAGGCACCATCACCTAGCTACACGACATTTTATGTTCCAAATAACACTCCTTCCTAATGTCTTAGAGGTTATCAGCATGAAAGAAGCATTTCACACTAAACCCCTGCAAGTATTGTCATGAGCAATAATAAGATTTTCAAGCTCACTCTGTCCGACTGATTGTCCACCCCAGATTAATTCAGAGCATCCTTTCTCTGCTAAAATAAAGAAGAAAGTTGGCTGCACTGTGTGGGCAGGAGAAGGGATGGTGTGGAAATAAAATAACATAAAATGAGTATCTGTTTTCGAGGCAGCTGAGAACAAGCTGCAGGCTTCTGTCCTTGCTGTTGTCTCCCTCTAGAGAAAATAAGCCCAAGCAGCTTGTTTAAGCAGGTAGTTAATTTTAAACCAGATTTAAAGACTGCTAAGAAACACACTGGCCCCAATCCAGGCCATGGTCAGTTGTTGCTAAATCCCACTGACGTCCATAAGACGCAAACAATAGGTCCCAGGCGCTTAGGCACAGACCTGCAAGGTTTTACATCCGATGTCCTCAGTCTTGTCCTAAGCAATTTAGTCCATTGCCCAATGAAATTGCAATACACCATGCTAAGATAAAATTAAGCTATCCTCTACAGGTCAGGATTAATTTTGCAAACTCCATTTCCTGGAGATAATTGGTCACTGGGTACTTATAGGAGGATTAGTCCACTTGAAGTTTTATCTCCTCCCCTGAAATCTTCCCCAATCCTTCCAGCATTGAATTAATCTCTCGCCTTTATGTTCCCATTGCACTTGACCTATACCTCAATTACAGCACTTAGCACAGTCTCTCTGGCATTACCGTTATTTCTGTGATCTTATCTCCCTTACTAGACTGCAGGTTCTTTAAGGAGCAAGACTCTGCCCTAGTAATTTTTGTGTTTCTAACATCTGGGACAGAGTATGGTATGTCTTGAATAGACATTTATTGAAGAACTGAAGGATGGAAATGAAAAAAGAATTTAATGGTTACCTCTCTCATGATCAAATGTCACTATCTCCTTTTACACAAGGTCTCAATCAAATCCCTTGGAAGAGAGTTCTGGAATACTTAAGAGATTCTGGAATTTAGAAAGAAGAGAAGAATTTCAAGGGAATGTAGGAGTGAGCTTTTTGGGAGATTAAAGAAGCAACAAAAACGTGCATATAGAAAACTTATTTTAATTAGTCCTTTTTGTTTTAAAGATTCTGAAAATTAGCAGGGATAGAGATAGATTTTGTAGCACCAAGAGCCCTAAGGTTACAAGTAACAGAATTACCTTGGGGTAGTAAAAGCAGAGTAGGGATTTATTGTAAACATTTGAAGACATTCACATAATGAAAGGGAAGACTGAAAACTGTCCTCCAAAACATACAGGAAGCAAAGCAGCTCAAGGTACATGTACAGTGGAAACTAATAAATGACTTCAATTTGTAGTTCAACTCACGCACTGTTATAGGCATGATTCAACTCAACCAGCCGTGCTATTCAAGGTTCAAAATCTAGAAAAAGAGCCTTGTTGGTCTGAGTTTGGTCATATCCCCATCCCTTGGCTATCAAATAGTCCCTTCCATGAAAGAAATGCAGTCTCTCCAAGAGATGTGATTTCCCAAAAGGAAATCAAGGTGCCATTAACAAAAGAAGAGAGATTAAGTGTTTTGGCAACTAGAGCATTGATAATGTTGCTACTGCCGATGACAGTATTCCCTTGGAAAATATCCAAATTAGAAAACTACTTTAAGGACCAGAACACTCTTATAGCTAATAGGAAATATGAGACCCTAGAAAACTTGTATTTAAATAGATCCGACTTGAAGCTCAAATACAACACATTTAGACAAATATTATCAATAAGCTTGTCCACTATTGATGTTGCCCATGTATGTTAAGGCTTTATTACCTTGTTAAATTGCTTAGAAAGCCATGTTTTTTAATAGAAAAAAAAGACCAAATAAACCCTGGAAGAAGTCATCAAATAATGGCTAAATCTGAAATTAGAGTTGATGAGAACATTAAGGTAATTGAATTTCTGTCAACACTTTTGTGCTTTGTGCTTTCTCATGTAGGTACAGAACCAAGTTATAGCTAGAAGGAAAAATGAATAAACTGGGTTTGTTTAGTGAAATTCTAGAAGTTCTAGAAATTACATTATTGCTCATTTTCAGTATCTCACTTTAATAATTAACACATGAAAGTGGCATTTTGTCAGCAGATATTTATTGTACCTCTCTTACGAATGCTAGTCATTTAAGGTTTTTAAGTGCTTCTGTGTATTAGATACTCTGCTAAGACCTTTACATACATTTCTCATGTAAAATTTATAAGAACCTGTCAGTCCAGGTAGTGTTGCTATAACAAAATAGCTGAGACTGAGTAGGTTGTCGAGAAAAGAGGTTTATTTGGCTTACAGTTCTATTAGGTAGAAAATGCAAGATTGGACATTTGCATCTGGTGAGGGCCTCAGGCTGTTCCAGCTCATGGTTGAAAGCAGAGGGGGACCACTGTGTATGATGAGGTCACAGGGTGAGAAAGATGCAAAAGTTGGGGGATGTCAGGCTCTTTTTAACAACCAGCTCTCATGGGAACTAATAGAGTGAGAACTCACTCAACCCCGCTCTCTCCAGGGTGAGAAAATGAGTAATCTGTTCATAAGTAATCCACCCCCATAACCCGAGCACCTTCCACCAGGCCCACCTCCCAACATTGCCACATTGGGTATCAAATTACAATATGAAGGTGGAGGGGACAAACAGCCAATCATATCAGAACCCAGTAAAAGTAGTTACTGTCAGTATTAGGAAACTAGGGATCAAACAAATTAAGTAACTTGCCCATGGTTCCACAACTGACAAGTAGCAGAACTAAAGTAAAGAAAATAATTGCATGGAAAATAAATACACTCCGCATGCATGCCTACATACAATTACAGATGTGGTTAACTACTTTAGAAATTATTTTCTGAAGTACTTAACTTACTTATCCTTACAAAGAACAATTCCTCAATAAATATATATTAATGGCAGGAATTTATATTGTGATACTAAAAATATGACTTCCAAGAAATTTTTTCTGGATAGGAATAAAGATCATCAGCATAAAAGGCCTTTTGATACAGACTACAATAACCTGTGATTCCTTCTACTGACTCTGAAAATGGTTTTCAGTTGTTTTAGTAGGACTAAATACAGAAGAAAAAAGAATTGATTAATATTTTTTACCCTTGTGTCTATTTGCCCCTGGAAAAGCTTATTAATAGAGATGGTGGAATGTATTTCTCTAACATTAAATAAAATCTAGGTAATCAAGACAGCATAGTATTGGCATAAGGATAGACATATAGACCAATGGAGAACTAGGAGTCCATAAATGAAACTTTACACTTATAATCAAATGATTTTTGACAGGAGTACAAGGCACATTAATGGAGAAAAAATGGTCTTTTCAACAAACAGTGCTGAGACAACTGAATATCCACATGCAAAAAAAAAAAAAGAAATTGAAGTTGGAGCCCTACCTCCTACCATTTACAAATATTAACTCATAATGGAACATAGACAATGTAAGAGCTAAAACTACAAAACACTTAGAAGAAAATATAGGAGTAAATTTTTATGACCTTGGGCTAGGCAATCGTTTCTTAGATATGGCATCAAAGGTATAAACAACCACACACATAAAAAATAGATAAACTGGATTTCATCACACATTTTAAAAACATTTGTATTTTAAAGGACTCTATCAGCCAGGTGTGGTAGTTCATGCCTGTAGCCCCAGCACTTTGGGAGGCTGAGATGGGAGAATCATTTGAGGCCAAAAATTCAAGACCAGTTTGCTCAACATAAGGAAACCCTCATCTCTCCAAAAATAAAATAAACATTTAAAAAATTTAAGGAATAAAAAAACCTTTTACAAAGTAATTCATCAAGAAACTGAATAAACCATCTACAGAATGGAAGACAAATTATGCAAATAATAAATCCAAAAGGGAACTTATATCCAGAATATATGAAGAATTCTTATAACTTAACAATAAAAAGACAACCAGCTTTAAAATGGGCAAAGGATTTGAGTAGACATTCATCTAAGAAGATATACAAATAGCCAAAAAGCACATTAAAAGGTGCTCAACATCATTACTCATTAGGGAAATGCAAATAAAAATTATAAGTAGGTACTATTTCAGCCTCCGTGAGATGGTTAAAATAAAAAAGACAGACAACAACAAGTATTGACAAGGATGTGGAAAAATTGGATTTCTCTTACATTGCTAGTGGGATTGTAAAATTGTAAAACCACTTTGGAAAACAGTTTGCCAGTTCCTTCAAATGTTAAACATATGATTATGTTACCACTAAACAGTATCATCTAGCAATTCCACTCCTAAGTATATCACCTATGAGAAGTGAAAATATATGTCCACACAAAAACCCGTACGTGAATGTTCCTAGCAGCTTATTTATAATAGCTCAAAATGGAAATAACTCAAATATCTACCAACTGATGAATGAATTTTTTAAAGGTGATATGCCTATACAATGGAATACTATTTAGCAATATAAAAGGGACGAAATACTGTTACATGCAACAACATGGATAAACTTCAAAACATCACGCTAAGTAAAAGATGCCAGTCTGTTTCTATAAAATTTTCAGAATATGCAAATACATAGAAACAAAGTAGGCCGGGCGCGGTGGCTCACGCCTGTAATCCCAGCACTTTGGGAGGCCGAGGCGGGCGGATCACAAGGTCAGGAGATCGAGACCATGGTGAAACCCCGTCTCTACTAAAAAAAAAAATAGAAAAAATTAGCCGGGCGCGTGGCGGGCGCCTGTAGTCCCAGCTACTCGGGAGGCTGAGGCCGGAGAATGGAGTGAACCCGGGAGGCGGAGCTTGCAGTGAGCCGAGATTGCGCCACTGCACTCCAGCCTGGGCGACAGAGCGAGACTCCGTCTCAAAAAAAAAAAAAAAAAAAAAAAGAAACAAAGTAAATGAGAGTTTCCAGGGCTGAGGGATGAATGAATGGGGTGCGACTGCTAATAGGTATGAGGTTTCTTTTTGAGGAAATGAAAATGTTCTGAAATTAGAGAGTATGTAGGTTACTCTGTAAATATACTAAAACTCTGTGAATACATTAAACTCTGAATGTATCATAGCTCACTGAAACATGCACCTTAAAAGGGTGAATGATATGTTAATTATATCTCAATAAAGCTGTTACTTAAAAAAAAAATCAAGGTCAGTCATCCTTTCTCTGAGATGGTAAACTTGTAAAATGACTTGTACCTCCCCACACTTGCCATTTTCAGACTCTTTTATAAAAACTATGTACACAGTCTATCCTTTGTCTACAAACTTCTACCCACTTTCTCGTCTCACTTTGACCCCTTTCCTGCCCTGCAAATTTCTTATTCTTCCTTTGTGAGTTGGCTCAAATTTTATCTCTACTAGAAAATCTCTCTCAATCCTTAGTTCAACACTGAACTGCATTTATCTGAAGGTCCAGCTGAACCGTACAGACATCTTTATTCTGGCATAAATCATACTCCATGGTAATCTTCTGTTTATGTGTCAGTCTTTCATTAGTGTATAAGCTTCTTGAAGCATTTGTCTTTGTGTGTTGAGGTCTGGCACAATGCCTGGCACCTGGTGGCAATTAGAAATGTTTACTGAAGAAATGAATGAATGAATGAATGCTTAAAGGCAGAAAAATGAATAAAAGAGTACCTTCTAGTTGAAAGATTCTATGGTGTCAGGATATATTCTAATCACAGAAAGTGTCTTAGAGTTCAGCCTTAAATACTTTCATATGTTGAATTCAAATTATCTGTGGAAATCCATGCTACAATGGATAAATATTTGCCTTCTAAATGTGAGCTTTCAAGTCAGTCCTCAAGCGACCCAGGGTAAGCTGAGCTTCCTAAGAAGAACAAGAAATTCTTCTTGCTCTGTGGAATATTCTTGTACAACTAACCATCTAGATTACAGGATCCTAAAACTTTTCTTTGGAACATCTAGCCTTGGTTGTCAATAAACCTGAGAAATTTAAGAGTTGAATCATGAATCTATTGCCATAGGACATACAGCCTCTGGTGGATAAATTTAACCCAGATTACTGTCTTTTGAAGACAATATTTCCTTGCCCTACTACTTAAGCACACTGTGGTTTGAAACATTTGAATGGGATTATCACACAGACAAAAAGGATTAATAATTTACAATGACAGTTGATCATGAGGCTTTTTTGATGCACAAATCCAAATATTTAAGCAGCTGATGGCATCCTAGAGATAAGAAACCACTGTAAGTAAACAAACAAACAAACAAACAAAAACCCAAACAATTGCCTTCACAGAGCTTACATTATAGCAGAAGAGATATGTGGGAAAACAATTCCAAGCAGAGAGAATAACTAGTGTGATGGTGAGAACAGGTTTGGTGAATGGAAGGAGGCCAAAGTGCTGAGGCATAGTGAACATTACACAGCAGTTGATAGTAATTAATATTATTCCCTGTGGAGCCAGAACTGTTGGTCACAATTCTTCCTCCGCTTCCTCCAACTAGTATTTTGCAAAGCCAGCTTTGCCATGATCTCATAAAAACAGTATATTTCTCTGTCCCATTGATTTTGGGCTTGGTAGGTGACTTGTTTTGATTAATAGAAAGTGGGCAGAAGTGATAGGATGTCATTTCCCAGGTGAAACCTTAATAAGCATTGCATGTTTCTGCTTGCCATCCTGTGCCCCCAGCATCAGCAAGAGAAGGCTTCCTCCACGTGGAGGGACCCCTCTTCATCCTGAGTCCTAGAATGAACATGCATGAAGCAGAGCCACTTCAACTAACCCATAAATATAAGAGGAAGAATAGATGGTGGTGGTTTTGAACCACTGAGTTTGGAGGTGGCTAGTTACACTGCATTATCATGGCAATAGCTAACTGATATAATCTTCAATATGAATCTCACACATTATTAATATATATTTCTATGTCTTACTTTTTTAATATGATTTTATTGTTTATATAGTCTATAGTAACCAAATCATCCCTGGGAATGATAAAAACAAACAGGAGCCTACCTAACTGTATTTGGAAGAAATAAGCCTCATTTAACTAGATTTCCTGATTTGCTCTCATCATTTGTTTAGTTTCAGGGAAGCAAAGGCCCTTTCTGTCTTCCCTTCTTCTGCTTTCACCTCTGCACCAGGACATCTGTTGTTTCAGTTTCAGTTTGAAGGTTTTGCATCCCTGAAAAAAATACACAACTTTGTAGCTTACAGTTTATATTTTGGCATCTGGCATCTGTGTGTGTTAGTATTAGTCATTCAATAGATAGCTGATTCCATAACAAAGTAGAATCCATGAAGGGAGGTGTGAAGTTATTTTTATAAATACACCCAATTTTTGGCGCATTTTCACAAGTTTTAGTTCCCGGGCTCGAGTTTCCAAAGGAAGTTGAGGTTTTTATACACGTGTGTCCCAAACTTGAACCTAATAGGAATGCAAGTAGAAAACTAATCTTATCAGACACATTGTAGAACTTCCTTCTCTGGTATCTAAATACTAAAAATGTCCTTAAAACATCAGTTATCCGGCAAGTAGTTATTGAATGTCGGTCCTCAAAACATGCCAAGCAATATAGAGCTACAAAAGAAGGGTATGGTCCTTGCCCACAGTGAAAATATCCTGAGTAACAACTTTAAAAATGGAAACTGCCCTGAGCTACCTTAATTCGGGTTTCCCTAAGGCAGACCTTAAAACAAAGACCTAGGCACAAGGAGCTTATATAGGAAGTGATTTCAGAAAGCACAAGAAAGACGTAGGGTAAGCAAGACAGAGAAGGGAGCAAGCCAGTAAAATTTGCATTAATGAGCAGGTTGTCACTGTGGGCAACTGGGACTCAGTCCTGCTGGGATCCTCTGAGAAACTATATGGAACACACCCAAGAATCCCCACACAGAGGGCAGAGAGGCTGGGCCATCTACCCACTGACTTCCACCCTCCAGTGTTTTAGGGCTGAATCCAAAAACATTAACTCTCCCACACTTCCAGTTGTGCCTGCTTGCAGCGTAGTAAATTTGCCTCGGTAGAGGAAGGCCCTCAAACAGAAAAAAGAGCTTAATGTAGGAGGCATATCAACATCTACAGGAGCTACCACTTATGTCTGCTAGAGGAGTACAGCTATTTATTTCGTCAGTTATGATAATAGTATTTATTAAACACTTACTATGTGCCAGGCACGGTGCTAAGCTTTTTACGGACACCTTATTATTTATCCCTTATGAAGTAGGTCATGTTATAATCATCTTCTATAGACAAAGAAATTAAGAAATCAGCTCAGGTGACACAGCGAGGAAGTGATGGAGATTTTAACATGGGTAGTCGGACCATACAGCCATGGTCTAGGCAACACTTTACTACTGAAGGGGCAAGGTGCAGAAAACAGGGTCCTCAAAGTTGGAGGAAATAATGAATCATACAATCCTCAGGGAAGGCTTCGTGGAGGAAATATACTTGAGTAGTAGTTTAAGATTGATAAAGTGGAGAGGTGCAGAAAAAGAAACGAGCCTCTGCGTGTCAAGGAAGGAAAAAGAGGGAGGTGGAAATGGTTGTAACATAATGGGCATGAATTCAAATAAAATGTCCACATCAGGACACACACAGAGTTGGCCCTTGCTATGCAGTAAGGCATATAGAATATTGTGTGTAACTCTATGTTCACTGGACAATTATGTATTGGGCATCTACTTCATACTTGGCAAGGGAGGTACGGAGATTTTTTTTAAAAGACCCAGACATGCTGGGCCCGGTGGCTCACGCCTGTAATCCCAGCACTTTGGGAGGCCGAGGAGAGCGGATCACGAGACCAGGAGATCGAGACCATCCTGGCTAACACGGTGAAACCCCGTCTCTACTAAAAATACAAAAAAAAATTAGCCGGGCTTGGTGTCGGGCGCCTACAGTCCCAGCTACTCGGGAGGCTGAGACTGGAGAACAGCGTGAACCCGGGAGGCGGAGCTTGCGGTGAACCGAGATCGCGCCGCTGCACTCCAGCCTGGGCGACAGAGCGGCGAGACTCCATCTCAAAATAATAAATAAATAAATAAATAAATAAATAAATAAATAATAAAAGACCCAGACATGATTTGCTAGAGGAGAGACACATACAGAAGACATGTGTTATTTCTGTTTTTAGTACTGAACCCTTCCTTTTAATGAAGAACCCATTCAGTGAGGTTCATTTGAAATTTCACCTCCTATCACTCCTACACACACACATACACACAACCGCCACCCACACACATACACACAGTACCTGACTGCAGACTGGCCAATTAGTACATCTATTTGCCTGGCCTTGGTGATTGTTTTTGAGATGAACATGTGACCTAATTTGAATTTTTCTCTTGGAGCTTGGGGAGCGACGGCCTCTGCTAGTCAGGGCTGCTGAGCTGGTAAGCTGTGGATGTCAGGCTTCCATTTTGCCCACCACAGAGAGAAAGAATAAAACCAAGCAGAGGCAGGCAGCTTTAAGGAAGGGACAGCCAGTGTATTGCCAATTCTCTCTTTTTTTTTTTTTTTTCCTCTTGGACTGAGTCTTGACAATAAACAAGAGACGCATCTTACCTTAAATTTCTCAGAAGATATTCCTCCAATTACACATGGTAGAAGGGAGTTTGATTAGATAACCAAATTTTATTTTCTTAACATGGCTTCTTTCAGACTCAACCAACCACAGGTTCAGAATTACAATCTATTGGCCTTAGTCATTCTGCAGGACACCAAAATGCGCCAGTTCTTTCTATTGACCTGAGTTATCACAGGCCCTCAGACCCACTGCATAGTAGTGGGAATACGGGAATAGTTACATAGATTTAAGATGGAAATCTTAACTTAGGGTGAATTTTTTCTTAATTAAAGGAGCCAACCTATTGAGTACTAAATCCTGCTAATTATAATCCTCCTTTTATAAAAGTATTTATCTTCCCACTCGCTTGCTTAGTCTTCTTTAGTTCAGGTTCCTTGGCTTGAAATCCAGACTATGAATATTGGCATAGGCTGTCCACATGTGAAATTTATTTCACAAGGTTTAGGAGCCCAGAGAAGCTAAACATAGAAAATGCAAAACTAAAATTAATTTCGAAAAGAATGCTTTTCAATCATGCAATATCCAGTGCCCTGATATAGAACAACTGTCTTCTCAAGAGGGCACTTGGGATGAAAATAACAAGCTAAAAAAGTGGTACAAGGTAGCAGCAAAAAGAGAGGAAAGACAGAGAAGAAATGGATTTTATCAAACTTTGAGGTGCCAGTGGGTATTTCTACAGCTGATGCTCATTCAAAATAAAAGTTATATGAGCCATTATTTTATCTGAAATGCTCCAGTCACTCATAAAGAAGCCAGGTGAAAGTCAACTGAATCAATAAAAATTTTGAGCACAAAATGTGCCAGTCACTGTGCTAGGTGCTGGAGACACAATAAGAAACTAGAATCTCTTTCTCTCTCTTTATCCCCGTGTTTTCTTCTGTATTGGCCTCATTATCCTGGCATAGAATTGAGTATACATGCCTTAGATCCTCAAGCCCAGTGGATAAAACATGATAATTGATCAGATCTAGTTCTGAGGTTCAAATCTGAAAAGCAAGAAACTGTTCAGAAAATAAACAATACATACCAGGTAAGCAAAAACATCAGATGCCCACTTCATGGGAGATACTAAGATAAGTAACATTGCTTGCAAATTTCATGTTGCAAATTCTCCATATTTCAGCCTCAGTCTCTGACTCCCCTTTAGAAATGAGATAAAGGATGGAGAGGTAATGTTTATATTGGGTAATCACCCCAGTGGGCCATCTAAATCTGACCTCTATTTTCCTTCCTCTAGCCTGAGAAACCTGGAGAATTAAAATGGTCAAAGACCAAGGAGCATTTATAACTTGAGAAGATAGGGCTCCTTTCTGAATCAGGCATGGACAATCAGTTGAATAGAGAATATCCAGGCAGTTTTAGTTTGGATAAAAGAGCATTTTATTCAGTACTTGCTAAGGACAGAGAGCACCTGCCATATACTCTTTGAATGGTGACGACAATAAAAACTATTGCTTAGTGTGGTGACTTGCATGTAGTAGATACTCAGTAAATACCTGCTAAGTGAAAAGAAATACCTGTGTAAAATGGTGAATCAGGCCATCCATCCCATATTACCTGAATTACCAAAAGTGGGCTTAGGTAAAATGAGGTAATTTGAGGGAAGTCAAAATTTATCATCTAGATGAGCAGTTCTCAAATGTGAGGTCTCAAGACCCCTCCATATTTTTAAATGATTAAGGACCACAAAGAGCTTTTTATTTCTTAGATTATATCCATAGATATCTATCATATTGGAAATCATAACTGATAAATTTATAAAATATAAAAATATGCAAATGCATATTCCATGAACTGTCAGAACAATAGCTGCTTCTTACATCATACAGCTTCTGTAAAACTCCACTATATACTTGTAAGAAAGTGAGAGTGAAAGTGACAAACAACATCTTAGTGTTATCATGAAAATAATTTTGATCTGATGGATCCCTTGAAAGAGTTTTAGACATTCCAAACTACAGTTTGAGGATCTCGGATTTGGAGTTGTCAGAAGCATTAAGAATTTCTAGGAAGTCAAACAAAATTATTGAATATTAAATTACTTGTAAGACTTACTTGTAGCATATAGTCACATGATTTAGACATTTTTAATTATCAGGAGAGGAAGTTTAGTTTAGATTCTGTTCTATTTAAATATTCTGCTAATCAAGAGGAAAAATATCAATAGAAGATAGATCTTAATCTGTAAGTGAAAGTAGTTACTTGCTGTTTCGGTTATTTTGTTTTTGTTTTTGGGCCCTTTACAAGAATTAAATACCATTTTCTTTTGTAAAGACTTTTTTGACCCTCCTATGACTAGATTGGTGTCATTGACCTCATTAAAAAGTCCAGTCTTTCCAATCAAACCCTTGCTAGACTTTGTATAAAACTGCATTTCATTGAAAAAGTGTCCAAATTGGGGTAATTTATTTGGAGAAAGAAGTTCAGGACACTGGCTTGGATAAGCAGGAGGTAGCCCTTGTCCTCTACCCTTCCTCAATGCCCTAGACACTGCACTTGACTTACTGCTCTGCACTCTCCAGAATGTACTTCACTAAACATTGCCTTCCCCTATGAAGCTGGCCATGGACAATGTGGGGGTTAATCCAAAGACATTGGGAATAAGGTGGGTGGAGGGGTGTGTTCTAGTGAGAGAAAGAAGCAAGTGGGCATGATGATAGCAAACAAATGGCCATGAACCAAGTGATGTCCGTCTTTGTGGGCCATGTTAAGGGGTTTGAATATGACTAAGTACAAGAGGAAACCATCGGAGAAGAGTTTTACACAGAGGAGTGGCATGGTCTGATTTATGCTTTTAAAATATTCCTGGTTGCTGTGTGGAAAATGAATTCTTACATGTCATGTTACAAATGCAGCTTGAAAATTATGTGATTAATCTCCTAGTCACCTGCAAAGCGTTGGAGACATGAGTGACATTATATGTACTGACGATAAAGGGTACTTTTCCTATCCCCAGCTGATAAATATATTTAACAAACTGTTTCTAGTTAAATAAAATGTACAATGTTTTCTTGTATCTAGGACATTTTTCAAAAAGGATTTGTTTCTTTATGGTGATATTAATAACTAAAGAATTGAAAATTTACAATTCCAAAGCCTCTTGACAGGATAATAGCTTTTCATTGGTTTAAAGGAGATTGTATTTTGTTCTATATGCATAAGTGATTACTATTTATTTCATTATAATCTGGCATATATATTGAATTTCCTACCCAGCAAGAGTTCTGTGAAGTTGCCTACCCTGAGCATTTAGTGAGGCCAGTTATTACATGAAGAATGAAATGACAGTAAGCAATAACAGAAAATGACCAAATAACTGCTTGATCGGGAGACTTTTTGACAGAACTGTATAGTAATAGAATATGCGTGTTTCCAGTTTTTTAAAATCTACTTTCTAAAAGAGTTTGGATTTTTTAAATCAACTTTAGTCATCAGACTTACATCTTTAATTGTGAACTGTTGAAACTCCTTGCAGTTCACATATTTGTAGCACCTGTAATTGTCAATTACATTCAAGCACCATGACAAGTACAATATACTGCATTATCTCATTCAAACCTCACACACACACACAGAGAAAATCCTATGAATATGGTGCTTTTATTTCTTCCATTTTGCAGATGAGAAATCTGAAGCTCGGAAACACTCCAAGGTCACATAGCTGAATACTGACAGAGATGCTTTATATTGCTTTTGATTTATGAATTTAAAAAAACACATGTAAAAGGGTAGTTGTTCATTGAACACAAAATGGAGACAAATAGAAGTGAAGGGTACTGGAAATAACATTGCATTGCTGGGACTAATACTTGAATATTCTTTCCTATGTTGCCCCTGGGTGTGAGACTAGATGAAGTATGTAATGGGCAGGGGGAGGAATTGTCAACTGGTTTTATCATGTTGGACAAAATGTAAAATGGTCTGAATGAAACCTTTAGAACCCAGCTCTTATTTCCATTTTAGCACTAGGTCACCAAAGTGATGAGGTTTAGTAAATCTTAACATTTTGGGAGTGAAGAAACTGAATAAGAATCTAACAAAAGTTATGTAACATGACGCAGCACATATAAATTCAAAATGTCCACTAATATGAGGCTATCTAGAAAATTAATGTAATCTACAGCCATATCACCCTGAACACGCCCAATCTCATCTGATGTTGGAAGCTAAACAGGGTAGGGCCTGGTTAGTACTTGGATGGGAGAAAATTATTATAGAACCTTCACTACGTAACATATAGAACAGTACAATATGATAATTCATAGTCCTGTATATACGTGACTGTTAAAAAGAATAAGGCAGATCCTTCTTGAAAAAACAAGGCATGTACAGGTCATATTGTTGGGTAGTAAATAGTATATTAAAGATTGTGTTTAATTTCAGTGTTTTAAGTTGTTAATATTGGAGATTAAATTATGAAGAACCTTACCTTTTCCTCCTATAAACATTGCTGTATTGGTTGAATTTTTATAAATGGCACGTTTTGACTGAAATAATGATTACAATCAATTTGACCTAAATTCTAAACTAAAGGTCAGATTTCTGCCACCTTCCTATGTTACCTGTATGTTTCTAAATGTTGTGAATATCTTTTAATCAAAGACTTTAAATTGTTTATTCCTGATACATTTCTATACTAACTGAATAAAATAGATGAATAAGCAGTTGTCAACTGGACATTCAAACTTCTTTAAAAATCAACTCTGGGACTGTTTTTGTTTCATAATTCAGTTGGGTAGAGTACCACAGCTCAGGGAAAGCAAACCAGAGAAGAAAGGATTTTCCCTGAAATATACAGCTAACGACCTCATTATCTATTTTAATTTGAAAACGTAGAGAGAGTCTGAGTTCTCCATTACTCAAATTCTATTTGAAGAAACCAAAATTAATAAATCATAGCTTAGTGAGCACAGCAATGCCTCTTTGCAAGTCATTGTAAGGATTTCGTAGAGTTTTACTTCCCTTTTACTCCAGATCATACCTTGGCCTTTGTAAACTATTCCTTTTTAATCACCTTAGAGTCCACAGTTTCATGTTGAAATGTCTATCTGTGTAAATCCAAACTGTAGGGAGGAGTGAAATTTGAAAAGATCCTTCTTAAAAGCGCAATACACTTCCAATAAATTGGATAAATATCTTTCTGGCACATGGAAATGGGAACTACATGATGGGGGTGAGGGGAGAACAGTAATTTTCCAGCCTTATCTTCACATGTCTGAGTGCAATTAATACTGTAGAAAAGAGTATTGTTTGCAGTAATCTTGATTGCATTTTCCAGTGTCTAGCTCACTCCCTGTGCTCGATATTTATTACTACTGTCTTCAAAATTAAAAAAAAAAAAAATCATTGTCTCTAATGGTAAAGTGGAGAGGACAAAAAGTAATGAAAATTTCCTCTTATGAAAACAAAGTTCCTCCTATGGAGACAATAAACTTAATGCATAAGCAAATCAAGGAGCAATGCCTCTGTTATGTTGAAAAGCAGAAGTATAGCACTTTGTGTTTCACTTAGATCTTTTCTTTTTAAAGAAAACATTTTTAGCACAGGCATGCTGTTGTTGCAAGCCTTGGAGATGAAACAGTTTCTGATTCAACCAAGGTTAAGAAAAAAAAATATCTGGGAAAATGATTCTGGCTGCCTGGAAAATGCCATTTAACTGAAGATATGGAGTTCATCTCTTGAGTCTGGCATATGGGAATGTAGGTACAGTCATCTCAATGTCCACTAACCTTCCTGGAAACAAATAGCATCATTTGAATCCCTGAGGCTCTCCTGGAAAAATATGTGTGTACTAGATTGTTTTATATTTCTGTTTGCTTTGATGTTGGATAAATTCTAGTAATGACCTTTTTTCTCAATAAAGGTATCCTAGATACATGGATCCTTGTCACCTTCTACAATTGAGTCTTACATTTTAGATCCACTCTCTCTATTCCCCCTTTGCAAACTGAAGACATCAAACTTTTTCTTGACTTAAGCAACCTGAGTCCAATTGCTGGAGCTTTCTCTCAGTTCTCACTATGATGTGCATATTTCCCAGGTCTGTTCTCAATCCCCACTTAGAATTTGTCTGCTTTTTCTACCCCAAATAGATCCTAAACCTGAGACTCTGGGAAGGCAGATTCTCTCCCCAGATTTTGATGACAGCATAATGTGCCTTGTGAGGTGCTGGTGGCATAAAGGAGAATCTTATTCCAATCAACGTGAGTTTTTAGGCCCAATTTTGAATCATCCATAAGCCAGTGGAGCAATGGAACAATGGCCACAGTTCTCATACATTCGTCCTATGACAACTGTCCTATGGAGAAAGGACTGAAAGTAACAAGTGAGAGTCAGTTGCTAGAAGGCCATTAGAAAAGCTCTCAATGGTGCAAGAAGTCAGCAAATATGTGATTGATACAAACAATTGATAGCATTGATTTTTTTTATTATTTTTTATTTTGTATGGGAGGTTAAGAGCAAGAGCTTTGGGGTCATACAGACTCCATTTCAAGGCCCTACTTCAAAAACTCTCCTTGCTCCTACAATTAACATGCAATAACTTAATAGTAACCACTTGATCAAATTTGAATGTTTCAGTGAGATAATATATGAAAACATTTGGCATGGTGCCTGGCCTAGTATATGCTCAATGAATGTCAATCATTGATTGGCATCCAGCAGTAGAAGTGAAATCACCATCATCATTCTAAATAGCATCACCAAATACCATGCTTCGGGTACAGTAAGAAAACCAGTGGAAGTAACAGAGAAGGATTTATCTTTTTCAACCTTCCAGATAATCTGCACACTCATTCCCCATAGTTCATTGTCTCCCCATCCGTTTCTAATGGCTGGCACATGAAGTTCAATAAATCTCTACTGAATTAATGAAAAACTTGAGCATAATGGAGAAGTCAGTGGCTTGGAAAATGTGGAAATGAAATTTGGGTCATAAGTAAAACAACTAAGATCTGGTATCAGAAAGTCTGAGTGCTAAGTTTTCCTCTACTCTGTGCCAACAGGTGATCTATAGTGATTCTTTTGAGATAGCTGAGCTCCAGCTTCCCTATCTGCATAATGTGTGTTGGGGGGGTTACCTGGGAGAAAAATGAGATGCAGTGTGTGACAGTGCTATGTAAATTCTCAGGATTTTGTAGTGATTTATGTTGTGAATCATGTACGCTGAGTAAGAGTGTATGTGTGTATCTGTAAATGCACACACAAACACACTTATTACACATATACACACACATATGGCTGGCTAAAGACAAGGCAATCTAAAATCAGATAAGTGCCAATAGTTCATATTGGGAAGAGATGGATAAAAATGGAGCAAAAGGATTAAACTTCCTGTCGACTGGTAAACAAAATTGAAACAGGGCCTATGAAAAATAATCAGGTAAAGAGAAAACATACTCAGCACTACAATTTGCCAATTGCCCTCTGATCTTGAATTCCAGCTATCAGAAATTCAATGACAGCAGCCTGCTCCCCAACACCTTAATCCTTCCCACATTTGCTCCTGGGCTGGATCACTGCCCTTGGGACATGTCATTTCTGTCTTGCATTGAACCACCGCCAAATATACTGGTGGGAGCGTTAGTCCTGTTTTCTTCCACACCTGGTGAACGGTTTTGTCAATAATTTCAAAGGTCTTATTATCAGATGACCATAATAGTGTGGTGCTACCTAAAGATGAATCTGTGCTTTGTTTTACCTAATGTCTCACTTTCTATTAAAAAATCAGACCACAGTTATCACAATTTCACAACATGATATAGTCAGGTTCATTTACCCTTTACTTGTTTCTGAGGCAAATGTTAGAATAACCCAGGACAAGATTTGGAAATTAGCAAGTTTTTCATGGCTTTCTGTCGGTCATTTCACAGGGATTCAACTCTATCACTGCTGGGTACCTTGTACAATGCCAAATTCACATCCTTCAAGGTGGTAGCAGAATGACCATTGGTTTAGAATCTTATTCAGTATATAGACTATCAGTCTACCATTAGATGAGATGGCACGGGAAAGCTGGCTTGGGTCATTTGCTTACAAATATTCAGCTGGAAATCTAAGGATGCTGTAATTTTTAAAGCAGAGAGGCAGATATGTGCAGTACTTGCCAGTGTAGGCTCCTTCTACACTGCTTACATTCCTGACTTATCTCTGCTGTCTTCTAGCCACATGACCTCAGGCAAGGTCATTATCCTTTCCAAGCCTCAGTTTCCTCTTCTGTAAAATGGTAATAGCAATCATACCCACTGAAGAGAGTTGTTATGAGAATTAAATTAGATACAAGTAGGTAAAGAACCTAGCACAATGCCTAGGTTGAAAAATGTTGGTGGTTGTTATTACAAATATTTCTATCAATAAAGCAATGCCACTTGTCTTACATCAGTCCCCGGATAGTTGCATTTAATATTACTCCGGGCCCTACAAGCATAACTAAAAACTATGGCAACTCAGTAGTTTGTTTAACTTAATTGAAAAATCAGTGAAATGTTTTAAATGACTCCATTTAAACATTGGTACAATTTTTTCTTTAAGAAACCACTCTAAAATGGAGGCCTTTCATTGATAGACACAATGCAGCAAAACCCAGTGAAATTCAATTACCTCTTGATTGGGTCGGGCAAGCCAAGAAGAGAATTTTACATTTGAAATTAACAAATTGAATTTGGTACCTTTTGCAGCTTCAGCAATTGCTCCCTGACTAGTTCCTCACAAGATCAGAGGTGGCCCCGTCAGCATCCATATTCTGTTGAATGACATGCTCTGTTTAGAAAATATTTTCCTTGTTTAGATTCTGAATGAATATTTGCTTCCAAAGTTATTACAGCTACAAAACACATGCTGACTATACAGTTTCCCCCAAAATACAAAATATATGTATTTATACATATATGTAATTGTTGCTTAAAAGAACTTATATATAATATATAAATAAATATATACGTATTTATACATATATATGCCTTTTGCTTATAAGAACTTATAAAGTTCTTATATATAAGCTCTTTTAAGCAACAGTTTTATATATATGTGTATATACATATGTGTATATATCTCTATATATAGATACACACATATATTTACATACGTGTGTATATATATACACATAAGTGTGTGTGTATCTATATATAGATACATACACATATATATATATTTTTTTATCCCAGTATGGCTGGTAGGCTAAATATCCAGCTATACATCATCAGTATTAATAAGATCTTTTAGTATTTTTTTGCCTTATTAAGATAAGCACAATTAATAATTTCTTTAAGTCAACATGATAAGTCAGCAATAGGCAAAATATTGCTATTTGGCTGACTGCATATTTTAAAAAATATTTTATTCTCTCCCTCCCTACTGTCCCCACCACACACAACGATTGCAGACCTAGTTTGTGCATGTCAGCTGAAGGAATAGGTGCATTGGAGACACGCTGATCCTGGGTGCAGCCTGGCACCTGGAAAGCATCAGGTGCAGATAATTGCAACAGGTGACATTTTTTTTTTGTTTTGCATACTGTTTATTCTAAGAAGATCTTTCTAATCTTTGTCTGAAGATTAAGGCCAAAATCTATAATTTGGCCACCTGGCCAACAAGGCTCCACAATGGGGGCCCCCAGCTACTTTTCCACCCCATCCTGCACCACCATTCCCTTTCCCACCCTCTTCCAGTTTCCCAAGCCACATTGTATTCCCCCATGTGTTACACCCTTTGCCGATGCAGGAGCTTGGTACATGTTCTTTCGTCTTTTCTAAGCTTCATTGGGACATCATTCACATACCATACAATTTGCCCATTTAAACTGTACAATTCTCCCATCCTCCACCCAGTCCTAAGCAAACACTAACCTGCTTTTTGTCTCCATAGATTTACCTATTCTAAACATTTTATAGAAATGGAATCATAGAATATGTGGTCTTTTGTGACTAGCTTCTTTCACTGAGCATAATGTTTTCAAGACTTATCCATGTCGTAACATGTATCAGTACTTTATTTTTATTAACAAATAATATTCTGTTATATGAATAAACTACATCTTATTTATTCATTCATCAGTTAATAGACATTTCAGTTGTTTCTCCTGTTTGGCTATTATGAATAATGCTGCTATGAACACTCTTGTACAAGATTTTGTATTGACAAATGTTATCATTTCTCTTGGGTATGTATCTAGGAGTAGAATTGCTGGAATGGGGTCATATTATAACTCTATATTTAACTACCTGAAGAACTGCCAGACTGTTTTCCAAAGTGACCGCAGCATTTTACCTTCTCCCCAGCAACATATGAAAGTTCCCATTTCTCTACATCCTTACCAACACTTTTAATTCCAATCTTATAATCTTTCTTTTTATAGTCACCCTAGTGGATGTGAAGTAGTATCTCATTGTGCTTTCTTTCTTAACTTTTGATCTGGGTAATTCCTATTATCTTTAAAGCTCCAGCCTAAAAGTCATTTCCATAGGGAATCTTACCTTGGCTACTCCACCCCCAGACTAGCCTCAGGTTCTTCTCAGAAAACCCGTCTTTTCTCTCTAAACTTTAAGTTCAACATGGACAGGCACCATTCCAGCTCTTCTTTATTCCCCGCTCTAACCCCAGCCTCTATTTATTTATTTATTTATTTATTTATTTATTTATTTATTTATTTTGAGACGGAGTTTGGCTCTTGTTGACCAGACTGGAGTGCAATGGCCCGGTCTCGGCTCACTGAAACCTCTGCCTCCCAGGTTCAAGTGATTCTCCTGCCTCAGTCTCCCGAGCAGCTGGGATTACAGGTGCCTGCCACCACGTCTGGCTAAGTTTTGTATTTTTAGTAGACATGAGGTTTCACCATGTCGGTCAGGCTGGTCTCAAACTCCTGACCTCAAGCAGTCTGCCTGCCTTGGCCTCCCAAAGTGCTGTGATTACAGGCGTGAGCCGGGGCACCCGGCCGCATCTAGCTATTATGTGAACTATAAAGTCGTTGGAAGTGTATTAAGTCAATGCCACATTTTTTTAAATAATGAGAAAAAGTGTGTATTATCTGAAAATCACCTGCATCAGAATGATTGACATGATTACCTTTTAAATCCATTTCATTTTTCAGTATTTCTACAGGCAAAACTATTGAAGAATATTCCAATATCACTGGCAAGGGTAGGAAAGGGGCTCTACAATATAACCACAATGAATGCTTCTGTTGTCCTGAATTTTGTTGGAGCTGTACACATTTATGTTTGTTAAGAAAGCCGGGCGCGGTGGCTCACGTCTGTAATCCCAGCACTTTGGGAGGCCGAGGGGGGCGGATCACGAGGTCAGGAGATCGAGACCATCCTGGCTAACACAGTGAAACCCCGTCTCCACCAAAAATACAAAAAACTAGCCGGGCGAGGTGGTGTTCTCCTGTAGTCCCAGCTACTTGGAGGCTGAGGTAGGAGAATGGCGTGAACCTGGGAGGCGGAGCTTCCAGTGAGCCGAGATCACGCCAATGCACTCCAGCCTGGGCGACAAAGCGAGACTCCGTCTCAAAAAAAAAAAAAAACAGAAAAAGGATTTTTGTGGGAAAGTGCAATATACAGTACAAGCAAAAACAAATGGACTTGAGAAATAAGGAACTGAAGGGGACTGGATTTTCCTGCTTTAGCTGTGAGCTAGGCATACCCCTAGAGCTTTCAATTCAGTAGATCTGAGATGGGGCCCAGGAATATACATTTTTAACATAGTCCCTAGTAATTCTAATGTCAGAGGTCCATAAGCTTCACTTTAAAAATAAATATATCCTAGTTAATGTCTTCATTATTTAACATAAACAAGTCAATGTAGAAGTTTAAAAATCAGGCTCCGGAGTTTGATGCAGATTTAAACCCCTGGACTGACATTTACTAACTATGTGGCTTAGAACAAATTACTTAATCTTTCTAAGCCTTAGTTTCTGGCCCATAAGAAATGCCCCAATATGTTAATAGCTATTATTATGTTATTATCATTATTATCTTAATTGGAAGATGATGTACACAACGAATCTGTTGGTTTTTTTTTCTTTTCTATGTCAACTTTTATTTTAGATATGGGGGTACATGTGCAGGTGTGTTACTTGGGAATATTGCACCCAGGCAGTGAGCATAGTACCCAATAGGTAGCTTTTCAACCCATGTCCTCTTCCCTCCCCACTCTAGTACTCTGCAGTGTCTATTGTTCCTATGTTTATGTCCGTGTGTGCTTCATGTTTAGCTCCTACTGATAAGCAAGAACATGCATATTTAGTTTTCTGTCCCTGCCTTAGTTTGCTTAGGATTATGGCCTCCAACTCCATTCATGATACTGTAAATGACGTAATTTCATTCTTTTTTTACAGCTACATAGTATTCCGTGGCGTATATGTACCACATTTTCTTTATGTAATCAACCATTGATGGGCACCTAAGTTGATTCTATGTCTGTGCTATTGTAAGTAGCATGGCCATGAACATGCAAGTGCATGGGTCTTTTTGGTATAATGATCTATTTTCCTTTGGGTATATACCCAGTAACGGGATTGCTGGGTCAAATAGTAGCTCTGTTTTAAGTTCTTTGAGAAATCTCCAAAGTGCTCTCCATGGTGGCTAAGTGCATAAGTGTTCCTTTTTCTCTGCAGTCTTGTCAGCATCTGTTGGTTTTGACTTTTTAAGAATAGTCATCCTGACTGGTGTGAGATGTTATCTCATCATGGTTTTGATTTGCATGTCTCTGATGATTAGTGAAGATGAGTATTTTTTAATGTTTTTTGGGCCACTTCTATGTCTTTTTTGTTTGTTTGTTTGTTTTGGTTTTTTGAGACGGAGTTTCACTCTTGTTGCGCAGGCTGGAGTGTGATGGCGCGATCTCGGCTCACGGCAACCTCCGCCTCCCGGGTTCAACCGATTCTCCTGCCTCAGCCTCCCGAGTAGCTGGGATTACAGGCATGCGCCACCACGCCCGCCTAATTTTATATTTTTAGTAAAGATGGGGTTTCTCCATGTTGGTCAGTCTGGTCTCGATCTCCCAACCTCAGGTGATCCACCCCACCTCGGCTTCCCAAAGTGTTTGGATTACAGGCATGAGCCACCACGCCCAGTCCTATGTCTTTTTTTGAGAAGTGTCTATGTCTTTTGCTCATTTTTAATGGGGGCTGTTCATTTCTTTCTTGTTGATTTGTTTAAGTTCTTTATAGGTTATGGATATTGGGCCTTTGTGAGATGCGTAATTTGTGAATATTTTCTCCGGTCCTGTAGGTCTTTTCATGATTTCTTTTCCTGTGCAGAAACTCTTCAGTTTAATTAGGTCCCACTTACCAATTTTTGTTTTTGTAGCATTTGCTTTTGGGGACTTAGCCAAAAATTATTTGCCAAGACCAATGTTGAGAAGGGTATTTCCTAGGTTTTCTTCCAGGATTTTTATAGTTTGAAGTCTTACATTTAAATCTGTAATCCATCTTGAGTTAATTTTTTTATATGGTGAAAGGTAAGAGTCCAGTTTCATTCATTCTTCTTCACATAGCTAACCATTTATCCCAGCACCATGTACTGAGTAGGGAGTTCTTTTTCCATTGCTTGTTTTTGTCAACCTTGTCAAAGATCAGATAGTTTTAAATGTGTGGTTTTATTTCTGAGTTTTTTATTCTGTTCCATTGGTCTATGTGTCTGTTTTGTACTAGTACCATGCTGTTGTGGTTGCTCTAGCCTTGTGGTATAGTTTTAAGTTGGGTATTGTGATGTCTCCAGCTTTGTTCCTTTTGCTTAAGACTGTTTTGGCTATTCAGGCTCTTTTTTTGGGTCCCATGTGAATTTTAGAATAGTGGTTTTTTTGTTTTGTTTGTTTTGTTTTGTTTTGTTTAATTCTGTGAAGAATGACATTGGTAGTTTGGTAGGAATAGAATTTAATCTGTAAGTTGCTCTGGGCAATAGGGCTATTTTAGTGATACTGATTCTTCCAATCCATGAACATGGAAAGTATTTCCATTTATTTATGTCATCTCTGATTTCTTTCAGCAGAGTTTTATACTTCTCCTTGTAGGGATCTTTCACCTCCTTATTTAGCTGTATTCCTAGGCATTTTATTTTCTTTGTGACTATTGTAAATGAGATTGTGCTCTTGATTTGACTCTCAGTCTGGACATTATTGGTGTATAGAAATGCTACTGATTTTTGTACACTGATTTTATATCAAAAACTTACTAAAATCATTTATCAGTTTTAGTAGGCTTTTGGTAGATTATTTAGAATTTTCTAGACAGAAAATTGTATCATCAGTGAAGAGAGACAGTTTGACTTCTTTTCCTATTTGGATGCGTTTTATTTTTTTCACTTGCCTGAGTGCTCTGGCTAGGACTTCTACCAAATCCATTTTAAAGGGATTGAGTTTTGTTTAGTAAGAAAAATACTTCCTAAGCATAAGTTGGAATTATGAGGTTCGTGATTGGCTTTATCATCACTGTTACTTTTATAGTTAATTTTCCAAGTGGCACTTTATTGTTATAAATAAGCCTCAGTCATATCTTTTTGCAAGTGTCTCCCTAATTATCATTTCTGAATAAAAATTTTGGCCTCTATGTTAAATTACAGTTCACAACTTAGTTCCAGTTCACACCCTGAGCTATTATATTGGCTATAACACGTCTTCCTTAGGTGTTATTTACTGAGCTGAAACTATTGCCCAAAGCATCTTATTTTGTCTGTATCCAGTAATTTATTGAGCCTGCACGCTATCCTGATAGAGTTTACTCACTAAAATAGAAGTTATAAAAGTTCAATCAAATTACAATCTATCAGCCATCTTACAGAATCAAGAATGTGCAATCATTTATCCAACTGCTATTTGCTCAGTGCCTTAAAAATGTCAGGTGTTTGGGATCACAGAGAAAAAGAAAACCAAGATTCCCACTATCATGGAGAAATGATATTCACAGTTGCGTGGGCAGTGGAGACTGAAAAAAAAAAAGAAGGTAATCAAATTCATTACCAAGACAGCTTTATCTGGCAGTGAGTGCTATGAATGACATTAAATAGAGTGATGTAATAGAAAATGCCTAAAGGAAAGGAGCTCCTTTTGATTAATGGCAGGAAAAGGCCCTCATCTCTCAGGAGATGTTGAGCTGATGCCTGAATGCCAAGGAGGCAGCCATGGGAAATGTCAGGGGGCAGAGTGATTTAAGAAAAGAGAACAGTCAACAACAAGACCTGGAGACAGGACCATGTTTGTCATAACTGAGAAACAGAAAGCAGGCCAATGTAGTTGAAACAGGGTGATAGAGGACAGAGCAGCAGGGGTGGAGGCTGGAGATACAGTTAGGGGCACCAAGGTAAGGCCTAGTGAGCCCTGTTAAAGAGAGGAAGCACTGAAGAATTTCAGCAGGGGGATGCCGTAGTTTAATTTATCACGATTTCAGGTTCCCTTTCCTCTTCCCTCCTCCCCTCTACCTAAGGTTAAATGATGATTAGCTGCAATATTGATTTCCACATTTCTAGCTATAATGCCTGTAAATTTCTTAATGAATATGTTACATAGGCACGCACTAAAGCTCCCAGATCACATCCCATTTTGCTTTAGAAGATGTAGACACAAGTCACCTATTTTCATCTTCATTGCATTTAAAGAATGTCTCCTTAAATCTGGCAATTTAGGTTGCACCAGGTGACGTTTGAGGTGCCCACCTGCGAGGGAAAGGAACGGCAGAAGCTGGCATTGATTGGTGACTCCTCGTCTTCAGCAGAGTTCTTCGTCACTGTCGCTGTCTTCGCCTTCCTCTACTCTTTGGCCGCCACTGTCGTTTACATTTTCTTCCAGAACAAATACCGGGAAAACAACCGGGGCCCACTCATTGTAAGTGGTTTTCTTTTTCAAATAACTTTTTCTGTTCCTTCTAATTTTTTTTACTAATGCTTGCAGGACTTTGGAGTTACCTGAGCCCTTGGGGTAGGTGTTTGAAAGGAAATCATATTCTTTTTTATCCAAATCTCTTGAAGCTACAACAAAGACATGATGTCTGTCAATCTCTTGTGCTCCTGGGCTGGGAAAGTATCACCTGACTTGCTAGAAACCCCTCTGAGATAAATGATTAGAAATCTCATGAGATCAAGGAAAGAGCAGTGAAGCTTGCTGTAGATTTATTTATAATTCCAGCATTATGGAGTTAGTCAACCATTTTTCTGATTATTTAGACAGTGTGACCTGTGCTCATTTGAAATATGTTGTTCCCTTAGTATATAGAATAGGCATATATTAATAATTGTTTAGTTTGAAAATGGAGTTCTTCATCTCTGTATATCTATCTATCTATGTCTTTTTCCTACCAATTCCTTACCCTAAACCTCACTTTCTGTTGACTTATACAATGGTCATATAAGTGAAATCAATATAGCCCAGCATTTCTAAACATAAACACAAACACACATACACCTAGGGGGACACAAAACCTTAAGAGGGTACCTAGGCTGGATAATTTTAAGGAAATAAATTTTAAATTTCACCCTTTACGTGTGCATTTGCCCAAACTCTATCTTCCTTAGAATGTCCTGTATCAAAAAAGATTTTGCTGTCGTCTTTCTTAATCAACTACTCCATTTTACAAAAGAAAAGTATGCTTATTTACCAACTCAAGTCTTACTACACAGTACATTTACAGAATATAAAACATTTGGGACACTGAAAAGGGGACCATTGAAATATTGGTGTTGGTGTTGACAAAGGTGAGTGATTCTGATGCCTGACTAATACACTTTTTTGGATATAAGGAGGTTTACTATTTTTTGGCTTTCAATACAATTAAAAATTCTAGTACGCTCATCAGTTGATTGATAATTAAAAAATAATTTTTGGTGACAGGTTACTATGTGATGTGGGACATATAACTCAAAAAGAAAGTAATAAATCGTATTGCTGTAACAAAACTCCATTTGTTCTCATTTATGCAAGCAAGCTTTCTCAGCATTTACATCTAAAAAAGGAAAAATGGAAATGAAATTTATGCTGAATCATGTACTATTCTGTAAATAAATAATATTTGTCAAAAAAATTACATATTAACTGCTAAGGCTTGAATATGGTTTATCCCCCACCAAAACTCATGTTGAAGCTTGGTCTTCAATGTGGCAGTGTTAGGAGGCAGTGCTTTTTAAAGCCGGTTAGATGACTTAGATGAGTTAATGTCTTTCTTGAGAGACTGCATTAGTTCTCATAAGACTGTATTAGTTCTTGTGAGAGCAGGTTGTTATGAATTGAGTCCGCCTCTTTTGTCTTCTATCCCTTTTCCCACATACCCAGTTCCCCTTTCATTTATCTGCCATGTTTTGACACAGCACAAGGCCCTCACCACAAGCCACCAGACATGGCTTTCCAATCTTGAACTTCCCAGCCTGTAGACTATGTGCTAAATAAACCTCTTTTCTTTATAAATTACCCAGTCTCAGGTACTCTGTTATAGCCATACGAAATGTACTAAAACAGCCTGTTCATCTAAGAATTGTACATTTTCAATAAAATTTTTACTTATTATTTTATTTTATTGAGGCAGAGTCTCATGCCACCACCCAGGCTGGCGTGCAGTGGCATAATCACAGTTCACTCCACCTCCCAGGCTCAGATGATCCTCCCACCTCAGTCTCCCAAGTAGCTGGGACAACAGGTGCATGCCACCACACCCAGCTAATTTTTGTATTTTTTGCAGAGACAAGGTTTCATCATATTTTTTGCAGAGATAGGGTCTCAAATTCCTGGACTCAAGTTATCTTCCTGCCTCGGCCTCCCAAAGTGCTGAGATTACAGGCATAAGCCACTGTACCTGGCTACTTTTTAAATTTAATAATTACATATTAAATTTATAATATATTTTTGTTGTTTTGGAAAATTATGCATTAATAATACTTGTAATGATCACTCAACCCAAAAGAAATTTAATACTTAAAGTCTTAGGATCACAAGTAATTAAACAGTTAACTTAAATCTGTATACATATTTTTGTGGCCAAAAAATAATAATAGGGTAATTAATAATATGCTTTCCAGAAAAAAAATTATATCATCCTATAATTCTGTGAGGGAAGTATAATAAAAATACAAATTCAAAGAGAACAAAAGAAGATATAAAATTTCCACCTGTTAAATAACTTGTTAATTATAAGAGAATATCTGTTAATTATAACAGAATATCAAGTAACTGTTCCATTGGATACATTTAAAAATTGATACAATAATTTTACTTTAAATATCAATTTTTTTTTCTTTTTTTTTTTTTTGAGACAGGATCTTACTGTCACCCAGGCTGGTGTGTACGGGAACAATCTCGGCTCACTTCAACCTTCACCTCCTGGTCTCAATTAATCCTCCCACCTCAGCCTCCCAAGCTCCCAAGTAGCAGGGACTATAGGCACACACCACCACACTCAACTAATTTTTTGTATTTTTTGGTACAGACAAGATTTTGCCATGTTGCCCAGGCTGGTCTCAAACTCCTGGATTCAAGCAATCTACCAGCCTCGGCCTCCCAAAATGCTGGGATTACAGGCGTGAGCCACCACTCCCAACCTAATACATTCAATATGCCAGAAATTACTTTCTTTGCAGCTATTTGAACTTTCAATAAAAACAAAATTAGATGCCAACTTTATACAACTAGGGACATAGTTTTTTACATTATTTTGGGGAGTATGTGAGTAAAATAAATTTCGCAAATCTCTATTGTAGAGATCTGAACCTTAAAATAATAAATTTTGAAGGATAACTGGGAGAATTCTCTGTTTTTAGAAATTTGTTAAGTTTGAAGGGACTAGAAAATGTTCAGATGTGCAACACTTTAATATGTTAACTTAAAAAAAGAGTAACGAAACCGAATTTGAAATTTTGGGCAAGTGTTTTTTTATTTTTATTTTTATTTTTTCTATCTCAAATTTGAGTTAATAGTCTTAATGATTTCAAAGCGTGTAATCCCAGCACTTTGGGAGGCCGAGACAGGCGGATCACGAGGTCAGGAGATCGAGACCATCCTGGCTAACACAGTGAAACCCCATCTCCACTAAAAAATACAAAAAAATTAGCTGGGCTAGGTGGCGGGTGCCTGTAGTCCCAGCTACTCAGGAGGCTAAGGCAGGAGAATGGCGTGAACCTGAGAGGCAGAGCTTGCAGTGAGCCGAGTTGGCACCACTGCACTCCAGCCTGGGCAACAGAGCCAGATTCCATCTCAAAAACAAAACAAAACAAAACAAAATGTCTTTAACAGAGTCACCAAACTTGGGCTTATCCCCACCACGATGTACAAATGGACATACCTAAGAGATTGCCATGCATATAGCATAAATCCAACATGCATGTTTATTTCTGGATCCCATATTAACACACTCACAGAATTTTTAAGTCTGAGGAAATATCCTGACTTCTAAACAGAAGAAGTTAATACAGCTAATCCACACATAAAGTGGGGGAAAAAAACTATTTTATTATATAAAACCACATTCTACTCATATAGAATCATCTTGTAAAGGCGTGCTGCTTTATCTCTTTGTAAACAGTCTTTCCCGTTAAGCGAGATATGATGAAATCCTGAATTGTGTAATACAATGGTAGGTTTTGTTTCATTATGTCGTGGGAGGAAGGAACAGAGAGAGATAATTCTAGTAATCGAAAAAGAAAAGTCTCCTAGATGAAACTTCTGTGATATTAAAAAGCCAAAGTGCTCATTACTTAGCAGATAAAAGTTAATTTAAAAATGAGCTTGAATCATAGGAGTCACAGAGGCAGATTGCCCGTAGATCAGCAGGATGCCATTGTAGCTGCAAAGAGCAAACCACATCGATTAAAATCCTACCATGATGAAGCTGTGATTGGGGAAGTAAGAGGTGCTATGACACCATTTGTGAAGAGCAGGTTTAAGCAAATTCACAGTGTGAGCAAGGTCTCAAGACTGTGGTGCATACTTAAGAAAACTTTCAAATACTAGAAAAGCATTTGTTCAGATGTTCACAATAGTTTTCCTTGTTTAAAACCCATCCTCTTTATTCACAAAGATGGCTACTGTATTAGAGTATTCTCACACTGCTATAAAGAACTGCCTGAGACTAGGTAATTTCTAAAGAAAAGAGGTTTAATTAACTCACAGTTCTGTATGGCGAGGGAGGCCTCGGGAAATTTACAATCATGGTGGAAGGCACCTCTTCATAGGGTGGCCGCAGAGAGAAGAAGTGAGCAAGAGAGGAACTACCAAACACTTATAAAACTATCAGATTTCATGAGAACTCACTCACTGTCATGAGAACAGCATGGAGGGAACCACCCCCATGATCCAATCACCTCCCACCAGGTCTCTCCCTCAACACCTGGGGATTACAATTCTAGATGAGATTTGGGTGGGGACACAAAGCCTAACCATATCAACTACTGATCATTTTTGGGCAACTTTATTTTGGTTACCATCTATTTTTCGTCGTTGTTTTGTTTCTAACCAAACACACACTTTTTAAAAAAATTATGTCATTTGTGATTCTTCAAGTCAAACTTTGAACATGAAACTACAAAATTGCTGTAGTAGGTGAACATAAACTAATTCAAGCAGTTTAAGAAATCAAATACCCTTCCAAGGTAGTTCACATCCAAAAAATTAACACATTTTCATCTCAATTTATAGTCCTCTGGGACATGACATTATACATCCTGCACAAATAAAATTAATGTTGTAGGGAAGTGACAAGGACGATAATAACTATAACATCAACCGATATTGATTGGGTTTCTACTGTGTGTTGTGTTGAGCTAATACTCAAGACAACCCTAGTTTATATTATTATTCATATTTATAGATGAGAGAAGGGAAGCTTAGAGCAGTTACCAACTCTCCCTGGTTGCATCACTTATAGGCAGAAGGTTCAGAGTGTGGGCCCAAATCCAGAGCACAATTCATAACCACCATGCAAGAGGCCCAAGATCCTGATAGCCAATGTGCTATAGAAGTTAGAGGGGTGGAGATGGGTAAGACAAATTGGTATTGTTTTACTCTAGAAGCAAAGAAATCAATCTCATAATCCCTAGGCTCTTTTGCTCATTTGACTGTCATGGAGGATTTTATTTTATTTGCCTCCAGAATCCATCTGGAGTTATGGAATGACAGCCATGCATCTGTTGTACTAGAACTACTAGAGGGTTCTGCTTGTGAGTGCCATTTATCTGACTTGCAAATAGAAGATGCCAATGAGGGAAAACAAACTTTAAAATGGCCAGGATAAATGTGTATTGTGAATCACAGATTACCAGGATTTGTTCCTATGCATTTCCAAGCAGTTGTGAGCAGTTTCAGGCAGACTGGAGCCACGCTTATCAATAGCTACTGAAAATTTTTTTTCTACTGAATATATATGACAAGATTGCCCACCTTTAAGTAAAAATGAGAATCTGAATGCCTTTAGAAGTAACACAATTGTTAATGATGCTGAATGATTTAATAGTGAGAAAATTGGGCCAAAGAAATCAGCCAGCTACTGTATGTCACTACAGTAAATGTCTTCTTGTACAGATAAATAAATATCAGTTCTCAGAAAGCAGAAATGGCCATGCGAATGGTGCATGATTGTGAAATTGAAATGTCATATCAGGTTATATCATTTTTTCATGTTCCTTAGAGTCTAGTTTTAAAGCCAATCTCCTGCCTAGGTTACTGTGACAGGATGTTCTGAGCCATTTTCAGATCTCAAGTCAAATAATGAGGATTTAGTTTCCTTCCATATTAATGTAAAGTAGATTTTTAAAAGCAACTTATCTTACAAGGCTGACAGAATGCTTGAATGCTCTAAGAATGAGCATATTAATAAATACCATCTCATGTTTCAGTGAATATGTATTGCAAGAGTTTTGGCTTAAAGTAACTTCTCTGGGAATTAGGAAGAATCTTAAAGAATCTTTAAGATTTTCTGTAAAAGAAAGAGGCTATGTTATTCAAACTCTCCTCCCATAAAGGAGACCAGGTTGACCCAAGGCAGTTTATGGGACCAGGAGTGTTTACCAATGGCAAGCACACAGTGGTATCATGGCTCACCTTTGTTTCATGCCCAATGCCTTCCGCATATTTTCATATTTCCCCATCTAGCCTCAAAACAATCCTGGGAGAGAAGTAGTGCAATGAGAATTAGCCCTATTCTGCAGATTCAATTTAATTCCTCTTTAGTGAGCACTAGACATTGGAAAATAAGTCCCTGGGACGTTAGAAACCTTGCTGTTGTCAGGGAAGAAGTTAATAGCAGAGCAAGGGCATGAACTGTTAGTCCAGTGATCTTCAGGGTAGTGGCTAATTTATAGGGTGCTGAATTGCAATCTTCTTGTGTGAAATATTATTTAACAGGTGGAAGCTGTTACTTCACATGTAGAATGGTGTCAATAATAATGCACACATCACGTGAGTGCAGTAGGGAAAGGAAGAGTTAATGCCTGAAAAGCACTTTACACAGGGAAATGCACACAGTAAATGATAAATTAATGGTATATGATTGTAGCACTATTATTATCATTAATTTCAATTATTCTCCTGCCCATTACTGGGTAGTCCCTTAGTCCCACAAAGGAAAATTGCAGACGCCTTCCTTTGATTGACTGCTGCTCTCACAGCTCTATCTTCCTCCAGTCTTTCTATCCCAAGTACCTTCTTATCCCCAAGTCCCCAAGGATAGAGCTTAACTCAGGACTACTTCTAAGATCACAATTGCTAGGTTGAACCATCCAATTAACCTTTGTGTTTCTTGAATCCCACTCCATTAGATGACTGGGAGGTAGACTTCTAATTTCCCCAAACAAAATAAGGTTTCTCATTTTGAACTATAGGCTGGGGCCAACACTAAGGGAAGAAAACAAGAGAGACAGATACAGAGCTGGATGCTCAAATAATCAAATGCTCTTTCCTATCAGCTACACCTTTGTTTGGGTATAATTAGATACAGAAATCAGATTTTGCAGTCTCTGAGCTATACAGAAAATGCTGAGAAAGCGCTCTCTCTTCTCCCCTTCGCTCTCTCCCTCTCCCCAATTCCCCTCTATCTTCTCCTTTCCTCTTCTCTCATTTCTCTCCCCATTGTCCTCTCTCCTCTTTATGTCAGTTCCATTTCATGTCTATTTTATTTTAATAGGTAATAAGTATCTTCAACAGGCTAAGCAACGCGTATTTATGGGAGAATTAAAAGCATTTAGTCTGCTGAGGAACATTATTGAATCATTAAATCATTGTAACTCTCCTACAAATGGCTTGCTAGGGGTATGTAGACGGGCTTTGGTAACCTAGAGGAGGAGGTGTATAATCTTGCCTAGAAGTGAGGGCACACCCTCTTCAGGTCTCTGTGCTGTGGACTTGCCGTAAAGACAACTCGAGAGCATCTTGAGGTTGGTGAGCAAGGTAAATGAAGGACCTTGTTTTTGAAGTTCTGCCCCAGGAACAGTGTATTTGATGATAAACATAATATCATTTGAAGCCCCAAAAGTGTATGAGTATATTGTTAGTCATAGACACACCTATCAGAATCTGACACTGATTTGTCGTGGATGGGGGTGGGAATATGTCTTTTTTTTTTTTTTTTTTTTTGAGATGCAGTCTTGCTCTGTCACCCAGCCTGGAGTGCAGTGGCACGATCTCAGCTCACTGCAACCTCCGCCTCCTGGATTAAAGCCATTCTTCTGCCTCAGCCTCCCCAGTAGCTGGGATTACAGGCGCACACCACCATGCCCAGCTAATTTTTGTATTTTTAGTAGAGATGGGGTTTCACCTTGTTGGCCAGGCTGGTCTCGAACTCCTGACCTTGTGATTCGCCTGCCTCGGCCTCCCAAAGTGCTGGGATTGCAGGTGTGAGCCACCGTGCCCGGCCGGTGTGTGTGTGTGTGTCTCACCTCCTCACTCTCTGAAATCAGAAATGTTGATCATGTGAAAACATGGACTTCACCTTAAATGAACTCATAATCTAAACCACTCTAAATTTTGTATCAAGTACATTTCCCTCAGCATTGACAGCACAGATGAAGGCAAATACATTAATCCATTCAAAATTTTCCCGGTGTACTCTCTAGATATTTTATCGAATCTCACATCCTCAGCTCTTTTTCAGCTTTTTGACGATTAGTGAATTCTTAATTACAATTTAAATGAAGGTTCATTCCCACTGTATTTGGTACCACATTTCTCGAATTAGCTACTTTAATGAAAAGATGAGCTGTAGTTCTGTAGTCTTAATAAAGGCAGTGAGCTGCTTAAAGAACTCATGATTCTTCCAGAGCCCACAACTCTTCTCATCCTTTGCTGGAGTCTGTACCTTTGGGGGGCTGGTGGAACATGTCTGTCCCAACCCCATCCACGTTTGTCACATTTCCTTACATTCCAGGGAACTCCTCATTCAGTTAGAAAATCAAAATCTTGCAGAAACTTAGCAAAGCCCCAGTGTGTCTTTCCTATGTGTTTTATCTTTCATTTAAAACAAAATGAAATGTGAAATGTGTCTACTCCATAGCCTGGCATACCCAGAGAAAACTTGGCTTCCTTTCTCAGACAGACCAGGGGTTTTCAACTCCTGTCCTATGGGGATGGAGGAGGGAGGTGACAATTTTGCCCCTGACTCAACCCTCTGCTGCTGTCTTAAGTTTGTCCTGCTACAATAAAATACCTGAGACTGGGTAATTTATAAAGAACAGAAATTAATCTTCTCACAGTTCTGGACGCTGGAAAGTCCAAGATCAAGGCTCCGGCAGGTTCTATTGCTTGGTGAGGGTTGCCCTCTGCCTCCAAGATGGTGCCTTGTTGCAGCATCATCTGGAAGGAAGGAATACTGTGTCCTCACATGATGGAAGGCAGAAGAGAAATGGAGCAGAACATGTGGGAAGCCTCTTTTAAAAAGGCCTTAATCCCATTCATGAGAGAGGGGCCCTCATGGTCTAATGAGGGCCCATGGTCTAACTCTTAAGTGCCCTACTTCTTAATATTATCACATTGACAACACACGGATTTTGGAGAGGACAAATTCAAATCATAGCATTCTGCCCCTGACCCCCAAAATCCATGTGCTGCCATGTGAGGACACAGCATTCCTCCCTTTCAGAGGATGCTGCAGTGAGGCACCATCTTGGAGGTTACCTGTCCCAGAGGCTAATCAGGTCTACTTGACTTTAGCTTAGACGTTGCTTCATTTTTCTCTGAATAATTCTACTTGTGGGGAACTCTGTACCTCTCACCATGTTCATTCCTCTGGGTCCAGGAACCTCACTGCTAGCTTTTGGCTGTCATACTGTCCTCTGTCCTCTTGTGTCCCCTCTCTTAGCTACCTCCAACACACACACAAACACACTCTTCAGCCCAATCTAAACATTTCAGCTTCATAGTCTGTTTCCCCTAAGCTCTGCCTGCTTATCTAGCTGACATCCTAGAGAGAAAAATGCTGTCAACCTCATTTCCCTGTCCAGTTTTAGATGTTACTCATCAAAGAACACTTGCGTTTTTCTAGAATACTTCAGGAGCATTATATTGCTCCTGACTCCATATCTAATTATGGAATTTGAGCCAATTAAATATTTCTTAGCAACTTGGGCACTAGTTTAACTTTTACAGCCACCGTAAGTAATTTTGGTAGACTCCCAAAGTGGTATAGATTAGGGAAAAAGGGGAGCAAAAATATTTTCCTATTTAATGAATAACTATCCATAATTTATTTTTGCTAATTCATCTTGTATTGATTTTTCCTTGTGTGCCCTCAGATACTGATGGGTTTTACTTTTCGTTTTTCAATGAAACAAAAGTTCATGTGATGTTTCCTTTTTGATAGTAAGATAAAGCTCTTTTTCAGATTCAAGAATAATGATTATGGCTGTGTAGGCCTCACTGGATCCCAGACCCTGTTGTAGGCACTAGGGGCATGAAGTCAAATAAAACCTAGGTCCTAGCCTCAAACTACCTGCTTTATTCCTATTACCCTTGAGGGCGAAATCTGTGATGGGGAGACATTAGTAGGCAGGGGTTATGAATTTGGGCTCTGGAATCAGACTGCCTGGGCCCAAATCTCAGTACCACCATCTACCATCTGTATGACTTTGGACTGATGGTTATAGAACCTCTCTATACTTCTGAGTCTTCATCTATGAAATGAAGAGACTAATGGTTCCTAATTTATAAAGTTGTTGGTCAGAGTAAGTGAGCTATTACCCATAAAGCCACTAGAACAACACCAGGCACTCAGCAGGTGCTTATTAATGCAAGTCATTATTTTCATCAGCTTTATTATTATCTACCATCATGTCCATACTGTGCTTTCTCTGTAACTGGTGTTTATTAAATCTCATTGGACCGATCAGCTGAAACACAAGTGGATGGGTACACATTCTATTGACTTTCTCATCTTGAGAAATGCTTGGAAGGCTTCTTATTGCCCTGTTTACATCAAATGTTCTTTATTATTATTTTTTTCTTCTCTGAGCCTCTAAACTCAGCATAAGCTGCTGTCATTACAGACAAATGCAATCAGCCCTAACGTGTAGCTTCACTCTTTTCCCCATCACTCTGTTCCCCTCTCTTCAGCTATCCCACTGCCACTCTGGCACTCAGATCTCATGCTTTAGGAAAAGAGGGGAGAGAGCACTGCTCCATTAAATCAGCCAACCAGGCTCCAGAGAAGAGGAGCTTGAATCCCTTACCAGCTGGCAAGTCTGAAAATAGTGGAAGGGTGTAAAGAACACAATAGTGTAACAGGATGAAACTTGGAAATTTGGTTGGGGCATCCAGCTGAGAAACTAGTCTCAGACTTTCACTCTCCTATCATTTTTTGAAAGCTGTGAGATCTTCCCCTCCCCATCCCCCAAGATGGCAAATATCCTTACTAGTTGCTAAATTTATTTCCTTGAATCCAGAACAAGCACAAACTCACACACACAGCTTTAGCTTCACTGGGGGTCTCAGCAGCTTAAGAATGTCTTGCTCTAATACTCACAGTTCATTAGACTTTCAAACAGTTGGCACAAAGTTAGCCCTTTCCCCAGCTGGACATCTTCATTTCCATTGCTGATTAGCAGGGCCCTAATAAAAGTTACAGATCCATGCAAAGAAATGCTTCTGAATTTGCCCTGGGAACAGGTAGAAAGAGACTGCAGGTAAAACTGATCTGAATCCCTTATGAGGGACAAGGTTATTGAAAATACTTGAGTGATTGGCCAAGGAGTGATCTCACCTTTGTTCCACCAGCTATCTGAGATCTGCAACTTAGAATGCTCTTCCACGTTGTTCTCAAATATCTAAGAAACATCAAATCAATTTATATGCTGTCTCAAGAAATAGACAGTTAAGCTTGAATTGCAATGAGTTACTTATTTGTGGCCTATTGGCTCACTAGCCAATTGGCTAGTCACCACTATGGGCAGAAAATAATGCAGACTATTGACAATCTAGAAATTGCAAGACAAAAAAAGTGAAATTATTACCATAGAAAAAAGAACTTAGAAAAAAATGCAGTTGAGGCTTGGGAAAAGTGAGGTTAAATGCCATTGAGCTGCCACTTACTCCTGAGCACTTTCCACAGGCCAAGAATTAAATAAAATAGAAGTTATATTGGTTAATTCTGCAATACCATTAAGGCAGTTATTATTATTCCCGTTTTACAGATGTTGAATCCAATTTACAGAGGTTAAGTAACTTAAATAGTGCTGTACATTGAGTGTGATACAGAGCCATGCTCTTCACCACAGTGCTGTATTGCCACCCCATTTTTTACCTGCAAGTGGAGAAAAAAGCCAAGAATCTTTATCAGCTTATTGAGTATCTGCTGTGCACAAGACAGGTGGGGGACACAGTAGCAGGAAATACACAAGTTCCTTCTTTGGGAGAACCACCGTCTCCCACTTATATAGTCCTAGCGGATGGTCAATCATGGTGCCTCACTTGATACCTATAAGGTCAAGTGACTCAAGCCAGGAATCAAAGTCCCCTCTTGAATTTCTCTATTAAGTGAATTTCTTATTTCTTTTTTTTTTTTTTTTTTTTTTTTTTTTTTTTTTTTTTTTTTTTGAGACGGAGTCTCGCTCTGTCACCCAGGCTGGAGTGCAGTGGCCGGATCTCAGCTCACTGCAAGCTCCGCCTCCCGGGTTCACGCCATTCTCCGGCCTCAGCCTCCCGAGTAGCTGGGACTACAGGCGCCCGCCACCTCGCCCGGCTAGTTTTTTTTGTATTTCTTGGAATATGTGGGTCTAGTCGATAGTGGCCACATTGCCCATGATGTAGAAGGAGTCTATTTAAAGAATAAAGCTGAGCAGAGATAAGCAGATCCTCAAGGGGAGAGAAGGAGAGAGAGAGAGAGAGAGAGAGAGAGAGAGAGAGAGAGAGAGAGAGAGAGAGAGAGAAGCTTACCAAGAAGAAATTTAGGCCCTGAATTCAGCCACAGCTGAAGCCAGCACATTCTAGACTTTCCGGTTATGTCAGTGGTTGAATTTCCCCATGTGAGTGCTTTGATTTAGGTTTCTGGTACTTGCCAAATAATCTTGACCTAAATAATTTCTATCTCTTCTATAAAATGTTATAAGCACCTATGCATCAAAAGATTATTAGTGGAGATTAAATAACAAATGTCTAGTGTAATTGTTAGGTGCTAAGCAGATAGTAGATGCTTAGTAACAGTTTCTTTATCTATTCATAGGACCAAGAAAGAGTAAGATGAAGTAACTCTGGTAGTACTTTTATATTCAGTATTATTTAACTGTTTCCCTTTGTAGTGACTGCATAATATTCCATTATATTGAGATAAAATGAATTATTTCACCAATCTCTTATTGTTGGACTTAGAATTTTACATGGCTTTGAATTTTTCTCTCTCATAAGCCATTAGCCTTGCACTTTACACACATTTTAAATTATTTCCTTAAGAGAAAAACCCAGAAGTTGATTATCTTCCTGATTTTGAAGGCAGAAGTTTCTAATTTTTTCCACATTAAATACATCCCTAATGAGGTCACACATGTGAGTGAAAATTTTGAATTCCAACTTCTGACTATACCCCTGGTCCTGAAATCTTATGTTATTGTAGAAGAGATCTCTCCAAAACACCTACAAAGATAATTTTCTTCCCGGAGAAGAAAAAACCTAAAATAAAAATAACTTGTTCTAAGGAGCCTGACATTGAAACATTTGCTTTGAAACTTAAGATACTAAGGAAACATCACAAATTTAATTCAAGCTGTGTTTAAGTACACAGAAGTCAGGCCTTAATTATCAGGGAGAAGTCCCCAAGATGGGCATGAATCTGCACAACCACCCAAGTGTAGGCCCAGTGCTGGGCTCTGCATGCCCTCAGCTTTGGCAGTATCCTTTCTCACTGAGACTCAAAAAGTGAAGTTCAAAACCATGAACAGTTCCTCTGGCCAAAAATGGAAGAAAAAACAAACATACGGAAATCCCACGTGATTTTTTTTTTTTTTTAGCATAATGGAATTATTTATAAGTTTCATCCTGGGGTATCTCCAATGCCTGCAGTTCTGTATGTGGCAACCCAGCAGATGGTCAGGGAGTGGCAAAGGCAGTAATAGTCTATCCAACCCTGCCTGCTGTTGGCCTTGGGGAGCTTCTGAATAAATCTGGTGGCTCCTTTCAAACCCCCAGTTAAGCCATCTTCCACAGCTTTCGTTGGCTTTTTGTTTGTTTGTTTGTTTCACTCATTCTGTAAATAGTTGATTCAAGATTGAAAAAACTAGACCAAACTACATGGGATTTGTGTTCCTGATTAGAAGATACAGCTGGTAGAAGGCTGATTCTGGGCTTTGTGAAACCCTCATGCATAAAGAGTTGGCACACTTATGGGAACAGGGCAGGTGAGGGGGCCAGGGAAAGGAAAGAATTGATGACATTAGGGCATATTCATGGAGACTCTCTATGGAGTAGTCTCCCTCCTTCAGTCTTCCATTCTTCCAATCATTGTTTCAAATAGAGCTGTATTTATGCCATTATATCTCTGGGTTATAGAAATAAAACCTCTCTCCTCACATCAGCATTCAAGGCCCTCCTAAGCCTTCACATACTCTTCAGAGCCATCTCCTATCATCCCCTGTATTCCATATTTTAGCCAAACTGTACTATTTGCCATTCCCTAAGATGCTGTAAAAATTCCTGTTCTGCAAAGCTACTGAGCTGCTACCTGCCACCTGGAAGGTCTTCCTCCCCTCTCCCTCCCAGCCTATCAAAATTCAACTCATTTTCAAAGATCCGTCTCACAGGCTATCTGTTCCATGAAGTAATTCTTCACTACCCATGTCCTTACTCCCAAAGATATGTGATTTCTCCCTCTTCTAAACCTCCCAGCTCTGTGTAAAAATCATTGTTTGTGCAAATCCATTACTACCTTGCACTTTTGTTGGATGTGGTTTTGTCTGATCCCCGCCCACTAGATATCAAATATCTGAAGGACAAAGATTATTTCCAACACCGCTATCATCCCCTAAAGGCAGTATTTAAAATGAAATTAATGGCCTTCATCAAGGATAGGGTCTGAGTTTGCTCATCTACTCAACACACATTTGTTGGGTTCCTGCAAATATATATTCTAGTGCTCGCTTCGGCAGCACATATACTAAAATTGGAACGATACAGAGAAGATTAGCATGGCCCCTGCGCAAGGATGACACGCAAATTCGTGAAGCATTCCATATTTTTTACTATGCAGCCATCAAAAAGGATGAGTTTGCATCCTTTGTAGGGACATAGATGCAGCTGGAAGCCATCATTCTTAGCAAACTATCACAAGAACAGAAAACCAAACACCGCATGTTCTCACTCATAGGTGGGAACTGAACAATAAGATCACTTGGACTCAGGAAGGGGAACATCACACACAGGGGCCTATCATGGGGAGGGGGGAGGGGGGAGGGATTGCATTGGGAGTTATACCTGATGTAAATGATGAGTTGATGGGTGCAGCACACCAACATGGCACAAGTATACATATGTAACAAACCTGCACGTTATGCACATGTACCCTACAACTTAAAGTATAATAATAATAATAATAAAATATATATATATATATATATATATATATATATATATATATTCTAAAGGAAACACAGAAACATGTCAAAGAACCCCCAAAATATAGAATATGCACTCTCCAATGTCTGGGTCTATAATATTGGAGGTACCCATCATGACTGTTACAGTTTAACATCAGGGTTTTGAAAATCACAGTAAGCATCAATGTTATTAAGTCCACGCCTCAATTCAGAAGAGACTCAGCTTGCTATTTTAAAACGGTGGACTCTAATTCTTCTCAAATGCTCCCTTCCACATGCATACTAAAATATACGGGAAATCTACCTAACCATGGGATCTTAAAAGTTTTACTGTTGTGCACTTTGGTCTCATTAATCATTTTGTAAGATGAAAATTAAATTTAAAATAGTATACTTGCTGTCCCTGCAGTCTTTGTTCCTCTCTGAAAGGTGGACTTTGGCCTTACTCTTACCTTTCTCTTTAAAATAGGTATTAATCATTGTGCTTTTTCAAGATAAATTCAAATTTATAAACTTCCAAAACATCCTTTCAGTCACTGGTTACTAATGCTTATCTGTTTTCTGGTTGAGGGAGGTTACTTGATAAATATGTAATCAGACAACTAAAGATTTACTCTTGAATAAGAGCCATCCTTTTAAAGACTCAGTTATGAATTACCCTCAAAGAGAAGGAAGGAATTAGTAATATTCTGTATTCAAAATTCAGAAAATTTCTAAATGCCTATAAAAAGAGAGTAATTTCCTTTCTACCACGTGTAATAAAATAAAGGTAATTCACCAAGACTTTATACTCTTGCTTTTATAAAGTAATTTGATTGATATATAATAATTTGATGATATATGAACATATTCCTAAGGTGCTTAATCTTAAGTAAAACTAATGAAATTTTTCTGGAAGAAAAAAATTTTCTGGCTGGACAAAGGTGACCCCGCTTAGATCTATGATCCTAGGACAGTGCCACCGTTTCAGTTTTCTGCTTAGACGTCAGTTTCCTGTCCTCCAAAATGAGCTCCTTGAAGGTAGGACTGGTTTTGCTATCCTTGTGGAACCAACTCTAACTAGGATAGAGCCCAACACAGAGCAGACATTCAGTAAGTACTTATCAAAGGAATGAACTCCAAGCTCCAATGTGTGTGTGTACATGGCTGTTTAACTAAAATTCAAACCCTCACATCCACTTGACTTTCAGTCCAAAGCAACCATACATCTGTGTGAGTGTTCCCCTTGGGTGTCCTGGGACAGCAAAACAAGTGGCACTTTCAGTTGTGAGTTAACTCGAAATCTTTCTAATTGAGTCTTTCTACCTACTAAACCAAATTGTTCCAAAGGCCTCCATTTTCATCAAAATTCCACCTTTAACTGCACTTTCTTCTCCTTCTCCTTCCCCTTCTTCTTCTTCTTCCTCTTCTTCTTTTTGTATGCTATCTTACCTACTTCTTTTGCTAGGAGATTATTCAGTCTTCTCTCCTGTCTTAAGCATTGTTCTTGCAACAAGGATCTGACACCTGCTGACTCTGAGTAAGCCATTATGCTAGGCATAGTCACCTAAGCCTGAATCTCTCTATCCTCTCTTGCCCTCTCATTTTAAAGTTTATCTCTCCAAAACAGAAATACTTTCCTTTCCCAAAGCTCTTGAATTAGAGAAAGAGTTCAGAAATTAAATGCTGTCTCATCACTCTTGTTTAGAACTACAGAATCTTTATTGGTTTGTGAAAGTGGGAAATAATAACTCGTTTTGCCATTTAAAATTGAACAACAGCTAAGTACAAGTGACAGGATAGATTTAAATTGGAAAGGTTCTATTAAATCAGCCGAAGTCAAAGCCGATTTCACTCCAGGAACTGTATGCATAAAAAGGTGTAATTATGAAAACTTGATATTCTGCTACTTTATGCATATTCACTTTATGAACTTAGACCTCTGGACGCCTCCTAGGCTGCTTTCTCATTTTTAGTAAGTCTTAGAATAAGGCATGCCCTGATGGAATTAAAGGAGGGAGGAGGTTTGTGTGTGCGTGATTTTTCCTCCCTTAGTTTAGCTGTAATATTAAGACAAAAAAGCAGCTATTCTGCTGGGTTTTGTGTGTGTTTTAAGAGTGCTGCAAATAAAATGAACCTCAGGGAGTCAGCAAAGAAATTATAGTTTGCCAATTAGGGGGACAACGGATCCATCAGGGAAAATATCTTATTAATTGCAGCTTCTAAAGAACATGAGTGAGTCTGTCTGAAGTCACTGAGAATATTTATCTTTGGAAAAGGAGAGAATTTCAGAGAATTACCAGAAGATTTAGTAATCCAAAACCCAGGGCTATCAGTTGGGTCATGTTTCCATCACAGAACATCATAGTGGACAATGCAAGTGAGGGGACAGTTGAGAATTAGCTCAAACTGAGCAGGTAACTCGCACCTGTCCATTCTGCATGGGTGCCAACCTCAGAACGTTGTGAGGTTTCATCATACTCAAGAAAGAAGTCTATTAAGGAAAGATGTCAGGATTGTTAAGAGGCTGATTTTTGTATTCTGTTTTCTCCCACCTCCAAAATAAATATTAATGCTGTGACCCCTCAATTTCTTGAAGCTTTAAGGATGTAAAACTAGAGTGAAAGGAATCAGAATGAATGCTGTGAGCAGCTTTGAAGTCATCATCACTTTCTACGTCCTCCCTCTGTTTTATCAGTGTAGGCCTAGACAAGTTATCAATTGCCGAAGTCACACAGTTGGTTTGCTGAACCCTTCATTCTTTCTCAGGATGTCCTAGAAACACCATTGTGTAGTTCAGGTCCATCTTGCCAGTTAGTTCTGCCATCTCATTGTTCTATGTCAGTCTGGTTCAGGGCAGAGGATGTGTGAAAGGAATGTGTGGGTTGTGTTGTGAATTTTCTTGTCATCATTTCCATCAGTACAATAGCCAACTCAGGGACAGGATGCCTCCACCAAATTGAGGCAGATTTAATGAGCTTTTGCAAAGAACATTTATTTCTAAGATATTCTAAGTTTCAAGCTACCAGGTGGGCCCATTGGTGGGTAAAAGTCATTAGCTGAATGTCAGAGCTTTTTTTCCCACTTAGAATCTGGACTCTTTTCTTTCCCTGCTGTGGATGATGGAATCTAAAATATTTATGTGGCTTTGTAATGACTATTTAGCATTTACAGGCACCTGGTATTTGCCAAAGTGCTTGACAGTCAGTGTTTACTAACAGGAAAATAAATACTAGAAAATCTGCCCTATACTATTTGGGGAGCAAGTCCTTTTGGAGCTAGAGTGTTTTGGGGAACAATATTCAGGCCAATGGTACAGAGTGAAATTTATTTCCTAAATTTTGCCTGTGGCCTCACACTTAAACTTTCCCGTAGTTTACTAAGCTTCATTCCAACAATCCTGAAGGGTAGCGTGATTACTACGTGCTTCATTTATTCATTAAGCATTTATTAAGCATCAACTAGATGTTGAGGATGAAGGATTAATAAAACTCCACCCAAGTATGGGTTAAGTGCTCTTCCCATGATGCCTTGGGTCTAGACGTGAGAGAATGAGTAGTTCTCAGTGGTGAAGTGGGGGCAAAGTGAGGAGAAGTGGAATCTGGCAATGTTTGGAGACACTTTTAGTCATCACTACTAAAGGGGGTGCTACTGGCATCTAGTGGGAGAGGCCAGGGATGCTGCTAAGCATCCTATGAGGCAAAGGATACTCTAACACAACGATGAATTATCTGGCCCAAAATACCAATAGTGCCAAGGTGGGGAAACCGTACTGTAAGCCCATCTCTCTGGTTTATACTTGTTTGGTCACATATCAGCTTCTCCCACCATAGCATAAGATCTTTAAGTGCAGAGATCTTATCTTATTCTTCATTGTATCCCAGCACACAACACATATACAGAACTCAATACATAGTGTTGAATGAATTAATGAAAGTGGTGTCCTATCTCTCGGGGAACCCACAATCTCAGGGGTAGAGATAGATAGATAAGCAGGTAATTTAAGGATAAAATGTGTCCAGTCTTCAAAGTACAGTCAGATAAAAGCTATTTTTGTGTGGCCTTATAATTTATCATCCAAGTAGATAAATTGTTGAAAGTGTGGGTGAGCACTTTCAAATAACTAAGGCAGGGTCATAAGTGAATCCCTGCAACAGGCCTGTCCCGCATAAATAAGGGCACATACACAGTCAACCCTACCTATATAGCCTACATGTTCCTAAGTACCCACCTTGAAGCAGGTGCAAGCACTTCTCAGAATCCACCCCCACAAGCATGAGCTGAGTACTAGATGTATAGCAGAGTTCATAGGAGCCAGGAACGTTGACATTGCATGTTACACAGCAAAAAGTTAATGAAAAGAAATAAATAGAAGCTCATGAAATGACTTGTTCTTTATTCCAGGTCCTTGTTTCATACCCACCTTCTGCCAACAGCAATTTTCTCCTCTGCTTATTGAACCTCTTCCTACCAGCCTCTTCGGCCTTTCAGATTTTTCTTCTTCCATGATCCCCTGTTCCTCTTTCTCATCATAAAGATGTGGCACACTCTCAGCTCCTATTCCCACATCCATTCGCCCCACTCAGTCACCAAGGGGTCTCCCTACGTAGGAACCAATGAGAGATTGTAAATAAAAATAACTTTTCCCAGATAGGTTTCTCATGGCTTCAAGCTATAGTGAGGGTTTCTTCAATGCAGTGGCTAAAGACAGAAGGGCAAGGTCAACCCTACCTGGGATTATGGGGAAAAGCTTTATAGAGAAAATAATATTCAAATAGACTCTGCTTACTCAGAGAAAATGTCAGTTTACTCAAAGGAAATTTAATCAAAAAAAACATGGAAAATCACAAAAGGTCTAGACCTCATGTTTTCTCAGTGGGTAGAAAGAATTGCCTTCACCAGGAGCATACTTTGTTAGGGGTCAGAAACAAAGATCTCAAGTGGAAACTTGCTAAAAGGTGAAGTGAATAAGAAGAGTATGGTTTATGGCTTTTTCAAGCCTAGACTTTGGAAGAAAGATACTGAAGCTTCAAATTAACGTTTTCCTTTTATGCTAAACTCTATTTCAGTAAAAACTAAACCAACCGTTTATAATCTTTAATGCAGTTATTGTGAAAATAAACATTTCTTTATGATCCAAGTGTCATTGTTTTATTATGAGCAAATACTACAGGCAATAATGTTACTATCTTTAACTTTAGGTAGAATAACTTTCATCATTTTGTAGTCCATTCTAACACTATAGCTACAAAGAAATCCCCAAATGAGACTGTAATATACTGCCCTTTCTTTTACTAGATTTTAAAAAGACCCTCCTTGACACAAGATCAACAGCATCCATCATCCTTGTATAGCCTTTGAGATTTTACAACTTTGTATGTGAGGCTGATATCAAGTTAACCTGTCAGAATAAAATGCTACTTGGTATTTAACATATTCTATTCCAATTGGCTTTCTCTGAGTACGTGAAACAAATACCAAATGAGAATTTATATAAGCATAAGAGAATTGGTGCTAATTTTAGAAAGTTCCTAGCCATTTCCCTTCCCCAAAGTTAGAAAGGGAATTCCCAGTTGGAATGACTTTCCAAGTTTCAAGAGACAACCATCTGATTTTCCTAAAACTGTATCACCATTGTTCTTAACAGTATGTCAAGCCAGTCCACAGTTTTCCATGCATAGAAAACATGTTATCTGGGGCCGGGTGCAGTGGCTCAAGCCTGTAATCCCAGCACTTTGGGAGGCTGAGGCAGGCGGATCATGAGGTCAGGAGATTGAGAACATCCTGGCTAATATGGTGAAACCCCATCTCTACTAAAAATACACAAAATCAGCCAGGCGTGGTGGCACGTGCCTGTAGTCTCAGGTACTCAGGAAGTTGAGGCAGGAGAATCACTTGAACCCAGGAGTTGGAGGTTGCAGTAAGCCAAGATTGCACCACTACACTCCAGCCTGGGCAGCAGAGCAAGAATACATCTCAAAAAACAAAACAAAACAAAACAAAAAACAAGAAAGAAAGAAAAGAAAAGAAAAAAGAAAACATGTTATGTAAGCCTTCTTCCCAATCATTAATAAACATGTTGACCAGGACAAAGGTGGACCTCAGAAACCCGTGACCCTTGAAGAGCCGTTTCCACATTCACTCTACCCCTACAGGATGCTTTTTTTTTTTTTTAACCTAGTCAGACTGGCTGAACCAGTTTTTAATCTCTGGTCTATACTGTGAGAGGGCAAATCTCACTGAAAAGATTCACTGGTGACAGCTAAATGTAAGATGTAGCAATGCAAAGACTGGGCAGATCTGGGCCTGTTGGCAATTTGAAAAACAAATGGCTATGCAAATACAATTCTCAGACTCAGTTGTAAGGTAAACTGTGAACCAGGGAGCAGCAGGTGGCTGGGTAAACGCAATGCTTAAATGCTGTCTGCATGTTTACATTCAGATCTTAGAAACTGAAATCTTCCTAATTGAATTCAACAAACAGTTGAATTGAGAAATTATTATGTGCAAAATTCTGCACTAGGCCCTGAGGCCCAGAGAAAGTTGAATGATAGAGTACCCTGATTTTAAGGATATTTGGTTCACCAAGACCCACATGGAGAGGAAAGCCAATAGCTATATATGAAGAAAGGACAAGGAATTGAATTGATTCCAACGAGAGAAACTTGGGAACTGTTTTTTTGGAAGGGAGGGACAGGAGAAGGTCAAATGTGACAATAAAATGTGGGCTTCTGGGGGCAAATACAGTAGGAAGCTTTTTCTGTGAGGAGAGAACTAGAGTAATGGATCAGAAACAGGAGAGCGAAGTGGGAGTGTGTATGTGTATGAATGTAGGTATGTGTGAGTGAGGGTATGTGAACGCTTGTGAGGATGAGTAAATTATTTGAAGTTGGAGGATTTAGGAAGAAATAAAGCTATTAAAAGTAGGATAGGCCTAATTGTAGCGCACGGATTTACATTCTGTAAAGGATTGCTGACCCCTCCTCAAAAATTTTTCCAAGGCATGATGAATTCTAAGTCACTTATTTATACAATTGGAAGTGTTAAGTAGGAGAGGGGTATTGGCAAGCCTGTGTTTTTAAAAGCTTTTGTTAACAATCAAATAATCTACTGGTAATAGAGGCAAGGAAGGGTGTTTTGATTACGAGGTAATGGCAACAGATTAGAGAGAGCAATAGAGTCTAATCACAATGTGAACTCTTTCTTGAAGGCTTACTACATGACAGACACAAACTAAGTGCTTCATATGCACTAACTCATTTAAAACTCACAGAAATCCTAGGAGCTAAGTGTTTTTATTCCCATTGCAAGTAAGGCCCAAGATTTGTGCAATCCAAGGCTCAAGTTGGTAGTCACCACTTCCTGTCTTCCCTTGGGGTAGTGTAAGGTGGTGATTACCAGCATAGGCCCCGGACCTCACAGTTTTGACTTCACTTCTGGTTCAACCATTTACAAGCCATGTTACTTATCTTGGGCCTCACTTGAAATAGATAGAGAAGAGGTGCTAAAGAAGGCTCTTGGCAATTCAGTATATGGCATGAGATTTTGTCATCAGTCAAGCTGATACATGCAGGTGAAGAAGTAGGTGTAAGGAGAGAGTGTTATGTTTAGACAAGTCATATCAAAGGAGCATAGGTCTTCCATGTGTGGATAATAGCAAAGAGTTGAGGGGTGGATCTGAAATTCCGGTGAGGGATAAGAACAGGAAGAGAGAGGAGGTGTAAGAGTGGAAGCTATGACTTCAAGAGTCTCATATTTTGGGGATAAATAGGAAAAGGGTTCTCAAAGACAACTCTCATGAACTTAATAGCTGGTAATACCGACCAGCAGATCTCCCATCTAAAAGATTTTGGAATGAGTAAATGAGAGGTTTTCCTTAACCATCCCTAACCAAAGAGAAAGACGGTGGTAGTTTTTTCTTTTGTATAATTTTAACAAGGTAAATAGAGCCCAGGGCCTGTATCTCAATGAAATAGGCATCCAAGAGCCTGACCTGCCTGCATGCCGGAACTTGTAGAGTTCAGCAAGGCAGATACATCCAGCCAATATGCTCAACTGGTAGAGTTTGCTTTGCTGGGAATCCTGGAATTACACATTCTTAGAGTTGGGCCCTCAACTACCACCTTCCCAGCCAGAAACCTAGGTGTCTTCTATGACACTTCCTCCACACCCCTAAATCAAATCCCCCACTAAACCCCATTAAGTCCATCTTCTTCTTTTCTCTTCCTTGAGTCCAGCTGCCACTTCCCTAATCCAGACTGCTGTCACTTCTTGTTTAAAGTTCAACCACAATTTCCTACTGGTTTTCTCCTTCCCTCAAATTCAATTTCCATAGGGCAATATCTGTATATTTATTATCGCATCCTGTAAGGATCTCTTAAAGGTGAAGAACCACTGTTCAAGTCATTTTAGGCAAATAAATTAAGGTCTTCATTTCCTAGGTTGATAAACTCACCAGGCTTGCTCCCATCTCAGGGGCTCCCCGCCTCCCCTTCTTTCTGCCTGGAAGACTCTTCCCCAGATATTTACATGGCTAGCTCCCATATTTTCTTCAAGTGTTTATGCAAAACCCACCTTCTCAATAAAGTTTCCCTGGCCACCTCATCTACAACCTCAGCCCCCGTTTCCCCAACATACTTCATCTACTTCAATTACCGGTAGATTATTTTGTATCTTTCTTTCCTGAATTATGTTTTCTCCAAAATACTTACCACTATCCAAACTCCCACATACTTCACTAATTTACCTTGTTCATTGTTGGTCTCCTACACAAGAATGTATATTTGGCAAGGGCAGGGGATTGGGTCTGCTTTTGTCCAAGACTATATTTCCAGTGTTTAGAAACACGCTCGACATGAGGTGCAAAGTGAATGATCAGTGATGTTTATTGACTTTTTGTTGTTTCTGTTGGTGTTTTCTTATGGTCCTGGATTATCTAGCTAATTTTCCCAGTTCTCATTTAAAGTGAATAAGTAATTTCAAATGGTTTCTGAGGTTGGTTCCTCATATTGAGCTAAAACACACACACACACACACACACACAAAATATGCTGTTATCTGTCATTTTAAGAAAGAACACGTTAATGTTTCTCCTTAGTCTTGAATGCCAAGTATTAGGGGGCAAAATGGGGGGAGGACTGTTCATTTTAAAAATATTAAAAATGAATTACAAATTTTCATTTGAAAGATCTTCTCATTCATGCTTATAAATAGCTGTTAAATGACCCAGTTGAGCTAGGAGCTCTCTAATAGCCAAGATGAAATTCATCCTCACAGCCATTTCATATTGAGAAACAAAAAATTTGGTGAATATTAGAAGAAAGAAATCCCTGTACTCATTACTTTTTTATGAGCAAAGTTCATCAAAACCACTGTGGAATAGAACTCAGAGTTTTGAGAAAGTCCTGTTAGTCTTGCAGAAAATGTATGTGTATTGATAAAACTCAGGTGATTTAGCAACCACAACAGTATCTGTGGGAATGATTGCATTCCTTTGTCAAAATGCATAGAATTAAGTGCCCTGGAGCAAATAAAAATGTGACTCAGAAAAATACTTTAATAACTATTCTTTCCTCATAGCAATACAAATCCAAAGTCAGGCATGACCTGTGGGGAGTTAAATGGCAGTATAGACTTCAGAATAAGGTAGCGATAACACCAACAAAAGCCACACACACAATGCAGTACAAGTGTCTCAAGGGAGAGATTCAACTGGGTAGCTGTTGTGTAGTCTCCAGGACATGGAAGCATTAACCTAATACAAACATCAGCCTTTATTAACACAGTGCCAAGCCAGTCAGATATAGTTCCCAGTTAGGGAGTCTCTGGTTATGAAACCTAGTGCATTTTTCCAATTGTGGTCGAATGAGTTGGCATTCAGCATGCACGGTCTCACTTCCAGAAGGGCTTCACCTCTGTCATCCATGACCTGCTTTGGGAATTCATTCTTGACAAGTTAGTCTCATTATACGGTTCTGGCAAATTAGTCTCATTATATGGTTCTGGCCTCTGGTAACTACATCTGGAAATAATGTTAACGGTTTACATATATTGTGTATTTACCATATGTGAGGCATATAATGAATGCTTCATATGTTACATCTCATTTAATCCTCACAACAGTTTTGTGAGATAGATAGTATTACCCATTTCACAGATTTGGAAAATAAAGCTTAGAGGGTATAGGGATCTTGGCTAAAGCCATACAATGAGTCAGTGAAGATGAATCCAGAACTGACTTCAGAACTGTAGCAATTAACCCCTGTACTCTACATTCTACTGCCTTTGTAAAGAATGAAAAGCCAAGAGACAGAGAAACAGTAAAGGAAGGATCCCTGAGGGATGTTTTCTACCACTGTCCTGAGCACAGTCAGAAAACCTCCATACTAAATCAGAAAAATAAACTCAACCACCCTCTGTTCCAAAGTGATACTTCATAAACTGCTTTAAGGGAGCACTGTGTTTTGAACCATTACCTTGAAACCCTTGGGGAAGTTTGGTGGAGAAGGGAGGGTGTATGCTGGGGGCAGTGGTAGGTGGTTGTAGCACTAAAGCAACACCAAACAAAAGAAAGTTCCTGGTCATTCCAAATCAGTAACAGTAACATAGTAGAGTGCATTGTATATTCATTGGACATACAATCATTCAAAAACATGCATTTATCAAAACATAAAGCAAACAAACAAACACACGCATACATAAGAAAGATGCAGAGAAAGAAAACAAAGCATTTACAACCTACAGGCAACCTGCCATCTCATCAAAAAGCGTAAGCACGAGTATGCATCCTCCATCTCAGCTCCCTCATGACCCCCACAGTGAGAGTTCTTTCTGAACTGAGGCAATTCCAGTGTTCAAAGATATGTATTTTTATACAACACAGTCCTAAATACAAACCGTCACCTTTATGCATGCACAAAAGCAAGGGCACCACTCACTCCAGGAGACTTGAAAGGTTTATTAAAGTTTACTTTGACTCTTGCTGGTTTTCTTATTACCAAAAAAAAAAAAATTAAAACTCATCTCCCCTTGTGTATGATTGAACTCTCCCATATTTCCAACACATTTCAAAAGGTTATTGTGATTGCAAGTGTGGATTTCTTTTTAACTTAAGCTAGACACAATTACTTTAACGGTACCATAATTTGGCTTTCACATTCTCTCAAAATCATCAAAACAAAGTACTTGCAAAATGTTTGCTTCCCAGGTGTTTTCCAATAGATTCAATACTATTTGCCACGGTGCATAAACTGAATGAGAGTGGTTTGTGAAATATGGAATCAAGATGTTGCATACTTACCTCCAGAACTGAGTGCGGCTTTCTTTGTGCTCTGGAAAACACTTTCTATTTGGCTTCATTTTAGCAATAGTGAAAAAGATCAAAAAATGGAATGATATTATGAGAAGCACTTAATGGGGGAGCTCTGCAGACTGGTAGAAGATTATTACTTCTTTGGCTAAGTTCTGCAAATTTGTGTGGAACCAGGAGTCCTCTTTATGAGTAAGAATAGTTTATGAAGAACCTTCGCTTTTTTTAGTAGCTAATTCCTTTTTCTCATCAACAGGACACAATACAGCATATAATTAGATTTCATTATAACAAATTTTAATATACCATAGATCAAATGGTGTCCCCATAGCATAACTACTCATGACCAGATTCTAATAATATGCAAATTTAGCTAAGTGCATATTATTGGACTTTTGTCTAATAATGTTGGTCTTGATCCCCTGATATTCAGCTCCACAGTTTCATTAAGCAGTCAATTAGGAAAAGAGAGAAAAGCAGCATATATGTATTTCTTCTTTAGTTTGGTAAAGGATTTTTTACTTTATCCGCTTATATTGATAAGACATGACACAGGAATAGGTGCTACAGGATTTACAAAAATACATTTGACACAGTCCCAGTAAGGCATAATCTCAGCAAATCCTTAATGGTTGGGGGCCCAGGCTCTGGAGTCAGACTGCATTTGTGCCCTGGTTCTACCACTTACTAGCTGGTTAAACATGGACAATTTACTTAACCTCTCTGTGCCTCTGTATTTTCTCCTGTTCATTGATGATAATGATAGTACCTATCCTATCATTGAGAATTTGATGAGATTAGTTCATGTAAGTGTCACACGTGTCCGTATAGAAGACCACCTAAACAGGCTTTGTGTGAGCAACAAGGCTGTTTATTCACTTGGGTGCAAGTGGGCTGAGTCCAAAAAGAGAGTCAGCGAAGGGAGATCGGAGAGGGGCAGCTTTATAGGACTGGGGTAGGCAGTGGAAAGTTACAGTTAGAGGTGGTTATCTACTTTTAGCAGAGGAGGAGGTCACAAGGTGCATGGTGGGGAGATCATAAGACTCATTGTCCAGAAGAAGAATGTCATAAGGTCGATTGATCAGCTGGGGCAGGGCAGCAACAAGTCATAATGGTGGAATGTCATAAGGCTGGTCAATCAGTGAAGGCAAGAGATGGCTGTTTCACTTCTTGTGTGGTTTTTCAGCTGCTCCAGACTTCCTGGCTCCTGCAGGCCATCTGGACATTATATGTGCAAGCCACAGGGGTTACAATGGCTGAGCTTCGACTCAGAGGCCTGACATTCCTGTCTTTTTATTTATAAAATATAAGGTTATAAGAAAAGATAAAGAAAATATAAGTTCCTTCTGGGGATTATTGAGGTAGAGGTGATGTTTCTCAGGACTGCTTCAAGCGTGACCAGGGACTGCGTGGACACTTTAAAGAAAATTTTATAATGAGTTAGTCCAGTAAGTTTCGGGTCTAGGGCGCATTTTTATGTAGCTAATAAGGTGCCAGTTAGCATATTTTTGAGCTTGGAACTACCCTAATAAAATAAGTTCTCTAAAAACAGTAATCAGGCATATTAGCTTTTAATGTAGGTGGCGATGAGTTTTTAGGCCAAGGAAGGAATAAGGTTTTACGTACCAAAGCCTTTCGTCCCCATTTTCCATCACATGAATAGGATTCCCCGTTGTTAAGCCAATGATCTATTATATTACCCTTTCCCCATAGGTGTGAGTGGTGGTCTGAATGGAAAAGCTCAATCGTTCTGAATACAGATCCTATTCAGGAGAGATAATAAGTAAAATAATCTTTGTCTCCTGGATTAAGGTGAGGAAGGATGAATTTTCCATGATCTAAAAACTACTTGCCCTGAGTTGGAAAAGACTGGTAGAGCAGGTTTTCAGAAGAGGAGTAGGTGGGGGTGATAGAGGAGAAAGAAAAATACTGGTCTTTTGGAGTGAGGGCTGGAATATTTGTGGGTGTGGAGGCATTTTCTATTTCTTTTGCTGTCCTGTTGGCATAGGCATTTCCTTTAGCAGTTAAGATCAGTTGGTTCCCGGTGTCCTTTACAATGAACGACCCCAGCCTTGACTGGCAGGAGAGCAGCCTTAAGAAGGGCCTTTATTAGAGAGGCATTGATAATGGAAGAGCCTTGTGTGGTGAGAAAACCTCTTTCAGCCCAAATGGCAGCATGGTTATGGAAGATGTAGAAAGCGTATTTGGAGTCACTATAAATGTTAATGTGCATTCCTTTGGCAAGAGAGAGCGCACAAGTTAAAGCAATCAGTTCAGCTTGTTGGGAAGTAGTGGAGGGAGGAAGTGCAGCAGCCTCAGTAATAGAGGTATGAGACACGACAGCATAACCAGCTTTAGCTGGCGAGATTTGTCTGGGTTTAGAGGAACTGCCATCAATAAACCAAGCATGGTCTGGGTTTGGGATTGGAAACATAGACATGTGAGGAAAGGGGGAAGATGCTCTGTGTATTAGGGAGATACAGTCATGTGGCTCAGGATTTACGTTGGGTGTTAAGTGAGAAGCTGGGTTGAAATCGGGTCCATGGGTAATATTTAGCACAATACCTGGTATATAAAAATTACCCAATAAATGTTAAAAGAGGGAAAGTAGGAATAGAGTTATTTTCAAGTTGAACTGGCAGAATGAGACCTACTTAAATGCAAATGAGATAGAATGGCAATGTATGCAAATGGGGCCACAGATAGTAGTGGATTCTGGAGTAGACTGGGAAGTTTTTATGGAGGAGATTTCCTCACAGGCTAGGATTTGCTTCTCAAAGTATGTCCAGTGACAGCACTGGCATCGCTTGGAAGCTTGTTAGAAATGCAGACTGTCAGACCCTCTTCCAGACTTACTGAATTAGAATCTGCATTTCAACAAGATGTCCGGAAGTTTTGTCGTGCATAAAGTCGAAGAGTCCTTCTCTAGGACATATCTTGCTTCTTAAAATGTTCAGGCCTGCCATTATCTCCCACCATACACAGCAGCATTTACAAAAGAATAATTCTGGGGGCAGGGAGCCTACACTCCCAAAATTTCCCACTGCAAAAAAACTGTGAATGTGAAATTCTAACAGTTATATATTGGAAATATGATAGAACTGACAAAAATAAGTCAAATCATCTAAATAAAGCACGGAACATAAGCTATGATTCAATTACTATTTATGCCTAGACAGAGTAAAAATTACAAATATTTTTTCATCCAGACTGAAATGAAAACCAAGAAAATGTATGATCACTTTCTTTGGGAGGGATTGGACAGAAGTCCCTGGTACTCTCAGATTTACGAAAAGCATGCATGCCCCCAGAAGGCAATACCATTTCAGTTACATGTTTCCTTCTGTATATCCCTCCCCACCTCCACACACATACATACCAAACACCACCACAACATTTTGGTGGGTTGCACTGTATAACACTACACATTGCAGAGAAACAGACACACACACGTCAGCTTTATCCACAACTTCTCACTTTTTCTTTAAGCACCTGTTCAAATCTTGCATACTGGAGACACAGAATCTTTTATCTGGAATAATTTTTAGGAAATAGTGGACAAGAACAAAAGGGGAGAACTGATGGTGAAAATAATGATATCTGTCATTTATCCAATGCCTAGTTGTGCAAGATATCGCCCTAGAAGATTATCTATTACTTTTTAATTCTTGCAATAACCCTCTAAGACAAGGTATAAATTCTTTATTATTTCAACTGGGGAAATAAAAGCCTATGAAGTCAAATCTATTGCCATAGGCTATGTGCCTAAGAAGTAACATAACAGACTAGAACCCAGGTCTATCTTCTCCTTCCATCTGTCAGAATAAAAACATCTATGAATCCACTAGTCATCTTCTTGAGGAATGGCTTCTAATTTGTAATTCAAATGCAATATTTTTTTCTCACTTTCCACTTCACATGATAAGTGGGGAAGTGGCAAAGGAATATTTTGAAGTCAGACTGAATTTAAGCTGTAGATGGTAAAGCACAGGATAATTTCCTCCTTGGTATTTGAGAAGTTCTTCATTTTAACCATCTGTTGCAGGTTGACAGATGGGTTGATATATGACAGAATAATGGGTCTTCAATTCTAGAAAGGCATAAGGAATGCTTAAAAAATAGCAGCTCTTTTCATGAACCTAACTGTGTAAATGCCGCTTGCTCATTTGCAAAAAAAAAAAAAAAAAAACTGGTGGGAGTGAGTGTGAAATATAGTCACAATCCTTCCCCCAAACAGAAAATTTTTCAGAATTGCCGAAGGTCAAATGCAGTAAAAATATGCCTATTCTAAAATCATGCCAGAATTTTCAAATTTAGTCACTTAAAAGGGCATACAAGGGAAAACCCATAAACAAAGAAAAAATAATAAAAACATATTTTTAAAAAACCTTCTTCCATCCCTATCCCCAGTCATTGAATTATCTTTATTATGAGTTTCTTGTATCCTTGAGAGAATTTAAGAAACATGCCAAAATTTGAGGCCTAATGATTTTTCCTTTAAGCGTCTCTGCTAAATGTAAAATGTCTTCCCTTTCTTCTTGTAGATTCAATGTGAGTGTGTGTGTGTGTATGTGTATGTGTGTGTGTGTATATATATATATATGAATTTACTAACAGCAGATATCTGGCTAGGCACTAGAGACACAGGTGATTAAGATAGTCCTATGCCCAAGGACCTTCAGTGCTTTTTGCAATGTAGCAATATGATCACAGCATTCCTTGATCACATTAACGGCTCATTCTCCTACACAGAACTTCAAATGGCCCTGCATGTCTTTACACTGTCACCCAAGTTCTTTTCCAATCATGTATTGCAACCAAATGAAATATTCACACACGCACAAACTCCACCTATACCCTTAGATACCTAGGTATTGCCAAATAGGTTTGAAGCTCTACCTACAAAGAACCAGTAACTTAACACTTTAGGTTGGAAAAGTTTGGGCCATAATTATTTAACCTCAACGGAGTGATCCTATTTTCAAATTAACGTCAGAAACCAGTTTGAAGGAAAAAAAAAAAAAGTTATTTCAGTTGAATTCATGGTCAAATATCACTGGCCATGACCAAATGAGGCCATGTCACTTGACAACTGCACTGTCTTCACCATCATCATCACAATCTTTAATGCAACGACTAAAATATTCCAGTCTCCATGCTTAACATTTGTATTTAATTTTAATCCTCACAATGACCCTATAAGGGAAGGACTCCTGACCCATGTTACAGATTTGAATATTGAAGACCAGAGAACTTTAAAATCCATCATCAGGTTGACTTCTTCACTGCATTATTTCCAGCCACAGATACCAACTCTTCCATGTCCTTTCTGGGAGATTACCAGTAGTGTAGAATAGTAAGTTAATAATAGGATTATGTTTTCAAAGGAGTATTTGCCAGCCTGAATTTATATCAGCAGTTTCTTCCCACCCTAATATTATATAATTCTGGAGGAGAAAGATGTGCAATTTTTTCTGGTTTTGGGGAAGGTGTTTGCAAAGAACGTAAAGCAAAGTTCAGAGAGGATCTTACTTGATTCAGAAGGTAGCACTTGAAAGACCTGCTAGCAATTGATTGATTGATCAATTATTGTTTTGTTTTATTTTTTAATTTGGAGATAGGGTATCCTTGAGGTAATTTAGGTATCCTTGAGGTAATTGTTGGATTACTTTGGAGCAGTGCCTATTCACAGGTGCAATCATAGCGCACCATGGCCTCCAACTCCAGGCCTCAAGGGATCCTCCCGTCTCAGCTTCTTGAGTAGCTGGGACTACAGATAGGTGTAACTGCATCCATGCACAGTCATTTTCTCAAAATTTCTCAGTGTAGTTGCTTGAAAAAATTTCCCATAGAACATATCCATTTTCAAATATAGGTTACTGGTGGGGTAAGTTCAACATACTTAGAAAAATTAAAAAATTAGTTTGAATTGTATAATATTTTAATTATCCATGCTTCTACTATCTGCCATTGTATAGAGAAAAAAAGGTGTTGTGTTATCTGTTTTTTTAAAAAATAAGTTTGTGTCTGTTTGTGTGATATCACATATATACATATATGACTGTCAATACACACATGTCTTGGAATTTACCTTCACAGATGGTTTGTACAGATACAAAAGAACAAATTGTGAGGAGGTAGTTTTATTCAGTTGATGAGAAAACATTGTAGTCCAGAGTATATGTGAAAGATGAAGTTCAAGTATGGTTGCTTCTGACTCCAGTCTTCCACCGTGTCTCCTGTAAGCTACACTTCCTCCAGAAGTTTCATTTATATGCTGCCTGACATTTGGTGTTTTCCAGCTATGTTTATAATGTCCAGATGTTTTGTGTCAAGTAGATAAGGCTAGTTGTTGATTAACTAAATCTTAGCATTTTCATCTAGCTGATTCAATGGCAGCCCCCAAAATATTTTGGAAGTGCTAAAAAAATGCATAAACATAAGAAAGATTGATATGGTATTCAATAAGCATTCCCAAATTTTCAGATTGACCTTTGACTAATTACACAAATTTATTCTTTTCCCAATAATTTTTAAGACGTTCAGCCTGGTTTTAACAGTTGCCTCACCTCTGGTCTAGGATGTTGAGCTTGTTATTTATTTCCACACTTACTGATGGGTGTGTCAAAACCAATAACCAATTTTTTGGAAAGGATGCTATTTCCCATATGAGATAGTAATTAATTTAGAAACACTCAACAACCCTCATTGCTTTCCTAAGCTTTCCTAGCAAATTGCTAGGGTACTAGGGTACAGAAAGGCAGGAGTACTCTTCTAAAAACATTTAATTGTGTGAATGGATCCACCCCAAATCTCTTCACCCCTAGGACTCACCTTGTTTATCGCTTGTCTTTCTAAGAGGCATAGGGTTGCAGGTGGACAAGTATAGAGAGACAATAGTCTCAGCAGCCATGTGAGCCACCAAAATTCCCAAGAAACAAGCAGTCTTCTCCTCATGCTAATACCCACCTCTCCAGCAAATCGCCCAAGAAGTCTTTGGTCCTGGCCAACCTGGTATCAACATGCATTTTTCCTAGGAAAGGAACAAGCAGGTAGTAAAGAGGAGTCCAACACTCCCTCTAGATGTCAATTCGTAGGCCTTCCAGATAAGCCATTTTGTGTTGTATTTATTATTCAATGTGAGTCCTGAAGCTGCTGTGAGAACCATCCAAGGACGAAACCTAAAAAGATCCCGGATGCAACCACATCTGTGTCACTTTCTGTCTCCCTAGGCTGGTCAGTACTCCCCAGGTATTGATTTTTAAATTTCCAAAACACCAAATCCTTTTCCTACAAAGCTATTATCACTATATGCAATTATACATTCTTTTGTGATTAACAGCTCTCTCTTCTACCAGAATGAGTATAGGACCATGTCTATTTCTATTAACTACCATATTTCCAAGACCTAGCACCTAGTAGATTCTCAATAGAGATTTGCTAAATAAACGAGTAAACCCACCTAATGTATTTGGCCATCAAAACCCACTGGATAATGCCTATATACTTTTCTATATTGTATTTTTAGCTATAATATGTCGCTGAATTTCCTGTATCAAGACTAATTAATAGAGTGAACTTTCAGGAGCTGGGCTAAGCATTTTATTGCATTACTTCTTTTATCCTTGGCAAAAATACTATGAAAATGTATCTCATTATTGCCCCTTTTTACAGTTGGAAAACTGAGGCTTTATTGGGTTCTAGGGCTACTTAGAAAGAATTGAGATTCGACTTCAGGACTGCCTGATCTCAAAACTGCAGACTTAACCACTATGTGATAATTCCTATTCTAAAAAGCTATATATAATAAGACCAACACAAAAAATTTTCAGTGAAGATCAAGTAGAATAATGAATGTAAAGGGCTTAGCACAGCACCTGACCCATAGTAAACATAGAATCAATAGAGCTGTTAATATTAATGCTACTACTAATGCTATTAATTTATCTTGAACAGCTATTAATTTGCTAATGTTACTATTAACTTGCTTTGAAAGATTTGTGCTAGTTGTAATAAAAAGATTAGGCGGGATCAATGGAAAATTAAATCAGATTTTGAGGAGTGTTTTTAACATATGATTTACGATACTATTGCAGAAAGCTAGTAAAGACTTGGCATCTATTCGGAGTTCACCAAACAGCCAGGAATACCTCCCTCTTGCACCAAGATTATAAAATCAATTGCCTGTAACTGAAATAAAGAGAGAGATGCAGGGGATCTAAAAATCTTCTTTTCACAAGAAAAGTTAAAAACAAGAAATAGAAAGTATCTGTTCTACAGCTGAGCAACCACAGATTAATTGATAAAATTATCTGGGAGCAGTCTAGAAAAGAAAAAGTGCAGTATGTCAATCATAATAAAATATAACTTCGGGGAAAAAGCAATGAAACCCTACATTGATTCTCAAGCATCAGCCAGATTCTTCATGCATAAAACAAGATGATTGATTATTACCAAGGCCTTGTAACAGAAGAACATCAGCTTCCACTACATCTCTCTTTTTGCAAAATCCTGATTAATTGGCAGTGTGACAATAGGGTATCTTACAGTTCTTACATGAAGCGACTCAGGCAGTGTAGAGATTGGAAAGATATAGGCCACTGGAGGGAGGAGAACAGATCTCCCTTGGCTGGTCTCCCCCACTCTCTTCCATCTTTAGAACAGTACCCAGCCCATAGCAGGGAAGATAATAAAGTGTGAACAGATGACTGGGAAAAGAGACAGAAACAGCAATGGACAAACGAAAAAAATCAATGGGATTTGGAGTCAAACAGACCTGAGTTTGGGACCCAACCTCTCTACTTACTTAACTTCTCTGAGCCTTTCCTTCTTCATTTGTAAAATAGAAAACCTAACAGCTACTTCGCAGGGTTGCGGCGAAGATGAAATGAGGTGGAATAGATAAGGCATCATACCTTATTTATGGTAGAACTTCATTCAATACAATGAGGTTCACCTTCCAGTGAGGGACACAGACTTTGGAGCTTAACAAACCTATGTTGCAACCAAAGTTTAGCAGCTTAGTAACTCTGAGATGTCTAGCAAATCACTTAATCTTTCTGAACCTTGACTTTCTCACCTGTAAAATACAGTCAATAATAGTCACCTCAAAGTGTCATTATGAGAATTAAACGAGTAACGCATGGAATGCACAGTGTATGATACACAGTAACAGATAAATGATAGCCATGTTTGTATCCCTGCTTAATTTTTGTTATGAACCTAAACAATCATGGCCTTCTAAAAGCAATTGTGTTTTTATAAGATTCAGAACATAGATTGTGGAGCCAAATTCCGTCGGTTGAAATCCTGGCTGTGCACCTTTCAAACTGGGTTTAAGTAATTTATCCCAACTATAAAATGGGATTACAATAGTACCTACCCCAAAAGGGTTGTTGGGAAATTAAAGAAGCAAATGTATGTAAAACTTCAATAACTGTTCTCTAAGTGTTGGCAACTGTCATCATCATCACCATTACCAACACCACCATTATCACTATCATCATTATCATCATGATCATCTCTTGAAGGTGTCACAAAATCATCTCCTTAGAAACTGCTGCCTCCCCAGTTGAAAATATAACAACAATGATATTAATTGAAATTGATTCCAGCTACAACATTGAAAATATAGGCAGCCTGGTTTTTTATGTCCCTTACCACTTCTGTGGGCCTCTTCCTGCAGAGAGCTCTGCCTGAGCTCAGAGAAAACCATGCTTGGAGGAGGCACAGAGACGCCCAGTAAGGGATAAATGTGGAGCCTCCAGCTCTTGGATGTCCGTAAGAAAAACTGAGGTAGGGTGTGAACCAGAGGTAATTCAGAGGCTCTTTTCCAAGTAAGTGTTTTGCAAATGAAGCAGCTGCTACCCAGAGTCCTTGGCTTATTAGACTGGAGATAACCATCAAAAAGACAAACAGGGTGGGAAGTCCTCATCCAAAATGGAAAAGCCCTAACTCACATGCCAGGCTCCTTGGAGCTGGCCATTTGCATATGATCAGAGACTTTCTGACTTCAATTTCTCCTCTCTAGTAAAGATAAGCAAACTTGATGACTTGACCACTTTTACCCCAGGAGAATTCCTTTTGCTTATTTAAAACACCAGGCCTGAGCAGGACTGGCATTCAGTGGGATCTAGAGCTCACCCAGCAGGTTTAAGCCACTTTGCCAGTGGATTTGTCACTAAAGATTACAAAGTCTAGGGGATTAGTGGGATTTGTCTAAGCACACTCAATGTCAGGAAGAAGAGGAACTGGTCTCCTGGGACCAAAAACTCCAAATCTGGTCTAAACTCATTCCATTTACCTCCAGAAACTGAGTTTGTGTTCTTACTCATAACATGCAAAGAGTAGTAATACCTGCTTCATAGAGTTGTTGTAAAATAAATGGGGCACATAAAGCATTTTGCACGGTACCTAGTGTGTGATAAGTGCTTGATGGTAGTGGGACCTCTGAATCTTCTATTCCTCTCTTTTCTTTCTCCTCCTTTGTAGGAGAGAGGGAGCTCTCTTCCTACTCTCAGATACTGCCACCACCTCCTCCTCCTCTGTTTTCTCTTCCTTCTCCCTTCTTCATGCTCCCCTCTCCTCACTCTCCTCGTCCCCAATTCCTTCCCCCTCCTTCTCTGCCCTTTCTTTACTTCCTTCACCTTCCTCCCCCTTCTCCTTCCCCTAATGCTCCCCCTTCCCCCTCCACTTTCTCTTCCATATCCTCCTCCTGTCTCCCCATCTCCCTTTTCCTCTTCCCTGTTCTGCTACTCCCCTCTCTCATCCTCCTTATTTCATCATCTACCAGCCACCAGCCTGCCACGTCTTATTAACAGAGTGGTCAAGCCAGCCTTTCCCCCTACACCTAACACAAAATGCAGCTCATGCTTGGCAGAATTGCCCCTGTGGGCCACCCACCTCCTTCTTTGGGCTGCCAACACAGAAGGCCCAAGCCTCCCTTTGGTCACACTGATTTGCTTTCAGACCAGACCACTGAGGCAATGAATTGGGTGATCATATAAACCCAACTATGGGACTCTACAGGCCAAGAGGAATGTGGGAGGCATGCTGGCCTTGTCAAAGCTAAGCTGTGGGATGACTTAGCTTTGGACCATCTCAGACCAAACTACCAAAAGAAAGTGTGGCATCGTCCAAACAGGAAAATGGGTGTCACTGTCACTTGACCATGGATATAAATATGCTTCCATTTGTTAATTGTGGATTAGAACTATGCTTTCCAATAAGATAGCACTAGTAACATGTGGTTATTGAGCACTGAAATGTGGTTATTATGAGTTAAGATGTACTGTAAGTGTAAAATATACATCACATTTCAAAGACTTAGTACCATAAAAGTAAAATAGCATACTAATAATTTTAGATTGACTATATGAAATAATAATTTTGATGTATTGGGGTTTGTTGTATTAATATGTAATATATTAATATAATTAATTGCATCGATTTCTCTCTTTAAATGTGGCTACTTTAAAGCTTAAAATTACACATGCAGCTCCTGTTTGTGGCTTGCATTAGATTTCTTCAGGCGTTCTCATTCCCTGATCTTACCACCAGGGCCACAATTACTATTCTTTAAATTAAGTCATTTTTAAAATTTAAATCAATGTGTTTTTGAATAAGACCCTGGACCACTGTTGAATATAGAAATCCAACATTATTTGACATAATTAGAAGACAAACATACATCAACAGAAAATGAACAGTGCTGTATTCTAGCTACATAGGTATACCATTGCTTACTTGAAGGATCTGAGCCTAGAGCCAGTTTTCTTTGACGAAAAAGATTAAAAGATTAGCACTTGTTAACTAAGCATTGAAAACAGTGTAGCACCCAACTGAGACTTTACTAGTCAGAGTGAAAGGAAATTGGGAAGGAGAATGCCTTTCTCCCTATGTAGGGATGGAGCTATATTGTCTATTGCTCTTTCCCACCAGGATAGGCAACCCAAACTTCAGAAAACCTGGGCATAATGAAAAATCACTCACTAAACAGGGAACCCAATGTCCTGAATTCAAATCTCAATTACTTGTGACAACTTGGACACATCACTGAATCTAGTTTCCTCATCTGTAAAATGGATATAATGATCTTCTCCCTCACACAGTTGTGAAGGTCATACGATCTTCGCTGAAAACTGTAGGTGCTCTCTGGAAGTCAGATGTCGTTATTACTAATACTTCAAATGAAATAATGAAACAATCCCATAAGTGGATGAAACAGAAACTTGTTCTATCTAGCTAGCCATTTTTTAGCTCCCTTCCAAGACAAGTCCAAAGCTCTGCCCCCAGCTGAGCAGCCATCTTGCTATTTGCTTTCTGTGTTTCCTGATCCATAGTGTCATTCTAAAATTATTGGAGGCTGAATTAGCAAAGTGATCCATTTACAGTGCAGATGAGAGTGACTCTCTGGACTGTCCACTTTCTAGTATAGCCTCTCAGTATAAAAGTGTCAGCAACAGAAATAAATAACAAAGTCATCAAGTAACCAAAACAGATAATAAAGTCATTGGATTAAAATATTGGTAATTTTACTAAAAGGTAGAAATTGAATATTTGTTTATTTTTTTATCAATATCCAGTGGATTTGCTTATGCCACTATTAGAAAGAGATGGAGACAGGTTTACCTGGTTCTGAAATGCTAAATTTTCTGTCACCAAAGATGACCCCCTTTTCTATACCCCAGGGTGATCCCAGACACCCAGATTCATACTATTAATTACATTTAGCAAAAAATATGTTTGCTTACAGCAACTTACGAGAAGTGAGGGCAACAAACTAAATGGAAACAAACCACCCAGCCAACATTAAACCAGTCTGCTTCCTTGATTGAGGAAGCTGTTTCTTGGTTCACTGAACAGATACTTAAAATATATTGCAGAAACATATCCAGGTTTCATGTCAAAGTTCTTTAGGTACCGAATGAGATGAATAGCTCAGAGTACATTTATGAACCATGTAATGAACTATGGGCAAATAAATCACTTAATACTCTTAGTTGCAGTTTCTTCCTCTGCAATATAAGGCCAGTGATGCCCCCTCCGACTATTTTTGGGATTTTATGGGGACTACATAGAACACAAGTATAAGCGCAATTTGGAAACACTGAAGCACATTTTGAAGGGCAGCCTCTTCACTCTATGGGAATAAATAACACAAGAAAAGCGAGCAGAAAAGGTCTTCAAAGGCTTAATGTATGTATGATAACCTAGCAGTAAATGTTAAAATGTATCTTCCATATCCACACTATCTCTGTTAGACAGACAGGGATCATATTTGTAAACAACTGGATTCTTGTTTGAACCATCAGAAGGAATTCAGTTCTCAAGTGTGAGCTGTTTACTTCTGATACTACTGAAGACAGTTTAAGGCAGATCATTACGTGGCATTAAATAACACAAATGAGAAAGCTATCCCACATTCGATTTAACTGCAAGCCTTCTGCTTAGGTCATGCTAGTACAGTCATGTACCCCATTATGGATGTTTTGGTCAACAATGGATCACCAACAATATGTGATGGTGGTCCCATTCGATTATAATGACGCTGAAAAAGTCCTATCCCCTGGTAACATCATAGCCATCGTAATGTTATGGTAGCATAATCACTCTATTTTAAACATTAATTTAGTGTAGTCTAATCATACAGAATTTATAAAGTCTACAGTAGTGCACAGTAATGTCTGTCCTAAGCCTTCACATTCAACTTCCAGTGCTGCAAGCTCCATTCATGGTAAGTGCCCTATCCAAGTGTACTATTTTTTATCCTTTATACTATATTTTTACTGTACCTTTTCTATGTGTAGATGTGTTTAGATACACAAATACTTATCGTCATCATGTTACAATTGCTTGCAGTATCCAGAACATTCACATGCTGTACAGGTTTGTAGCCTGGAAGCATAGGTTATACCCCTTGGTGTCTCCATTTCCTCAACTGTAAATGGGGTTAGGATTGGTGTCTATTTCATGGTGCAGTTGTCAGGATTAAATGAGTCAAAACATGTAAACCTGGAATAATACCTGACACATAATAAGCACTCAATAAATGTTACATATGAATAGATTATTTGAACAAATAAATCTAACATAGTTTTCTCCAATTTCCAATTGAAAAGTCTTCACATGACTATTCTTTTTTAAGTATAAGTCTATTTCTAATTATGATGAATATAAATAATGAAAACCATCATACTATAGGTAATGCTTTAAGGTGACTGTGGGCCCTAACAAATATGTAATATCAAGAGAACAGAGCCCATATTTTGCATTTTTTTAATCCTCTGTAAGACCTTTCTCAATACTCGCACATTACTCAAAAATTACTATTTGAAAAAAAGCATGAATGAATGAAGGTACCAGATTGAACATGAACAGAAAGTCATGATTTGACACAGTCAATCTGGTTATTTATTTGCCACTATTAGAAAGAGATCGAGACAGGTTTACCTGGTTCTGAAATGCTAAATTTTGTGTCACCAAAGATGACCCCCTTTTCTATACCCCAGGGTATTCTATACCCTTTTCTATACCCCAGGGTATTCTATACCCTTTTCTATACCCCAGGGTATTCTATACCCTATTCTATACCCCAGGGTATTCTATACCCTATTCTATACCCCAGGGTATTCTATACCCTATTCTATACCCCAGGGTATTCTATACCCTATTCTATACCCCAGGGTATTCTATACCCTTTTCTATACCCCAGGGTATTCTATACCCTATTCTATACCCCAGGGTATTCCTCCAATTTCAAATTCAGAACCAACACTTGAGTTTCTTTATTCCAAATGTTTGTATTACTGTTGAAACAGCTGTAGATATGTATTTGTTTGCTTGTTTATACCTCTACCTCATCTCAGAAAGGCTCATAAGGACATTTAAAAACCAAGGTGTAATTGAATAAAAATGAAAAGTAAAAAGTAAAAAGAAGAAAGGGAAACAAAATAAGGAACCGGGTTAAAATACCCATGCCATCAAAACCCTATGAATGGGTCACACACTGGCCTTTAATTTTCTAGAGCCAGCATGAAAAAAGGTGAACTGGTGAGTTACATAATTCACAACAGCCACTGGATGGAGTGACTTGCAGAAGATTCAGCCACTCTTAGTAGTGAGACCCTCCAGAACATTCTCCACAAAGATCACACCTAACAAATGTCTGGCACAACAGCATCTTTAGAGTGTAAAAGTTCCCTCAGTGTAGATGATGGGATCATGATGAAAAGTAATTCAGCCACACCATGAGAGCAAGATAACAGAGCAAGTCAGGTGCACTATGCCCTCGGGCAGGAAACAAATGCATGCCAAATTTTCTACTTGAGGAGGTTATCATTAAGAGCAAAAGAGCAGCCTGTTTCTGTTGCCATATCAGATTTACTTTTTTTCTTTCCTGGTTGGTATTTTTATTATTTTAGGTAAGCAGTATGCAACATTTTTACTGTAATCAAACATATATATAGTCAATCTGAAAATTTTTTCTACTATATTCTAATGGTCTCAATCTTAGTCTCTCCCACCTGCCACCCGATCCGAGTCATGAGGGAGGATGAGAGACGTAGCTCCCATCATCAGAGTCATGAGAGAGGATGTGAGATGTAACCCCTATCATCAGAAGTTTGGAGATGGTCTCTAAAACACTCATCCCATTAAATCCTAGAAATTTTGTTTGATATGGATAAAAGCTTTTTTCCCCTGCAAACAGCAGTTGATTTTCAGGGCCAGATACACCTAAATTTGAATTCTGTCTCTGCCACTTTCTATGTGTTACCTTATATCTGTGAGTTTCAACTTTCTCCTTTTTTTTTTTTTTTTTTTTTTGAGACAGTGTCTGGCAGTGTCGCCCAGGCTGGGGTGCAGTGGCGCAATCTTGGCTCACTGCAAGCTCCGCCTCCCGGGTTCACTGCATTCTCCTGCCTCAGCCTCCTGAGTAGTTGGGACTACAGGTACCTGCCACAACGCCCGGCTGATTTTTTGTATTTTTAGTAGAGACGGGGTTTCACCGTGTTAGCCAGCATGGTCTCAATCTCCTGACCTCGTGATCTGCCCGCCTCGGCCTCCCAAAGTGCTGGGATTACAGACGTGAGCCACCGTGCCCGGCCTCAGCTTTCTCCTCTTTAAAATGGACATAAAAATACTGTCTAACATGATTATTGTAAGAATAATTTTATACAAAACCTCTCACCCATAGCAGGCACTCAAAAACATTACAGCTCTTACTGTCTTCCACTTAACATAGTTCCACATTGGTTAACACATTGGTTAACCAATAACATATAGATAACACATTGGTTTGTTAAGTGAACAAATGGATGAATGAATGAGTGAACATTGCCATCCAAGAGTCTTAAACAATTAGCAGATGTGTCTACATGTTTGGAATCACAACTTGGTGGTTAAGAACTTGGACTCAGAGGCCGGGCGCGGTGGCTCAAGCCTGTAATCCCAGCACTTTGGGAGGCCGAGACGGGCGAATCACGAGGTCAGGAGATCGAGACCATCCTGGCTAACACGGTGAAACCCCGTCTCTACTAAAAATACAAGAAAATTAGCCGGGCGAGGTGGCGGGCGCCTGTAGTCCCAGCTACTCTGGAGGCTGAGGCAGGAGAATGGCGTGAACCCGGGGAGGCGGAGCTTGCAGTGAGCCGAGATCGCGCCACTGCACTCCAGCCTGGGGCACAGAGCAAGACTCCGTCTCAAAAAAAAAAAAAAAAAAAAAAAAAAAGAACTTGGACTCAGTATTCAGGTTGCCTGGGTTTGAATCCTGATGCCATCACGAATTATCTGTGAAGTCTCAGACAAGCTATTCAACTGTTCTCTATGTTAGTTTGACATCTGCAAATAGAATGATGTACCATTCCTTACAGGGATGTTAGGTGTGGGTTATAGAGTCCTTAGCATCGTTCCTGGGATATAGTAAGCATTTAATAAATATGACTATTTATATTTATTTTATAGAAAGATAAATATAATATCATAAAGCTTTCTTTTGTTTGTTTTTCAAAATGTTTTCGCTGGTTCCAGTGCAATGGGATCTTAAATTTTTCCAAAAAGCAAACCAAATAGTTATATAAAGAAATCAACTTTTTTCTAGAACTCACATTTTCTTTTACCGTTTTCTCTTCTGGTTTGTTTCTGTAGGACTTCATTGTCACTGTAGTCTTTTCGTTCTTGTGGTTGGTGGGTTCATCAGCTTGGGCAAAAGGACTGTCTGACGTCAAAGTTGCAACAGATCCCAAGGAAGTATTGCTACTAATGTCAGCTTGCAAACAGCCATCCAACAAATGCATGGCTGTCCACAGCCCTGTTATGTCGAGCTTAAACACTTCTGTGGTAAGTACTTTTCATCTGTGCTTTACTGTTCATATCTTTGTTTGCCAGTCAAAATAATAAGAAAAACATCTCAGAAGTCATCTTGAAAATTGTTGCCTACAAAACTAGGCCAATCAAAAGGTGAGATAGTTTACCTCAGGTGCAGGATGATCACTTGGCCCTCAGGTGTTTTATTGTCAGAATCCATCATTTATAATGTTGCCAATTAAGGAGTTCTTAATAAGAACCCAGCAGGTATTGGCAGCTGCTGCTTGGGTGACAGTTCAGTTGAAACTCTAAGCCAGAAGCAAATATAAAATCTGAACACCGGCCGGACAAGGTGGCTCACGCCTATAATCCCAGCACTTTAGGAGGCCAAGGTGGGAGGATCACCTGAGGTCAGGAGTTCAAGACCAGCCTGGCCAACATGGTGAAACCCCATCTCTACTAAAAATACAAAAAAAAAAAAAGAAGAAAAAGAAAAACTAGCCAGGCATGGTGACTCATGCCTGTAGTCCCAGCTACTTGGAAGGCTGAGGCATGAGAATCACTTGAACCCAGGAGGTGGAGGTTGCAGTGAGCCGAGATCAGGCCACTGCATCCAAGCTTGGGTAACAGAGTGAGATTCAGTCTCAAAAAAAAAAAAAAAAAAGAAAAAATCTGAACTTTAAGGTTAAAGCCAGACAAAAGTTAAAAGGAATAGTTGCGCGCATACAAGTTCCTGGGGAGAAAACACCGTTCAAGCCACATATAGTTAGAATACACCCAACTGATTAGAGAAAAATACACAGACCTAGTAGGGTAAAAAAAGAAATTCATAATGTAAAAAAGTGCTCATAATAGCTATGGTAATTTTTGAATTTTCTCCATGCTTCTGGTTTAGTTACTTTATAACGTTAGAAAAGCTGCACTGTATTAGTTGAACAAAGTCAAATGTTTTCACCAAGAGTATGGCTCTCACAAGAAAAAAGAAAATCTGACAGTTAGCAGGGACACCAAATTGGATTTTTAATTTATAAGTGTAAGAACTTGTATTATTCCAAAGAAAGAAGCTGTATCTGAGAAATACATAAGCTATAATGGCCGCAAAAAGCAGCAGTTATCGAAGAATAGAAGGCTCAGCAGTGTTTGCTGAAAGAACATTCTTTAGCACACCCTAGAAATAATTATCTTTGCTTCAAGATTAACCTGTGTTTCTACAGCTTTCTGAAATTCAATCTGGGAAGGCACTTAAGAAGAGAAAAAGGGTTGCTACTGTGACTGGACTGTGATTTCTGCTTTGGTGAGATAGTAACCATGAAAATAAACTATGCATTAGGGTCTCACAATTATTTTTATTCATTGCTGACCACACTTGTAGATGAATACTTTGAGGTATACATTACTATATTTACTTATACTTTTGTAGTTTGTTTATAGACAGTATTTAATGAAAACTATTACAACACTGATCTCAAAATCTAACAGGACAAAGATAAAATTGCTTGATATGTTTATCAGTTTAATAATTAATCTCCCAATAAATTATGACATTCTGCATGTTTCTTCTAATTCCACTTCTGATATATCTAATAATTTTTAGACTAAAAGATAGAAATTATGAATGAAAAACATGTGATGTGTCTCCTAAAACCAAAATGAAGAATGAATTGAAACCAAATAATGTGATGTGTGTGAAAGGACAGGTCCAGTGGTGTTGTAGTGATGTATCCGTATCAGTTAACAGTCTTCCAGCTCCTAGTGACAGAAAACTCAATTCAAATTGGCTAAGGCAAACCAATCCTCATATCCCTAAAATCTGTTTTTGCAGTCCGCTTCTGGTACCAATGTTTGTATGCATCAGAATAATCAAAGCTGACTCTAGCTACAACAGGAAAAAGTTTTTGGAAGGATATTAAGTAGCTCATACAACTTGATGAAACCTGAAGAAACAGGTTCTAGAAAGAGCAGAATCTAGAGCAGAATGAGAGTTCTAGATGTTCAGTACCAAATAATTGTTGCTTAGAGTTGCCGTTAGTGGAAAGTTTTACCTAACCTTGCATTGCTCTGCTCAAAATGCGAAGTACCAAGAGAGAGCTCAAGCCATTTGACTGAAACTTGGCTCTGCAAAGAAAATCAGATTTCTATTACCAAAAGCAGGGGAAAGGACATGAATCAACCAAAACACAATATTTTTATTACAAATTGTTTGGCTTCAAATCATATTGTGCTAGCTTATGCAAAAACTGAAAATAGTTGGAAAGACATTAAAAGTGTGTCTTCCCGGGGCAGAACCCAGCAGCCAAGAACTGGAAGACTGTCAGGAAGCTGGACAGTTCTCATCCTCCATCTCCCATCTCTCTTTCTTTCTGGGTCCCTGTCCCTTTCTGCATGTTTGTTCATTATTCTCTTTTTTCAGATGAAATTTCATTTCTTTTTTTTTTTTTTTCCATCCACACAGCAGAAGATAGCCACTTTACAGTTTCTAAGTTTATATGTATTTTTTAAAGAAACAGCTTGGACTGAGCAAAAATCACTCAGGTCCAATTGCAAATTTCTGGTAGAGAGAATCTTTTTAGCCCACCTTAGGCCAGATGTCCACCTCAGTCTCATCAGTTATGAATAGAGGGTTTGGTGAATGTTGTAGTAGAAACATGGCTCAGAGAACACACTTTGCTGGGCAAACATAGGTTTTGGAGTAGGAACCAGACACGTACCACAATAAATGACTTCTACAAGTAAATGAATCAGGAAATAATAATCATATTCTCTACCTTGGTAACAAATTTACTATCTTCAAAGCACTTTGGCACCTATAATTTTACAGTAACACTAAAATGTAGGTAAGATACCCAGATACTACAAATATTGGGAGCTGAGGTAAACTCTCTAATCCTTAGTTTTATCATCTGTAAAATGGGGATAACTATACAACAGACCTCAATACTGTTGAAAGAATTCAGTGAGATAATCTATTAAAAAAATACTTAGCATCATGCCCAGCTTATGGCAAATGCTCAATACATGTCAACTGAAAACGGCTACTAAAATACGATCATTCTTAAACGTCATACAGTGTTAGAGCCTAAAGAGAGGAGGAAGAAATCGTTTTTAGCCTCTCAATGTCTTTCAAAGTTTCACTGAGCACAACTATTTTAGCCATAATTTCCACTTCTGCTTCTCCAGCTTCACTCCTAAAAATCTTAGTACATCTCTTTAGACAATCTAGATCTTGTCTTCCCATTTTTTGCATGTTATGTCGAGTGTCTTTCAATTTCTCTTTCTGTCGTCCCCAAGTCTGAGCTTGAATCAAATTCTTACCCCAATTTCAGTTGCAACAAAATGGCAAAAAGGAGTTCAAGGGCCCGAGTGCCCCTAAAATGTGCCAGCCAAGAGATCTGTGATGCTGGACTAAAAAAATGAGTACTCCTTAAATATGCCCATTGAAATGCCTAGTTTACCTTCTTACTTTTAAGTAGCATTTCCTTGATGTATAAGTTTTTCTTCAGCATCCCTTTTTTAAAAACCTAATAGTAACAGGGAAAAGAGAGAGATCAATAGATAGGAAATAGCTAAAATTATATCCCTGGACAGAGCCATGCCTGAGAAGATCCCTTGATAATTTTTCCTCCTCTTCCCTCCCCTCCCCTCTCCTCCCCTCCCCTCCCCTCCCTTTTCCTCCCTTCCCCTCCCCTCCTGTCCTCTCCTCTCTCCTCTCTTCTCCTCTCCTCTCCTTTTCTTTCTTCCTTTCCTTTCATTTCCTTTTTTCTTTTTTTTTGAGACAGGGTTTTGCTGTGTCACCCAGGCGGGAGGTACAGTGGTGCAATCATAGCTCACTATAGCCTGGAACTCTTGGGCTCAACGGATACTGCTGCCTCAGCCTTCCAAGTACCCCTTCTGAGTACCTGGGACTACAGGCATGTGCTGCCATGCCCAGCTAAATTTTTTTTTTTTTAAGAGACAAGGTCTTGCTATGTTTCCCAGGCTCTTCGATAATTGTTTTATACTCATATATTGACATATACTTATAAAGGTGCAATTTAATCAAGATCCCCCTTTTAATGGAAAATATTCTGGTTACCACACACATGGTAAAATGGTCCTGTATGCAAATTACAGTTTTGTCAGTAGTTAACTGATTTATTTTGTTCGAGCAACGATTACACCTTATTTATGTTTTGTATCTCCCTCAGCAGGTAGCCTAGAGCATGGCACAAAATAGGTTCTCAATTAGTGTAAAAAAGAAGGAAAGAGGATGCAAGAGGAGAGAAGGAAGAAGGAGGGACGTCTGGATAAACCGGTCTTTAATTAGATCAGTTGGGGGTCTAGATACTTGATTTTGGCTATTGTCTCAAGAACATGGTCTCATTGTTTATGCCTCAGTTCAATGTATACTGCAGCAAAGAAAAAGAAAAAGTCTGCAAAATACAATTCACGGAAATATTTTAGAAAATGATTCAGAACATAGTTTACCTTTAGTAAGTATTTGCTAATGTGTCCAGCACTGTCTAGCTACTTTACACATACCCTCTTTAATCCTCCCACCTATCTTCCAAGAAAGGAATCCTTGTCTCCATTCCATACAAGAAACAAAACAAAAACAAAAATGAAGTCTACAGAATAAATGCCTTGTCCCAGGTAGCAGGTCAAGAAACTACAGTCCCCAGGGCACTTTGATTTCAAAGCCTATAGAGATTACTCTGAGACTAAGATTCCATTCATGTGCTGCTAAAATATTGAAATATTTTGATAGTCTCAGCTCCAAGTCTCTAAGACCCAGCTTCTTGACTACACCAGTGTCCCCTCTGTCACCACTACTCACAAGCCACTATGGATCATCTCACTGTCCAGAAACCAAGGGATAAATTTTGATCCAGCAAAGGACTTCCAGCACCCTACTCCAGGACGGTGGCCACTGTCCAAGTCCATTTTGATTGGTCAGCATCGTGCTAGGGGGTGGTGACTAAATATATTTTAATGTTATCACAGCTTTGCATTATACTACTGTTACCTGTCTCCATTAGGGGGGTTATTAAAACAGACTGCCTGTGGTTAATTCCCAAGTCAATCAACCAGCCTTGGAAAAGGCTGCAGAACAAGCCATGGAATGAGGACATCTGTTTGGGCCTCATGCAACAGCAAACAGTTCTGCTTCCATCAAACCTTAGGCCCTGGGGAAGCAACACCCAGTCCTCTGACTCACCGACACCCTCCTGGAGAGTAGGAGGAATTTCCATAGGAAAGTTTCACATCCAGTTCTTATGAAAATATTTTGTATTTCTCTGAAACCTGCACTTTGTTCATAGTCTGGTTTCAGCATTCACTTATCCCTGTGAGAGGCACAGAAAGTGCAATTATTCAAACAGTCAACCTCTCAATATGCTATCATGAATATGTTTATTTGCACATCACCTGTACCATTGCTTATCCTATATTTTTAATTGACTCACTTTCTTTATATGATTGCAATAAATGGAAAAGCAAAAGCAGTATCTCTAACCATAAAGAGAAGAAAGCCTTATAAATGAAAGCACCATTATTAAAGTGAAAATTCTCAGCCCTATGCCATCTGGAAATATCTTACACACCATGAAGGGTACTTTATTTGGAGAATAAATGATGCCTTAAGTAAGGGTTCCAGTTGTGGAGCCAGAACAGGGTTTGGATCCCAGATCTACTACTCAGCAAGCCACATGCCCTTAGACAAGATTTCCACATCTTTAATATGGGTATGACAATAGCAACTTTTTCTTAGACTGATTCTTAGACCAAGGGAATTGATACACAGAAAGCCCTTTATGTAGTGCCTGACATGTAGTGCATCTAATAAAGGTCAAATATTCTAAATGAAATACCAGTTCCAAATGGAAAACTTGGAAGAGGACTCAACATTAAAGTGAAAAGTGATCTTTTGTATTGTGAAGGAATTTCCAAAATGGAAAATTTTCTTGGGTTTTTGTCTAGTCTATCAATTCATTGGCTTTGATTCTCCTTCAGGTCTTTGGATTCTTGAACTTTATTCTCTGGGCTGGAAACATATGGTTTGTTTTCAAGGAGACCGGCTGGCATTCTTCAGGACAGAGATATCTTTCAGATCCGATGGAGAAGCACTCCAGCAGCTATAATCAAGGTGGTTACAACCAAGACAGCTATGGGTCAAGCAGTGGGTACAGTCAGCAGGCGAGTTTGGGGCCATCCTCAGATGAGTTTGGCCAACAGCCTACTGGCCCCACTTCCTTTACCAATCAGATTTAACAGAGTAGCATTTGCATTCTTCTGGAGATCACCTCACCACCTTCCATTTCAGTGGCAGAAGAATTTTTTAAGAGTTTCAATCAATTATTAATGCAGAGAGTATTGAATGTAAATCAGAGATCTCTAGTCTTCATTAAGGCAGAAAGTCCTGGGTTGTGATAAATGACACTTAGAGATGAGATGACATGAGGAGATATATTATTCATCATAGATTGCTAATTGGAGAGTACCTTGTTATATATACAGATACTTTCATGGTCATTTTGTATGTGTGTTAAAGTAGTAGAAGTATTTTGTAGCTTAAAGTCTCTAGTATGTAATATGCATAAAGTAAATCGAATAGCACTGAGTTTTCTTATGCATTTTGATGTGAAAGATGTTATAATAATTTCTAGAAGACAATTTGGTGTATCACAACATGCATGTCTTATTTTTTTTTTAGTTTTAGGTCTTATAGGACAATGAGTCCCTAAGTTATTTGTTTCAGAAAATTATTCTGTTTTTTTTATGTGATAAATCAATGCTCACATGATTTAAGTGCATGAATAAGTATTTTCTCACAAAATGAACATTTGAACTGTGTTTATGAAAATTTTCTGGTTTGCACCATGAATTTGTCAAGTGGATATTTATAGGAATATATTCACTACCTTGTATACTTTGCAGATTTGTCTCTCTGGCTTTACCCAAGTTCTGAATGCATTGTAATTAAGATTTGAGTTTTTCTTTTCCCCTATTGTTAGACATTTAGTGTTACATATGATAACTGCCCAACATTTATTCTATTTACTTAGCTAAATATTTGCATTCTTGTAACCTTCTATGGTGTTTTTGTGGCTCTTATCTTGTGGACCATAAATAACATGGCCCAATAATTCTTTGTCTTTATGGAGTGTTGTTTTCTTAGAATAATGGAGATGCAGATATAGATACCATAGTCAAGATATGCCTTGCTGAAGTATTTATTTATAAAGAATATTCTGTAGAACCTCTATTACCAGCTACACTTTTAAATCCTGTTTATTTGTAAAGCTAATATGTTCCTCAATGTAATTATTAAAAATTCTGAAGTCACAGCTAAACTTACTAATTCTGATTTGAGTGTAGCCCATAAATTAAAAATGGCTTCCATATGCCACTCTGTATCCCAAAGAGAGTTCTCATGAAATATTCTCCAGAATGTATTCATTATCAAGAAAATGCCAATCTTCACTTCCTCATTTTAACTCAGTTGAAACACCAGGACCCAATAGAGAAGGCAAGCTGAGCATCTGTATTTCCAGATAAAAGTTGTTATTGATGTATAAACTCGTCGTGTGATTGGTGATGTTGGAAGCATTTTAGCACAAAACAGCCTTGTGTCTTAGATGATGTCTGTAACCAGTTTCTGAATCCCGTTGGATAAAACCGTATTGTGATATCTATTTGACGTTAATAAAGTTATTGCATACAATGTTGGCTGGACAATGGACAATTACAACAGTAGAACCCGGTTGGCTTTAACAATGACAGAACGAACAAGGGTTAAATGCACAGTGCCTCCAATCTGTCACCCTGTCCTCGTTTCATGAGCCCAGTGAGGTTCGTTCATTCATTCCACCATTCTAGGACTTCTTGTGCACCCGTCACTGTGCATGCCACTGGGAATGCAGTAATAAAAAGCAAAAACAAGCTGTATGTTAAGAAGCTTACACTCTATTAGGAGAGATGGGCATTAAAATAATCACACCCCTGGTGAGCGCCTGTAGTCCCAGCTACTTGGGAGGCTGAGGCAGGAGAATGGTGTAAACCCAGGAGGCGGAGCTTGCAGTGAGCTGAGATCCGGCCACTGCACTCCAGCCTGGGTGACAGAGCGAGACTCCGTCTCAAAAAAAAAAAAAAAAAAAATCACACCCCAATTATGCTGAGTGCAACAAAGAGAGGCACAGGATTCCATAGGAACATCTACCAGAGAGGTTTGAACTAGTTAGGGAGAAGTCAAGAAGCTTCATGCCTGAAGACTACACATGGTTAAGCAAGGACAAGGTGGGAGAGATGCACGTCCCAGGCAGAGAACAGCCCGGCAAAGCTCTCTGATGGTAGGAGACAGGAAAGATATGTAGAGTTGCCAGAGTTTAATGAACAAGAGGCTTTTCGGGAAGTGTGACTGCTGATGGGGACATGGGTGAAACCTGTCTGCAGGCCTAATCAGGAATTCTGTCTTTATCCTAAAGAAGCTAAGGGAAAGCAATGAAGGATTTTTGAGCAGGGGAGGGATGTGATGAGATTAGCATGTTGAAAGGATCTCAATGGCTACAGAATAGAGAGAGGATTAGAGGAGGACAAGCGAGAAAAACATCCTGATGATAAGGAAGTAGGCCTTAACTCCTAGCAACTAGGAGGCAGTAGGCTGGGAGTGGGAGGAGGGGATGTGGCATGAGTTCTCCCCACTCCCACTCCCACTCCCAATTCCCCCTTATATCCTGGGACAATGACTGGATTTGACTGCTTCCTTCAGCACTGTGCAGGAGAAGAAAGTGTCCTCTGCTTTACAAGCTGTCATGAACTCGGCAAAGTGGAGAAATCCTCCTAACCAGCAGTGATTTTTACCAGCCTTAGCAGTTCCAAAGCACTGTGGGCACTGATGAATGGAAAACACTACCTGCCCTGATTGAGATAGAGACATGCTTCCATGGTCCATTGCAGATTCGCAATAAAGACCTGCTCTAACCCAATGGGGATTTTGCTAAACTGATTTATTCCTTCAGGTTTCAAGAAAAGAGCAGTAGATGTTTTATTGTTGTTGTTGTTGTTGTTGTTTTGTTTTGTTTTGGTTTTTTTTTTTTGAGATTGAGTCTGGCTCTGTCGCCCAGGCTGGAGTACAATGGTGTGATCTCCGCTCACCGCAAGCTCCACCTCCTGGGTTCATGCCATTCTCCTGCCTCAGCCTCCCCAAGCAGCTGGGACTACAGACGCCCGCCACCATGCCCGGCTAATTTTTTGTAGTTTTAGTAGAGGCGGGATTTCACTGTGTTAGCCAGGATGGTCTCGATCTCCTGACCTCATGATCTGCCTGCCTCGGCCTCCCAAAGTGCTGGGATTACAGGTGTGAGCCATAAAAAGAAAGTAGCCGGTGAGTTTGAGTCTATGTATCCAATAAGACTAATTTGGAATCTCAGCTTCAGTGCTCACTAGCTGTGTTTCAAGGTGTGACTTCACCTTCCTGCACCCTTGTTTTTTTAGGAGGAGGTAAAGCAAAGAAGTTAAATGGGTGGGCCATGATATCAGACTGTCTGGGTGAGAATCACTGCACTGCCATTTCCTCAACTCTCCTTTTTCTTCCTCGAAGCCTTCTTCAAAGCCCTGGGACTTTTCTGAAGCCACAGCCTACAGGCAAGGGCAGCCTGGAAATGCAGGGGAGTTAACACCCCAGGGAGCACCTTCAAACACTGGGGGATATGGGCAGATCAATAAATGCCTTTGGTAAGATACTTAATTTCTCATTCATTCAGTTTCCCCATCTCTACAGTGGGGATAACAACAATATCTTCCTGGCAGGATTGATGTCAGGATGAGAAAGATAAACCATCTAGCCATGTGGCAGAAATGGTAAGCATCCTCTGGGTTTGGGTTTTCCTGCAACCAAGGCTAAGACAAGAGTTGGGTGCAAGGAGTTGATTCCAGGTGTCAGGAGTGACAAAGTGGGGAGAATGAGACAGGAAAGGAGGCAAAGCCAATAAAAAGATGTGTTTGTGTTGTTGCTGGTAAGGCAGTAGGAGCTCAGTTTCATCAGGGTCTCTGAGCAGTGCTCATAATGGCTCCAGCAATTGTCCATCAAGGAGCAGGAACTGGAGTGTTCACCTACCAATCCCCAGCCCTTATTGATTGAGAGTTGCCGAGAACAGTGGTAACTTTTCCACATTTCCAGGTTACACTTGCCAGGAGACTGAGCAGGCTCCTAGGACTTCAGAGAAACAAGCCTTGAGTGCTAACATCTCAGGCAGTGGGCTGGGGGAAAAGGGAGAGGCACTGGCATGGGTCCTATCACCACCATCCCTTCCCCCATTCCTGGGGACAGGGTCCTTGAGGAAAGATAAAGGAAGCCCTGGGAGGTGCATGCATGAGGTGGGGAGGGGGCCACTATCAATATGAACCATAGCAATCCTTCAAGCTATGGCTGAAATTAGAGGCTGACCAAAGGAAAGCAACATATGGCATGCAAATCACCCACTACAGTGATCAATGAATGTTACTATTCTCACTTAGTCTGTAAAAGGGGGCTGCAGATAGTCCTACCTCATAGGAACTGAGTTGGTTGTGTGTGGAAGAGATTAATGAACTGTATACTACTGAGTATAGTTAGCTGGTTATTGAGTGATAAGGTATAAAACTACTCCACACTTACAGAAATCTGAATTTTGGGGATTTTTTTAACTTTTATTTAAGGTTCAGGGGTACATGTGCAGGTCTATTATATAGGTAAACTCATGTCATGGAGGTTTGATGTACATGTTATTTTGTCACTCAGATACTAAGCATAGTACCTGATAGGTGTTTTTTCTGATCCTCTCTCTCCCACCCTGCACCCTCCAGGAGACTTCAGTATCTGTTGTTTCCTCTGTGTGTCCATGTGTTCTTGTCATTTAGCTCCCACTTATAAGTTCACTTAGGATAATGGTCTCCACCTCCATCTGTGTTGCTGCAAAGGACATGATCGTGTTATTTTTTTATGGCTACATAGTATTCCATGGTGTATATGTACCACATTTTCTTTATCCAGTCTACTGTTGATGGGCATTTAAGCCGATTCCATGTCTGTGCTATTGTGAATAGTGCTGCAATGAACATATGCATGCATGTGTCTTTATGATAGAATGATTTATATTCCTTTGGGTATATATCGAGTAATGGGATTGTTGGGTCAATTGATAATCCTGTTTTTAGTTTTTTGAGGAATCGCCATACTACTTTCCACAGTGGCTGAACTAACTGACACTCCCAACAGCAATGTATAAGCATTCCCTTTTCTTTTCTTTTTCAGTTTTTCTTTTCTTTCTTTCTTTCTTTCCTTCTTTCCTTCTCTCTCTTTTTCTTTCTTTCTTTCTTTCTCTCTCTCTCTCTTTCTTTCTCTTTCTTTCTTTCTTTCTTTCTTTCTTTCTTTCTTTCTTTCTTTCTTTCTTTCTTTCTTTCTTTCTTTCTTTCTTTCTTTCTTTCTTTCGAGATAGGATCTGGCTCTACCACCCAGGCTGGAGTGCGGTGGCGTAATCTTGGCTCACTGCAACTTCTGCCTCCTGGGCTCAAATGATCCCCCCACCTCAGTCCCCCCAGTAGATGGGACTACAGGCTCATGCCACCACGCCTGGCTAATTTTTGTATTTTTGGTAGAGATGGGGTCTCACCATGTTGCCCAGGCTGGTCTCAAACTCCTGAGCTTAAGCAATCTGCCCACCTGGGCCACCCAAAGGACTGGGATTACAGGTGTGAGCTGTGCCCGGCCAGCCTTCCCTTCTCACCAGCATTTGTTATTTCTTGACTTTTTAATGATAGCCATTCTGACTGGTGTGAGATGGTATCTCCTTGTGGTTTTTTTGAAGCCTGAGTTTTTATATGTCAAACTTCTAATTGTACTGAGTTGAGCAAAATACAGTACCTGGCATCTTTTGAGCTTACACTCAAGATTGGAAGATTCAAATAGTAAACAAGTAAATTAACCAAACATGTAACAATGAACTGCGATTAATGTTGTAAGGAAAAGAAACAAGGGACAGGGTGGGGAGGAGCGGCCTAGGGTGGTCAACAAAGGCCTCTCTGAGGAAGGGACGTGTAAGTTGGGACATGAAAAATAGGAAGGAACCAGTCATGTGTAGAATATTTTAGCCAGAGGAGAGAGTGCATCCAAGGACCTAAAGAGGGGAGACTGCTGGGTGACTTGAAATGACTCCTAAGACAAAAGCTACTAGGGCTGGACATGCAAGGAGTGGAGGGGGAGTTGGGGCTGCAGAGTTTGAAAGAGCCAGGTTATGAAGGCCCTTGGAGGACATGGAAACAGATTTTATTCTAAGAGAAGTGGGAAGCCACTGGGCAAATAAACAGGACAATGACATGATTTAATTTTCTCTTCAAAGAAATCCGTCTATCAAATTCTTGGCTTTGATATTGTACTATCGTAAGACAAGATGTCACCTTTGCAGGAAGCTGGGTGAAGGGTTCGTGGGACTTTGTACTATTTTTGCAACTTCCTATAAAGGATGATGCTGAGAATGGATTAATGAAGTCATGAATTCATTCAACCGCTATTTATGGAGCACCTGCCATGTGCTAAGCTTTGTTCTAGGTGCTGGGAGAAAAATAAGATAAATTCAAATAGTGATAAATGTTAAAGAGGAAATAAAACAGGATGGCATGATGGAGAGCAATAGGGTTGGAGGAAGATGGGTACACAAAGAGATGCCAGAAGCCCTGGAATGAGGATATGGCAGCCTGAGTCAGGATGGGGGCCCCATTCATGCTCAGCAACAGCTCCAGCTGGTTCTTGCGTCTTAAATATTGGTTTGGAGAAATCTTAAACACTGGCCAAAGAATAATAAATCTTCACTTTATAGAAAGCACTTTGTACTGTTCAAAGTTCATAACATCTATAATTTCATTTGATCTCTCATCAGCCCTGTGAAAGGGTAAGTGCCATTGTCCCCATTTGAAAAAAGTGTCCTAAACTGAGTTAACCCAGAAGCCGACTCTCTCTGAGATAAGAATTCAAGTACAAGTAGGAGGGTGGGGAAGTGAACCAAAGAAGAGAAGGAAGACAATAAATCTTCGGTTGCGGAGAAGATTATTGCTATGGGCAACGGGGGCTCAATCCTACTAGAGAATATGAAACCCAGGGCAGAACACCACTCAGCCCAACCAGGGCCAAAAGGAGCTGTGATATTTACCTGCTCGCTCCTGTCAGTCATTGAATTAGGGCTGCTCTAAGAGAATGGCAATTCCCCAGCCCTTTCCGATCACCCTGTGGATGGGCTAGAGCAGATGGAGAAAGTGTGAGGAACGGTACGAGGGCTGGCAGTTGGGGGTTATTAGGTCAGTACGCATGCAATGATGAGTCCCAAGAGGATCCGGGTGGGCCACCGATAATGTATGCCACACTGAGGTTTGGCAGTGTTAAATAGCTCTCCAAAAATCTCTTCTAATCCTAAGAGGGTTTTTTTGTTGTTGTTTGTTTGTTTTAACCATTAACTCCTCAGTCTACTTAGCACATAAAAATGACTTTAACCCCAATATTTCATGTGATTTTATCTAGTCATCTAAAGATAATTTTTGATAACAGCTATAAACCAATAGCTAACATTTATTGGGTGCTTACAATGTGTCAGCCACTGAGTTTAGCACTTTGCATTTAACCATAATACTATGCGACAGATACTAGTATTACCCTTATATAACAGCTTAGAAAACCAAAGTATAGAGAAATTAGGTAATGACAAAATTCTTGTGAACACCTTCACAAATAAAAATAGTTCTTAGTTACTACCAGGTACTGAGCATCTACTCTGCAGAGAACTATGCTACACAGTTGATATCCACTTTCCTATTTAATGCTCACAGGAAATGCAAGATAAATATATTGTTGTACCAATTGAACAAATGGGAAAACTAAGATTTGTAAAGATTAGATAACTTGTTGAAGATCATTGAGCTGGATGTGGGCAGAGCCCAGTGGATGCAGAAGTCTAGGTTTCTCTGTGTCCAAAACTGCTTGCTCTAAGTTACCTTGCTAGACCACAAAAGTGCTACCACCCTACCTACTATGTTTTAAGCCGATGAGCTTTGTCTGTCCACCTAGGGTGCAACTGGTACAGACCCAGACCATCAGATGCTTCAGTTAACCTTCAGTAGTGATGCTGAGTCCCTGATAGTTGGAAGGAATTTGTTTTTTCAGCATCATTTGCCAACATGAATAAAGTCAGACCCAATTCACTGAGTAAGCTAATGAAGTATTTAAGATGGCCAGAAGTCCAGTAGAACTAAGAATAATTTCTTAACATGCTTGGCTTAGAGGCTGAGGCTTTGCTGGATTTTAAGACTTAGCTGAATGCTCTTCAGAGCCTGTTGGCAGCAAGCACTTTCAAGAATGGCCTGGCTCCTCCAGTCCCAATTGGAACTCACCTATGTTAATAATATGCACTGGGTATAAAAAGGCCAAGACGAGAACAGAGTGAACTTTAGCTATTTTCCTGGAAGTCCTGTTGTTTGTGCAGAAAATATTATGTCTAGTTGAGTATTTCCATTAAATAAGCAGGTTACCTCTATGTGTGCCTTGGTTTATTAAAAAAAAACCCTTGAAGTTGGTTGTAGTAAGTCTAATAGATTTCCTGATGGCTGAGAAAGAGTCTGCCTTTGAGCCTCTGCTATTTTATTCATATATTGATTGCCTGGCCACTTGGAACTTAAGAGGGTCTAATTGGCTTGTGCTGTGAACAAGACTCACTGGCTCATATCAATTTAAAGTCATCTCTCTACTTACTAGAGACAATCTCATGTAATAGGTCACCTGCTGTCATGCCAATTTGGTGAACACAAGAAATGCAAAATACAAACTGAATGTTTTTTCTTATTTCAAATATTTCATGTGAAGTGACATTTCTCCCAGACATTTTCTCTTCTGATCTCTTTAGAGAGTTAAGTCTCTTCTGATTGATCTTCACTCTCATATTCCTCCTAGAATTTTGATAGATTCCATAGCTGACACATTGTCCTGAGCATTACTGCCCTTTTTATAAGTCCTTTCTTAATCTTGCTCACTCGAAGCTCCTAGACACTCTATTAAAATTTCACGGTTAGTATTGATACATGATTCCACTGGACTTAGCAGCATGGTGCCACATGCATTTCCTAGAAACTGCATTTGTCAGCACAGACAATTGCCTCAGATGAGACCTGAGGTCAGTCTTTGTCTTGGGAGTAAGAGCTAGATTGCATCTTTTGCATCAGAAGATGTTGTCATTAGCTTCACAATGTAAAGTGATCACATAGATTTCTAACCACCCAGTATAAACTTCAGCTTAGAATCAGATGGACCTGGATTCAAATTTTGGAACCAGGCTGTGTGATCCTGAGAAAGGGCCTCATCATCCATGGGGTTTAGATTTTTCATGCATAAAATGGGCTGAAATCAAAGGGTTGGCAGGGATTTCTTCCGTCTGGAGGTCCTTTTCCCTATCATTTCCAACTTTTAGAAGCTACCTATATTCCTTAGTTCATGGTTCTCTTTCTCTATCTTCAAAGCCAGCAACAGCAGGCTGAGTTCATCTCAGAGGGGCATCACTCAAGCCTCCTCTTCTGCCTCTTTTAAGGACATTCGTGACCACATTGGGTCCACTTGGATAACCCAGGATAATCTGCTATTTTAAGGTTGGCTAATTAGCAACCTCGATTCTATCTGTGACCATAATCCTCTATGTAACACAACATAACCACGGGTTTGGAGGTTAGAATGTGAACATCTTTCGGGAGGCTATTAATCTGCCTACCACATTATCCCAAAAGAAAAGGACAAAAGTAAAATCCTATAATTATGATACTTTTATATGAATATAATATATAATACAAAAACTAATATAAGTAAATTTCTTAGCAGATTTCCCTAAAGTGCTCAGTAGCTGATAATGTTCTTAAAATTGATAGTTGTTCCACTCAATTATATTAACTTTTGTTAGAAAGTAACTCAGTCCATAGCACTAATGTGTGGCAGCAGGTAGATTTTCAATGATCAAATATTGAGATAACTTTGACAATGCCCCCAATCAGGAGCCAATGTTTATCCAATTCCCTGCTGAAGAGCTCTAGTAAATGAAAATGTACTGTGTACAGATGGGATCCTCGAGGTGCCATACATTTATTCATTGTAGCACACGGCTGAAAAAACAGCAGCTAAATGGGACACAATTCTTGCCTAAGCGTTTTTATAGTCCAATGGGAGAGATTAAGTATAGACCCAAAATTACATTATGTATTCGTTTGTTTAGTTGTCCTTTCTATCTCTCCCACTCGAATATAAATTCCATCAGGGACTGAGACTTGACTGGATTGTGCATGCCTGTATCCCCAGCACTTGGAACAGTGCCTGAAATAGACTAGGCACTCAAATATTTGTTGAATGAATACAGTATGATACATTATACAAGCTATTATTAGAGGTTGCTCATAAAATATGCAAACTATTACAACATAGAGTATGTAACATTGACTAGCCGGAAAGAAAAAAGGGTCTGAACTTTCCTTTGGAAAGTTTCTAGTATGTTTATAAATAGCGCTCACTCTGTGCCCACACAGAAAGGGCTTCCTGCACTGTAGGGCCTGCAAACCTTGTCCCTCATTGGTTCATTTCCAACTCACTGTTTCTTGTTGCCCTGTGTGCAAACTGCAACATCTCCAGATCATAACACAGGCATCATGTGAAGTTCATACCTGTGCATATCATGATGAAGATTATCCACTGCACCCACCCTCTCCCTCTGCACCCCTGCTGCCCCCAGTAAGTAAGAAATATGCTAATTTGATAGTGATACCCTATGAAGGGTATAAAATAGAGTGATGTAATCAAGAATGTCTGGAGGGGTAAGAATTTACACAAGCTACAGATGATGACACAAAGATTAGCCAAAGTGCTAGGGTCATCTCTTAGGAGGAGAGGCCCTCTTAACAATAATTATAATTAAACAATTACATAATAATTCATAATAATTACAATAAATACATTTTGAATGTGCCCCAGTACACGTAAGGAACTACATTCAAAGTTTTGCAAAACAAATGTTATGTTTACCACATGGGACCCACTCTTTCTACTTTATTCAATTCTGTTCCATCCCATTGTTTGTTTGTTTGTTTGTGATGGAGTCTCACTCACTGTGTTGTCCAGGCTGGAATGCAGTGGTGCAATCTCGGCCCACTGTAACCTCCACCTCCCTGTTTCAAGGGATTCCCTTGCCTCAGCTTCCCAAATAGCCAGGATTACAGAAATGTTCCACCACACCCAGCTAATTTGTGTACTTTTAGTAGAGATGGGGTTTCACCACGTTGGCCAGGCTGGTTTCGAACTCCTGACTTCAAGTGACCTGCCAGCCTCAGCCTCCCAAAGTGCTGGAATTACAGGCATGAGCCACTGTGCCCTGCTGCATCACATTTTATTTCATTTGTTTTGCATGCTGATCTCCACTCTCCCGATTGATTCATATGCATGAAGGGGCCACTAGTGATTTGACCCAGCTCTCCATGACACATAAAGAGTTTTTGACACCAGATAAGGGGTGCAGTTTAGCAGATAAAGGCAAAGCTTAGACACTAGAAGAACGTTCTTATCCTGGTTCTACCAGTCCTCCCTGCCATCACTTCCTTTCTTCCAAAATGCACCGCAGGATCCAACAGTGTTCATTTGTTGAGAAAGAAAGAATAAATGGGAAGCATGTTTTATTGCAATAACCTCAAAAGGGATTTCTGGGTTCCAAAAGAGATTAAGGCAGGCTAGGTTTATTCTAGCAAAGGGTTCATGAACTCACTCAAAATCCCTTTCTTCCAATTTTGAGTTGTTTGTGGGGAAAAGAGAATCCCAAAAGCCACTTTCATGGAAAAGGGAAGAAGATGCTGTCAACTAAGCCACCGAAGCCAGGCAAACAAGCACTCCCGGCAGATATGAGAAATGGCAGCCCTCCTCCAATCAGGACTTCCTGGAGATAGGCCTCATTAGCACTCCTCCACCACAGCCAGCCTGAGACAAATGAGGGGAGCTCAGCAGGTGCTCTCTTGTGGGGCCTCACCCTCCTTCATAAGATAGTCATTTGTTTTGGCAACTTGGAGACTTTTCTTTACTTTCTCCTCATTTCTTGAAGAAAGTAATACAATCTGAGACCTTCCTCTTCTAACTGACGCTCCCAGACTACACCCAGAATTGCTCTCCATTTCTTATAGATCTTTCTGGAGATGGCCTATGAAGATGTAAGTACATATATAATTTGTGAATTCTCAGCTGGGGACAGAATCAACCCCAAAAGAGTGAAAATTCATTCAGATGAAGGAGGGCAGAAAAATCGTACTCTTTCTGTATAAAGCAGTACATAAACACATATCTTGTATATCTGTGATACTAAAATTTTGGGGGGAGGCCATAGGGAAAAAATATCTTGAAAGGTTCCTTAGAGGAGGTATTAACAAAAAATTGGTTGAGAAACACTGATATAATCCCACTTTTTAATATACCTAAGGGGTAGCTCACTGTCTTGGGTATACATTGTTCCAGGAAGCAGTATGAGGGGAGGGTGAGAACTTCGGTTGGGCTTCAAACCCGGTTTGAATCCTGGCTCTACCACCTGTGAATTATAGGAAGTTGACCAAGTTCCTTAATGTGTTTTAGTTTTCTTAACTATTAAATGGGTATAATTGTAGCTACTTCCTAGAGAAACTGTGAATATGGAGTTAATACCTAGAAAGCTCTTAGACTAGCACCTAGCACTGGTAGACACCCTATAGGTGTTTTCAACATTACGATTTCCCACTTAGTTATATCTCTTAGAGACGTTCCTTTTGATGACTACATAGTATTCCTTTGTGTGTGTGTGTGTGTGTGTATATATATATAGATATACCCTAATTTATGTAGACCAAAAATCTGCAAATTATGGGCCCAAAGCCAAATCCAGTCAACCACTTAGTTATATCTCTCAGAGATGTTCCTTTTGACGACTACATAGTATTCGCTTGTGTGTGTGTGTATGTGTGTGTGTGTATATATATATATATATATATATATATATATATATATATACTGTGTAATACAAAAATCAAAAATACCCCCAAATCAGCAAATTATGGCCCCAAAGCAAAATCCAGTCAGCAACCTGTTTTTGTAAATGAAACTTTCTTGGAACAGAGCCATGACCATTTGTTTGCATATAATCAATGGCTGTTTTTGCGTTACAATGACAAAGACTGTGTGGCTTGCATAGCCTAAATTAGCTACTGTCTGACCCTTCACAGAAAGTTTGCTGGCCCTTGGTTCAGTGAATCCTCTGTTAAAAAGCACCAAGACTGTCAGATCAATCTTCTGCTACAGCAAGTTTCTCAGCAGTGAATATGCTAGAGCACACATCTTTGCACACAGTAACAAATATATTTTAAAGACAAATTCTTAGGATTGGCTTTCTTAGGTCAAATTTAAGATACATGTATTCTTAACTGTGATAGATATTGCTAATTTTCTGCTATAAACTGAGTTGTATTTCCCCAAAATCCATATGTCAAAGCCCTAACCCTCAATGTGACTGTATTTTGCAGGTAAGGCCTTGAGGAGGCCCTTAAGTAATTAAGATGAAATGAAGATGTAAAAATGGGTCCCTAATCTAATAGGACTGGTCCCTATAAGAAGAGAAAGAGACTCCAGAGATCTCTGTCTCTCCCTTGAGCACAGAGGAAAAGTCATATGAGGACACAGCAAGAAGGTAGCTGTCTGCAAGCTAGTAAGAGAGACGTCACCAGGAACCAAGTTTACTGGCACCTTGATCTTGGACTTTCAGCTTCCAGAACTGTGAGAAAATAAATTTCTATTGGTTAAGCAGCCCAGCCTGTGGTTTTTTGTTACAGCAGCCCAAGCAGACTAACATACCTTCTTTAGAGGTGATACCAATTACTCCCCGACCAGCAGCAGTGTACAGGCATACCTCTTTATCCACTTCTTTTGCTGAATTATTATCTAAGTTTTTTTTTGTTTTCGCCAGTCTGATAGGTGAAAAAAATATAATAGCCTTATTGTTTAAATGCATTTATATTATGAGAGTGAGCATAATTTTGTATTTTAGTAAATTCCTTTATCTAAAAATAAACAGATCCAACAGTGGCTGGTAGACACTATGCCTTGCAACATATTGTGTGAACTATATAACATTATCCCTGTTTTACAGGTAAGGAAGCTGAGGCACAGAGAAGGTAAGTAAACCTGGCAAAAATGAGAGACATGGTAGCACCGTGGTTAAGAAAACTGACCTTGGAGTCAGACTACCTGGGTTTGCAGCACAACTCCACCCCAGGTATTAGCTGTGCGGTCTTGGGAGAGTATTTAACCTCTCTATGCCTCGGTTTCCTTTTTTGTTTAATAGGAATAACAATAGTACTCATCCTATAGTGTGATTTGGGAAAATAAAGGAAAACCACACATCCTATAGTGTGATTTGGTGGTATCAGTTTTAAGTGGCGAAGCCACATTTTGAATCTTTTTTTCTGATCCACAGTAGAAGCTCTTAAACATTGCTGTTTCCCCTAGTGGCAATGTATGATTGTTGGATATTTTCTATACTCTGGATGAATGCTATGTCTTTCCTCATTCTAGGAGGCTTTGAGAAAGCATGCCAACTCTATCAATTGTTGCAAACATACAGTATACAGAATAATGGCCCCCAAGCCTGAGCATGTCTCCACTTTCTTAGTCATAACTGTTCAGAAATTTTGGAACATCAAACCATTCAGGGTAAGGACTGCCAAGAAAACATGAAAACTATGTAATCCTTCAATTGTTTCAGATTATTCCTATCTAAAATAACACAAACAGTACAGAATTAGATTTTAGAAAGATGCATACAAAATAGTTTTTTTAAAAAATGTTTTGTGTCTACACGTAAATATATTGCCTGAGTTCACTTTTTGAATGGAGCTGGCTCTCACAGAACAGCACCTCAGCCAATTAAAAATCAATCAACTCATGTTTGTTGAGCACCTACGTGCTCAATACTATATACCTATTACCCTAAATATAGCAGTGGATAAAGTGGACACATTCTACATCCATACAGAATTTTAAATCTAGCGCAGTACTGTTCAATAGAAATTTCTACAGTGATAAAAGTGTTCAAGACTTCCACTGTCTAGTATGGTAGCCACTAGCCACAAGGAGCTAGCTGTTAAGTAGTTGCAGTGTGGTCAGTAGGACTAAGGAGGTGGATTTTTAATTTTAGTTAATTTAAATCGAAATTTAAATTGCCACATATAGCTAGTGGGTACCCTATTGAGCAGTGTAGCTCTAACGGGTGAACCTACATTTTGGGCACATTTTTCAAGAGTTGAGAAAGAATGTCACTGAGTCCACAGTAGGTATTCACTTAACACTAGGGGAAGTCAATTGCTGTGTTCTAGTACTCCTGGAAATGTTACCTGGTACCCCAGTGTCTTGGTTTACTGACTTCGGCAAGGCTATAACTAGCTCTATTCTGCCCAGTTGAGAAAGCACAGAATGGTATGAAAGCAACTCCTTTATCGATAGTGCAGAGGTTGCCAATCATCAGTCTCACTCAGTTGACAGGCATGTTTCATCTGGCCCAGTGTTTTTAAATTATTTTGAATCAAGGGTCAATATTCAAAATCGAAGTGATTTTATATTTCTCACTTTTGTAGAAGACTCAGAAGTCCCAACATCTTTCTCCCTGGAAGTAGTTAGCTGAAGTTGAGGTTTCTGGTCTTGTCAGAGGGAGCATATACTCTCCAGGATGATGAAGGTGCCACCATTCCCTATAGTCTTCCCTCCAGCCACCTTCATTCATTCACTCCATGCATGCTTGGCCCCAGAAGCCGTGTGAGCTTGTAGTCGCTGCTTTAAGGCATTGGTGCATCTCCAGCCACTTCCCTGGATGTTCCCAGATGCATATGTACATGCACACACACACATGCCAGTCACACCTTGCACTTCTGCACCTTTATGCCTTTGTAAATGCTGTTCCTCTTACCTGGAATACTTTTTTCTAGTTCAAGGACTCTCCTCTACAAAGCCACTTGGACCTCCCCAGTTAGAGCAAACTGCTTGTCTTTGTATATGCACTTAGAACATTACCAACTCTTCTGTCACCTTTTATTTTTCTCACGCCTGGACTCCAGACGATTTTTTTCATTCAGAAGAAGAAGTATCTTATTCACCTTAGTATCCCTGAACCCTAGCACAGGGTCTGGTGAATGAATTCTGAATGAATGAATTCTGACATCTCTGTCTCCAGCCCAGGCCTTCTATATGGATCGGGAGAAACCATCAGGAGGTTTTATTCAGCTGCCTCCTGGGTGTTTCCGTGAAAGTCCCTGCAACCATTTTGTCTGCACTTGCCTGCTGTCTTCCTCCTCTTCGCCTTTCCATGTCTCAGCAAGCCTGTTACCCCTCTTGTTTCCTCAACTTGTATAAGTCACAGAGAACCTCTAACAATTCCATAGTCAGTTACCTAAGACAACAAGCTAGAGGCCGTTTTAGTTTCTTCTTCTCCCATACCCCACCTGTCCCCTTGTTCTCCTTCAATCTCTGGCCATCCCTGGTGCAAATGCCTTATTTCTGATGTTCATCACAGGTCAACCATTTTAGCAGTCTGAAACCTAAGTCCCTACCTGTTCCCATACCATCCTGATCCATCCTTCACTGTAATCCATTCTCCACTTTCTAAACACGTCTGCAATACTTCTACAATTCTCCACTGCCCTCAGGATAAATGCAAGTCTTCCAAGCATGACAGAGAAAGTCACCCCTCAGTTTCTCAGTTACTCTGCTACAGCTCCAGTGGCCTCCTTTCCATGCCTCAAAACTTTGCACATGCCATTCTCTCTGCCTAGAATGCTCTTCCCCCAGCGCTTCACATGACTGACTCTTCCATGGTTCAGGACTTAGCTCAAATGTAATCAGAATGGCCCTCCCTGATCCCTCAACCTAAAGTGGCCATCTGTCTAAACATGTCAACCCATGCTACTCCATCCACAATGTGTCAGATTCTGTCATCAAAGTCAGTAGTGTTCATGTTTGTTTACAGGTCTGTCTCCCTACTAAAATGGAAACATCATGAAGGCAGGAACCTATTTGTAGCCCCAAGGCCTTGGCACAGTGCCTGGCACACAATTGGCATATAACCCTTGTTGATTTGAATGCCAAATGATGACTGACTCTGGTAAGGAAGATGAAAGGAAGGAAGGAAGGAAGGAAGGAAGGAAGGAAGGAAGGGAGGGAGGGAGGGAGGGAGGGAGGGAGGGAGGGAGGGAAGGAAGGAAGGAAGGAAGGAAGGAACGAAGGAAGGCAGGCAGGCAGGCAGGAAGGAAGGAAGGAAGGAAAGAAGGAAGGAAGGAAACAGATGGATGCATGAATGTAATAAAAAGCGAAGACTTATTCTAACTCATGCACCTATGAAGAAATGGTTCCAAAGTGTGTTCCGGTGCATTCCTCCCAAAAGTAACACCTGCTCCAAATTAGGCATTTGAAAAGAAATCTCAGAGTTTATAAAGAGACAGGAATTCCTGCTGATCGGCAGTGTCAATGATAGTCAGGTGGAGTTATCTGAGGTACCAATTAATCCTTATTTGGGTGTTATTTTTAGGTACCCTGTGCTCCCAGAAACCTACAAAGTGTTTACCAACTTAGAATTGTAGTGGAATTTGAATGGGTAGATGAGTCATGTAGCAATTTATTATCACGACAAGTGCTGAGGAGTTCAAGTGAACTTGCTGATGCCTGTTTTCCTAAGTCAGATCTCAGGAGAACATATTTTGTTAGGGAAATTAGAATCCCCCAAATAGATTCTTGAGTGTATTAATAGCTCTGTTGGACTCAAGATTGGCTATTTTGGTTTACAATTAGTTTATCGCTACTTGTGTCTGTCCAATTCCAAACATACCACAAGGAAGACATATTGCCAGCTGTTTTGAGTTTTAAAAGGACAGTTTCACCAACACAATATCTATTTTTTAAACCCCATATGCACATTATGGCAGAAATGAGTTCCAAAATAGAGTGAAACAAAAGCTCTAAAAAATAAATATTGCTGGTATTCTGGAAATCCAAATCTCTCCAGGTTAAATCACATTCTCTTCAACACAGTAGCACCAATAAAAATTTATAACACATTGTATTTTACTTCTTCAGTACAGATTAGTGTCAAACTCTGACACCAGCATGGAAAAAGCTTCCACTGGGTTTGAAAAGTCATGTGCTAGAGACATAAACTGAGAAAAATAAAGGTCTGAGTGCAGGTAGGGCACTTCAGTTCCCTGGGGGAAGGCAGGAGTAGATACAAATAGACATGCAACAGAGCAGCGAGGAAAGGACTAACTGTTAGGTCAGAAGAGAGGACAGCCAAGACCTCCACCAGGACAATAGTGAGGGCTCCAAACACCTCGAGATATGGAGCTAAGCAGCTCTGCGACTTCTCCCACTCTCAGAGGCACAGAAAATGGCTCATTAGAAATCAGGCAGTGGGGCCATGGCCTATGTAAGATCCTCTCTGTAAGAGAGAGGAAGGGAAACCAGCACTCCATCATGCCTCCATTGGATACCTGGTTTTATAGTTATAAATGCATGTCTTCACTTATTCTGTGCCTTATCCCCTGAAGAAACTAAAACAACTTGATTCTGTAGGAAAATCACACATGGAATTTTCCTGGAAAAAAAAAAAAGGAAATTCAGACTTTATAACTAATTTAGTCTAATACGATTATAACTGGAAGAACAGCCGGGTGGATGGGGAACAGGAATAGGATGGAAATGTTTCACTATCTACCTCTTTACGTAGATACAGCATGTAAATGTGCTTTTTATTTTTCAAAAATTGAAAGTTTAAACGTATATAGTTAAACCTTTTCAGATTACTCTGAAAGTAAGCCCTTTCCCTACATAAGCTACCATTTCAGGAAAATGGAAGTGAGCATTTCCTTGTCAGGGTGAACAATTCCTTCTGTTTTTCAGTCAAATCTCTTTAAGCCAAGCAGAGCATTCTTGCTTAGATTCCACACTCTGTGGGCATTAAAATCCTAAATTAAGAACCCATGTTTTTCCAAAGAGATTCCAGACCCTCTTAGTGAGTGGTGGATTACCAACAGGAGCAAAGCCTAAAATCTTGTTTAATTGTCTGTTTTAATTGATGGGATAATAAGCATTGATTCTACATATATAGGTGTGTTGGCTGTATCACAGCAATTACATGGCATGTTTTATTCATGAGAGAGGCCCCAGACTGCCTTGGCAATCATCAGAACCAGTTTCTGCCTCTCAAGTGAGCATCAGAAAGGGCTGCATAATGACAGTCACCAACAGAAAATTAAAGGTTCTTGCTTTTTCTCCCATTACGTTGCAAGATAATTAAAGCTCAGATCAATACAACGTTGAACATCTTTATTCCGAAATTTGATTTCCACTAAATCAGACAGGCATTTAAATGCGTTAGGCCAGCTGCTGCCAACTTTACCGGGTGGGCCAATGATAAAGACATAGTCTTTCCAAGTTGTTTTGCCAATGCCCAACCAAAGAGAGGGAATGGGCCTGGCAAGTGGACCCTCTGCTTTGTGCCTACTGGCTCCGGATGACACATCCAAAAGAGCTGTTTTATTGAAAAGAGACAAACCACTTAAAAAAAAATGTTATATAAACTACGGAACATGAGGGAGTCTAATTCTGATGTTTAGTATTTCCATAAAGCCTGACTCTCCCCTCATTTTTATGGGTATACTGGCTGTCAACATAGGAGTTCTTTCTTTTTATTTCAACCTTTATTTTAGATTCGGGGGTACATGTGCAGGTTTATTACATGGGTATTTTGCGTGATGTGGAGGTTGGGGATACAAATGATCCCATCACCCAGGCAGCAAGCATGGTACCCAATAGGTAGTTTTTCAGCCCATGCCCTCCTCCTTCTTCCCCCTGCCCACCCCCACTCCTCCGCCCCGCGTAGTGTCCAGTGTCTATTGTTCTCTTCTTTATGTCCATGAGTACCCAGTGCTTAGCTCTCACTTATAAGAGAGAACATAGCATAGGATTTTAATAGCAAGGCCCCATTATAAAGACAAGACTATACCAGTGCAGATCATTCCCAGCCAGGAAAACATCCATGGAGGCATAGGAGGAAGCCACAACACTTACTCCCAAGCAGAAGTAACAAGAAGCCCCCCAACTAAGACATCTACCTGTACCTGGCAGTAAAGAAGTGACAACCTCCACATTTCTTTGCTGAGGAAGTACAGAGGAGGCTGGTTAAAATAGAAGGTTTAAATAAAATTAGAAGTCTCATAATGACCAAAATATCCAGGTTTCAATTTTTAAAAATCACCCATCATATCAAAAACCACAAAGATTTCAAACTAAATGACAAAGATGTGAGAATTATCTGACACAGATTTTAGAGAAGTCATAGTAAAAAATGTTTTCGTACTTGAAATAAGTTTTAAAAATAGAGAATCTCAGTAAAGAAACATAAGCTACAAAGAAGAAGCAAATGAAAATCTTAGAACTGAAAAATACAATAACTGAACTTTTCCTCAACAGCAGAATTGAGAGAGCAGAGGAAAGAATCAGTGAACTTTAAAATAAAACAACATAAATGATGCAATCTAAGCAATAGGGAGAAAATAAACTTTAAAAAATTAACAGCACCTTAGGTACCTATGAGACCATATCAAAAGATCTAACATTCGTGTTATCAAAGCCCTGGAAGGAGAGAGGAATAGAAGGTGGAAGACTGAAAAATACAAGAAGAAATAATGGCTGGAGACTTTCCATATTTGGAAAAAGATATAAATCTGTAGATTCAAAAGCTGAGAGAACTCCAAATTAGGGGAGACATCCACAACAAGACGTATTATACTCAAACGTTAAAAACTAAAGACAATGTTTTAAAAATGGAAGCAGTGAGAGAGAAACAGCATATTAGCCATAGGGCAAAAACAGTTAGAATATCACTGGATTTCTCATCAGAAACCACAGAGGCCAGGAGGAAAAGGGACCTTTTTCAAGTACTGAAGAAAAACAACTATTATCCCCAAATCCTATATCCAGTGGTAATAACCTTCAAGAATGAAGGGGAAATGCAGACATTCCAGGAGAAAGGAAAACTAAAAGAATTTGTTGCCAGCTGATACGGTTTGGCTCTGTGTCCCTACCCAAATCTCATCTCTAATTGTAATCTCCACATGTCAAGGGAGAGACCCGGTGGGAGGTGAATGGCTCATAGGGACATGCTGTTCTAGTGACAGTGAGTGAGTTCTTACAAGATTTGATGGTTTTATAAGTGGCATTTTTGCCTGCTTTCTTCTCTCTCCTGCAGCCTTGTGAAGAACGTGCCTACTTCCACTTCTGTCATGATTGTAAGTTTCCTGAGGCCTCCCCAGCCATGCGGAACTCTGAGTCAATTAAACCTCCTTTGTTTATAAATTACCCAGTCTCAGCTAGTATCTTCATAACAGTATGAAAACGGACTAATACACAGGCAGACCTGCCCTAATAGAATGATTAAAGGACATTATCTAAACATAATGGAAACTATGAGAGAAAGAATTTTGAACATCAGGATGAAAAAGGGAACACAATAAGGAAAACTATGGGTAATTACAATAGACTTTCCTTCCCTTCCTATACAACTTTAATTCAATTCCTATGAAACTCCCCCTAAGGTTTTTTTTTTTTTAACTTTTATTTTAAGTTCAGGGGTACAAGTGCAAGTTTGTTACATCCGTAAACTTGTGTCATAGGGGTTTGTTGTACAGATTATTTAATCACCCAGGTATTAAGCCTAGTACCCACTCATTATTTTTTCTGATCCTCTCCCATCTCCCACCCTCCACCTCCCATAAAGTCCCAGTGTGTGTTCCCCTCTAAGTGTCCATGTGTTCTCATCATTTAGCTCCCACTTATAAATGAGAACATACAGTATTTGGTTTTCTCTTCCTGAGTTAGTTTGCTAAGGGTAACACCCCCCAACTCTATTTATGTTCCTGCAAAAGACATGAGTGCATTCATTTTTATGACTGCATAGTATTCCATGGTGTATATGTATTACATTTTCTTTATCTAGTATCTTTGACAAACCTAACAAAAATAATCGATGGAGAAAGGAATCCCTACTCAATAAATGGTGCTGGGATAACTGGCTAACCATATGCAGAAGGTTGAAACTGAGCCCCATTCTTATACAATATACAAAAGTAACTCAAGATGGATTAGAGACTTAAATGTAAAACCCAAAACTATAAAAACCTGGAAGACAACGTAAGCAATGCCATTCAAGATGTAGTCACAGGAAAAGATTTCATGAGGAAGATTTTTTTTTAGATAGATATAGACAAGATTATTCTACAATGTATCTGGAAAGACAAAAGAATTGACATAGCTAAACCATCTTTGAAAAAAAAAGAAATGAACTGGGAGGAATTAGTCTGTCCAGTTACAAAACTTATATAACACAGTTATCAAAACTGTGCAGTAAATTGGAGGGACAGACACGAAGATCAACAGAACGGAATTAAGAAACTCAAAATAGGCCGGACACGGTGGCTCACGCCTGTAATTCCGGCACTTTGGGAGGCCGAGGCAGGCAGATCACGAGGTCAGGAGATCGAGACCATCCTGGCTAACATGGTGAAACCCCATTTCTACTAAAAATACAAAAAATTAGCCGGGCGTGATGGCGGGCGCCTGTGGTCCCAGCTACTCGGGAGTCTGAGGCAGGAGAATGGCGTGAACCCAGGAGGTGGAGCTTGCAGTGACCCGAGATCGCGCCACTGCACTCCAGCCTGGGTGAGAGCGAGATTTCGTCTCAAAAAAAAAAGAAAAGAAAGAAAGAAAGAAAAGAAAAGAAACTCAAAATAGACCCATACAAAAAGGTCAAACTGATTTTTGACAAAGACGCAAAAATAATTGCATGGCAAAAGGGTAGCCTATACAACAAATAGTCCTGGAGCTATTGGACATGCATGAAAAAAAATTTCTACCTAAGTCTCATATCTTTGTTTTCTGTTTTTGTTGTTGCTGTTTTCTTTGAGACAGAGTCTTGCTCTGTCACCCAGGCTGGAGTGCAATGGCATGATCTCGACTCACTGCAACCTCCACCTCCCTGGTTCAAGAGATTCTCCTGCTTCAGCCTCCTGAATAACTGGGATTACCGGTAGCCACCACCATGCCCAGCTAATTTTTGTGTTTTTAGTAGAGACAGGGTTTCACCATGTTGGCCAGGCTGGTTCTAAACCCCTGACCTCATGTGATGCACCCGCCTCAGCCTCCCAAAATGCTGGGATTACAAGCATGAGCCACCAAACCTGGCCAAGTCTCACATTTTTAAACAACAATCAAAATGAATAACAGATTTTAATGTAAATGTAAAAACTATGAAAATTCTAGAACATACATGGGAGAGCTACACAAATAATTCTTAGACTTGACACCAGAGGATGGTCCATAAAAGATTTTGAAAAAGTCAGATCTCATCAAAATTTGAAAATTTTTGCTTTGTGAAAGAGTCCCATAAGGGGATGCAAACACAAGCTATACAACGGAGAAATAGTTACAAACCACATATCTGACAAAGAAATAGCTAGAACATATAAAGAACTTTCAAAACTCAACAGTAAAATTTTTTTTTAATTCTATTAGAAAATTAGCAAAACACATGAAATAATCATATCACTGAAAAAATCTACAAATGGCAAATAAACACACAAAAGATGTTCAATATTGTTAGTAATTAGAGAAATGCATATTAAAACCAAAGTGAAATATCACTGCATAACTATCAGAATGGTTAAAACATAAAATAATAATAACACCAAATATAGGCAAAGATTCCTGGAAACTTGATCACTCATATACTGCTAGTGGTGATGTAAAGCGACACAACCAATCTGGAAAAGTTGATGGCAGTTTCTAACAAAACTAAATATACGACTACCATACAACCCAGTAATTGCACATCTGAGCATTTGTCTCAGAGAAATAAAAACCAAAGTTCACATAAAAACCTTACATTAATATTTGCAACACTTTATTCATAGTAACCTAAAACTGGTAACAACTTAGAGGTCCTTCAATGGGTTAGTCTAATAGTGCTGCATACATACTATGGAATTCTACTCAGCAACAACAAATAACAAATATGCAACAACCTAGGTGAATCTCCAGAGAATTATGTGAAAGAAAAATATCCAACCCCAAAAGGTTACATATTGCATGATTCCATCTATATAACATTCTTGAAATGACACAGTCATAGAATAAATGAATAAATTAGTGGTTGCCAGAGTTTAAGGAGAAGTGGGGGTGGGAAAGAAGGGCCAACATGAGGCATACTCTCTTTTTTTTTTTTTAGATAGAATTTTGCTCTTGTCGCCCAGGCTGGAGTGCAATGGCGCCATCTCAGCTCGCTGCAACCTCCACCTGCTAGGTTCAAACAATTCTCCTGCCTCAGCCTCCAAAAGTAGCTGGGATTACAGGTACCTACCACCAAGCCTAGGTAATTTTTTTTTCTTTGTATTTTTAGTAGAGATGGGGTTTTACCATGTTGGCCAGGCTGGTCTTGAACTCCTGACTTCAGGTGATCCATCCACCTCAGCCTCCCAAAGTGCTGGGATTACAGGTGTGAGCCACTGGGCCTGGCGGAGACATACTCCTCTTGACTGTATCAATGTCAATATCTTGGTCATAATATTTACTAAGATGTTATCATTGGGGAAACTGAGTAAAGGGTACGTGGCATGTCTGCATTCATTTTTGCAACTGCATGTGAATCTGCAATTATCTCAAAATTTAAAAAAAAGTTTTAAATTATACAGCACATTTGCTGAAAAATACTAGTGACAACAGTGGTTAGAAGAGTGATTATTAGCATATTACTATTATTATTATTATTAGGAGCCTGAGAGATACACATTTTTGATTTTTTCTACTTCTTTATTGTCTAGAAAGTTATTCCCCCAGACACTCTCATGCTTCCCCCCATCTCTTCCTTTAGATCTTCAGTCAAAAATCATGTCAGGAGACCTTCCTTGCCAAACCTGTTTAAAATCACAGGCCTCCCCATCCCCCACCAGTATTACATATTCCCCATCCCTGCTCAATTTTGTTTTCTCTTTAGAACTTATCACCTCTAATGTATTCTATATTTTATTTATTAATCTTGTTTCTGTGTCTTCCTACTAGAATGTATGCTGTAAGAGGGCAGGAATCTTTGTTAGTTTTGTCTCAGCATTGCGTTGCATTCTCATTGCTATTAATAGTGTTGGACCCATAGTAAGCCTTCAATAAATATGCATTTAGTGAATTAATTGCTAACATTAATTTCTGTAGGTGTGTTACAGGGTCCTCATATGTAAAGTTGAGTTAATGATACTTCTTTTTCATGTTATTATGAGCATTAAAAGAGATGTTCAAAAGCACAACTTTCTCAGGATATATAAAGAATTTCTACAACTCAAAAACAAAAAAATAGGCCTGGCATGGTGGCTCAGCGTGGTGGCTCATGCCTGTAATCCCAGCAATTTGGGAGGTCAAAGAGGGCAGATCACAAGGTCAAGAGATCGAGACCATCCTGGCCAACATGGTGAAACCCTGTCTCTACTAAATATACAAAAATTAACTGGGCATGGTGGCATGCACATGTAGTCCCAGCTACTTGGAAGGCTGAGACAGGAGAATCGCTTGAACCCAGTATGCAGAGGTTGCAGTGAGCCCAGATCATGCCGCTGCACTGTAGCCTGGCAACAGAGCAAGACTCCATCTCAAAAACATAAAAAGAAATACAAATGAACAAACCAAAAAGCAACCTGACTTTTTTCTAATTGGGTAAAGGATGTGAATAGACATCTCCCCAAGGAAGATATACAAATAGCCAAACAGTACTTGAAAAGATGCTCTACATCACTAATCATTAGGAAAATGCCAAAAAACAAACAAACAAACAAACAAAAAAACACCACAATGAGATACCACCTCATTAGAAAGGCTGTAATTGAAACAAAGCAAAACCTAAAAGAACTATTGTCAAGAAAGTGGAGATATCAGAACCCTTGTATCCTACTGGTGGGAATGTTTCAACTGTGGAAACAGTATGGTGGTTCCTTCAAAAATTAAAAATACCTTTGCCATGTGATCCAGCAATTTCACTTCTAAATGTATACTCAAAAGAATTGAAAGCAGGAACTCAAACAGGTATTGGTACACATGTGTTCACAGAAGTATTATTAATATAGGCCAAAGGTGGGGGCAACCCATGTGTCCATTCATGGATGAATGGATAAACAAAATGTGACATATACATTTATACATGCACTGGGCCTTAAAAAGAAAGAAAATTCTGAAGCATGCTATAGCACACATGAACCTTTAGGGCAAAGTCAGTTACCAAAAGGCATTACTGTATGTTTTCACTTATATTAGGTCCTAAAGCACTCAAATTCATAGAGACAGAAAGTAGAATGTTGGTTGCCAGGGGCTGGAAGGAGGAAGAATGGAGTTAGTGTTAAATGGACACATAATTTTAGTTTGCAAGATGAAAAGAGTTCTGAAGATGAATGGCAGTGATGGTTGCAGAACCATGTTAACATACTCAATGCTACTGAGCTGTACATGTGAAAAATGTTAAAGCTGATAAATTTCATGGTATGCATATTACACCACAATGTTTTTTTTTGTTTTGTTTTTGTTTTTGTTTTTGTTTTTTGTTGTTTTTTTTTTTTGAGACGGAGTCTCGCTCTGTCTCCCAGGCTGGAATGCAGTGGCCGGATCTCAGCTCACTGCAAGCTCCGCCTCCCGGGTCCCTGCCATTCTCCTGCCTCAGCCTCCCGAGTAGCTGGGACTACAGGCGCCCGCCACCTCGCCCGGCTAGGTTTTTTTTGTTTGTTTGTTTTTTTGTGGGTTTTTTTGGTATTTTTTAGGAGAGACGGGGTTTCACCGTGTTAGCCAGGATGGTCTCGATCTCCTGACCTCGTGATCCACCCGTCTCGGCCTCCCAAAGTGCTGGGATTACAGGCTTGAGCCACCGCGCCCGGCCCACAATGTTTCAAAAATTAAGAAAAATGAAAAACTCTCACCACATTAGTAACATAGTAGAGACCCAACAAATGGTCAATTATGGGAAGGGGATACAAAATTTATATCAGAATGACCTTGTGTTTCTTGCACATAGTTATGGCTAAGTGAAGAAGATTTAGTGGTATAAGTAGCTCTCTTTGTCCTTTCGCACCAGCTTCCCACCTTGGCAAGGACAATCAAGTGAGAAGGGAGTGGCAGGGCAGTGTGGTGCCAGTTGCTGCACCATCGCTGCAATCTAAACGTGAGACTGCCATTGCTTGGCTACGCAAGATACTGCCTTAGCAGAAATGAAAGTAAGTTTCTGGTCTCCTTCTACCGCAGAAAAAGAAAAGGACTGACTACAGAAGAACAGAATTAAATTAGACCTTTAAAAACATCAATAGAAATCATCCCAAATGCCCTGAGCCCAACTTTGTAGTTTGCTCAATTGAGTTTATGGCAACAAAATTAAAGATTTCAACAAAGTTATTCCTACCAAGTTTCCATTGGAAAGGAAAGGAGTACCTTTACTGATAGAATTGAGGGCATATTTAGCTGGAAGAGTAAGTTCCTAAGACTAAGTTTTGCCTTGCAGAATAAAGGGTGAGACTCAAACACAAGACCAGATGACTAGCGGGTGGTGAGCAGAGCTCTACTTTCCCCTTTTCTGGGGAACCACAGTGGCATTGGCAGGGAAAGATACTCAATACCTCCCTTGGTAGTGGCTTCAATCTGGGGTGGTCCTAGCCTTCTAAACTTCATTCTTACATGAACTCACATGGCAAAAGTTTTAATAAACTTTATTGAAGTAAATTTTCTTCATGTATGGATACACCCATGTGACCACCTCCCAGGTCAAAATATAAAACATTTTCGTTATCCCAGAAAGTCCTCTTGTGCTACTTCACAATTAATTTTCCTTCCAGAGGTAACCACTATTTTAACTTTTACCATTATAGATTAGTTTTTGTTTTTCTTAAACTTTATTTAAATAGAATCATACAACATAAATATTCTGTTTTGTGCCTGGCTTCTTTGCTCAGGATAATGGTTTCACAGTTTATTCATGTTGTGGTGTGTACTTGTATTTTGTTCTTTCTTATTGCTGAGTAGTGTTCCAAAAAAGATAACCACACGGCCAGTAAGCATATAACGAGGTACTCAAATACCATTCGTTATTAAGGAAATGCGAATTAAAACCACACTGTAATGTCAGAATGAATTGAGTTTAAAAGGACTGGCAATGCCAAGTGTTGGTGAAGATGTGAATAACTGGAACTCTTATATATCACTGCATTACTGGTGGAAGTGTAAAATAGAACACTCCTTTAGAAAACTTTGTCAGTTTCTGAGAAAATTAAACAGAATCTACCTTGTGACCCAGCAAGTCCATGTCTATATGCAAAAGAAATGAGTGATTAGATACACAAAAATACATGTAGAAAAATGTCCATAGAAGCTTTATTCATAACGATTCAACACTGAAAATAAACCTAATATTTATCAGCAGGAGAATGAATACATAAACTATGGTATCCTCAAATGAATATTTTTTGAAGGTGTGCAAAACACACCCCTCACCCTTGGCATCTCTTCCTTTAGTGGGCATGACACCCTTTCCTTGGGGATTCCATTTCTTTCTCAGGTTCCTCTGAAAGCAGGGAGGGAGCAGGGACACTATATATTAATATGTCCCGACCCCAGACACAAGCCCAGCTTCCCCAGTGGCTATCACACTCTAGATTCTAGGTCATGCTGTATTCAACAAATGTCCAATTACATAAACATTTCATGATGCTAGACCACGAACAGAAGATACAAAAATGATTAAGCCATGATCGTTGATGAGAAGATAGTGACTTACAGGTTGATTCTTGGACTCAGAAAGATTTGTGCTTGAACCCCAAGTCTTATTAGCTATGTACTCTTGGGAAAGTCCAGGTCTCCTCATCTGCACAATGCAAACAATCACAATAGTGCCCACCAAAAGAGCGTCCTAAGAATTAAATGAGAGGATACATGTGAAGCAATGTCCAGTGCTTAGGAGATTTTAAATCAATGCTATTTATTACTATTATTATTATTATTATTATTAATTTTCTCAACCTAGTGAGGAGATAAGGCAAATAATAAGTAATTATAAACATAAAGCAATGATAAGAGATGCTAAATAAAAGTAAAACATGCTTTGAGGATATTTAGAGGGAGAAGAGGCTGATTTGAACTAGAAAAATTCTGGTGAGTTCTCATGAGACCTATAGAGAGTTATGATTTGTCAGCTTAGGAAACAAGAACTGTGGTTTTAATTTTCATGATCACAGTGCAGTAAGAGGTGAAATGATGTAAAATAAATAGCATCAGGTTTGAAACACCACACAGCCTTAGATTTGAATTGAGGCTTATCCATTAATTAGCCAGAGGATTTTGGACAAGGAATTTAACTCCTCTACACTTCATTTTCATCATTTGCAAATGATGGCAATTCCTATTTCTAACAGTTATTGAAAATAAAGAGAATATTTATCAAACACCTCACACAACACCAGTTAATGCAGAAATTTTAACAATTATGCATTGTTAAACAATATTATATAAATATTATATTAATATAACAATAATATATTTTAACATATTAACTGACCATGAAACTAAGGGTCCACACACTATTTCTCTGTGAGTGAGGCTTGGGCAGGGGGCAGTTTTTTTCAAAAAGGCAACCTCATGACCAGCCTGTTGGCATTCACATCCAACAATGACTCTTCAGTTGTTATAGGCCTCTAGGAGAATCTAGTAATCCTTTCTGCCAGGAAAATTCCCATACACATGAAAATTTTTGCATTCATTCCAGTGGTTCTAACACTCCCTGAAACACAGTTCATGAAGTTACCAAGTTTCCAGAACCCTCAATAAATAACTTAGCACCAGGGGAGAGAAAAAAAAAAAAAAAAGCATAAGTCAAACTTTCAAAGGCAAGTCTTTTAGACTCTCACTCCTATTACCTGATGTTTAATTTTTGCTGAATAGGAAGCAAGTTGGCAGACTCAAGTGTAAAGAGCGAACCTGGTTAAAAAAAAAGCTTTTCTCTGTGATGGCATTTTTTTCTCACTCCAATAGTTTACCAAATTTCAAGCACTGTTAATACTGTGCTAATCTTCCACTGCCGGCAGCTGCCCAGCCCACAGACGAGAGCCCCACTGCTGCGACCTTCAGGTCGGTGGTCTTGTGTGCTTGTCAGTAAATCCATATGGAGTTGCTTGTCAAACCCCTGCTGCCATCAACACATTTCCTTTCCCCACATGGATATCTACTCAGTACAGTCGAGCCCTGCCCTCACATTGCCAAAGGGCCAGGTTGACTGAGGGATTTTTGGAACAATGTTTTGCCCAGATAGTTTGATACTGTGTGTAAACAGCCTGAACGTTTTGTGAGATGAGATTCTGATGTAGAAAAAAGGGTGCACTTTCACTTAAAATGTCTGTAAAAATTGCTGTGTCTCTCTGATAATGTCAGCTTTAATTTAATCCTGACAATAAGAAGATAATCAAAAAATCTCAGATTTCCAGTATTTTGCTTCTGTCATCATTATCATCATCATTAGTATCATCACGCTGTTTCTTGCCCATTTGTTCAACTCTCCCTCCCATTCCATTCTCTGCCCTTCTCTATGCCCCCAGAGGCTGATTCCTACAGACCCCATCTCCCGGGCTCCCTCACTGCCAGTTTCCTGATTGGCTTAGTCAATTGGAGGCACAGGATGGAGCTCAGAGCGTAGGGTGTTTCTTTGCCCTCCCTCCCTGGTTTGCTTACATTTCTAAGAGTAGCTGTCTCCCTTCAATCACAGCTGCTGTCAAGTGGATCTGCTCCAAGAATTCAGCTCTCACTAGAACGCTATAATATTTTCTCTCTTTGCCCCTCAGAACTAAGGGTGGTAACAGCTTCCCACTATTGCTAATCTCTGGATGCTGCAGCACCTCTGTATAGTTTCCTGACTTTGCTTGTTGCACATCCTTCTGTGAATGTCTCTGATACTGTCATATGTAATATCATCTTCTCTACGGCTGTTATTTTATTGATTGCTCCTCACTGTGCTGAGTGCCCCAAAACACATACTCATTTAGCCTTCACAAAAATTCCAGTGGGAAAGTATTTCACAGATGAGAAAGCCAGCTTAGCAGCTTTAAGGATCTTATGCCAGGTAACACAACTAGGAAGCGTCAGAGTCAGAATTCAAACCCAGCTCTTGCCACTCCAAAGTCTGTTTTTAACCACTGCCAACAACTCTGCAACACAACCCACATAAGAATCACCTGAAGTGTTTGTTGAAAATCCAAATTTTGGGAAACTTGCCCAGACTCCCCGTTCTGAGGAAGCCATCTCTAGGGTTTCACTTGAGCAGTGAGACTGGCTCAGGGTCACCGCGTGACCCACAGAAGATAATTGCATGGGGTAACTGACAACCTACGGGGTGAACTGGCACTAAAACTCTGACCAGCATGGGCAACGGTAATTAGTAAGATCAATCAAACTCTCCCCTGCATCCCAAATTTGAATTAAAAATGCTAAGGAAATTAATGAAGAGGTAGAGGGAAGAGAAAAAAGAAAACCCACAAAGAGAAGCAGGCAATGGGAGAGTGACACACATGGCCATTTGATGGTGGAGCAGTGACCAGTGAAGTGAAGCAGCAATAAGACAGCAGAGACCCTGGAGCCTATCATAGCCTGAATAATGATTATTCTTAGCTTCTCTTGAGAATTCTAGCTCCTCTCACCCATCAGCTCACCAGTGACTTATGCAATTGTTTGACATGTCTTTCCTGAACTGGATTCATTTGGCTGAGCTGATACACCCTCTCATTTTTACAGAAAGGGCTCTAAGCTACCAGAAGTGAAATAGCCTCCTATCGGCCTTGCTACATTTATCCTGTCCACCTCTCTAAACCATTACTCACATTGAAGTTGGGGAGATCTCTCAAAAATGTAAATTTAACTTCATTAACCTCCTTGCTTAAAATACACAAAGGACTTCCTATTCTTTTGACATACAGTAAAAAAAAAAAATCCTACAGTGACCTACAAGTTCCTACATGGCCTGGCCACCAAGTCTGCTCTTCAGCCTCAGCTTGAGACACACACACCCAATCTCTCTGGTTCAGTCATGCTGGCCTTCTTTCAGTCCCTTCTGATCACCACATTCCCTCCTGCCCCAGGGCTCAGCACAGGCTATTCCTTCTGTCTACAATATGGATCCCTTATCCTTGCGCCTAGTTGCGCCTAGTTAACTCATCATCAAGCATCACTTCCCCAGGGATGCCCCAATGACTCCCTGACTGATGTCAATCTCATGGCATCTGCCTTGCATAGTATTATTCACAGGTGTGACTTTTTGTGCAATTACTTGATTAATATCAGTCATTCCCACTAAACACCCTGAGACCAGGGTCTACATCTGATTTTGCTCACTGTTGTTTCCCCAGCAGCTTGTACAGTGCCTGGCTCGCAGTAGGCATGAAAGTGTTTATTGAATGATTTGATGTCTACATACAATGACGCTGTGGAAAGTTCTTCTAGACACGCAATCGTATAGTTGTCATGGAGTGAATGACAATAGTAACAGTGGGCAAGTGGCTGTTGCTTAGGAAGGACTGACACAAAACAGAAGACAAGAGAATGGGTGGCTGTATGCACAGTACCTAGCACAAAGCTCTCCACTTGGAAGGGGATCCCAATCCTTGTGCAGCCCCAACATCCACCTGAGCACCTCGGAAAATGCCCAAAAGGTCAGTGGCACTTGGCTGTCTTTTATTGCGTTTCATTTAAGCTTGTGGATATATTTCCAAAGAGTTTATGTCAACAGCTTTAAAAGCCAAGTTATTGCCAGTTTGGTGCCTATTACCTACCCTAATCCAGCTTTAAATTGACTTGGAAAAACGAAGACAACAAACTCGCAGCCTTGACTGCAAAGTGAAAAGATGGTGCAATTAATGCAAATGTCTTTGATTGCCCTTGAGAAACATTTGTAAATCAAAATTGGTAATGACTTACCTGTGTAGCATATTCTCTGAAATTATCCACAACAGAGAGAATTGTTTTATATTATTCAAATGTGTAAAGTTAGGTTTAATAAATGAAAAATGTTCTTTCTCATATAATTTCAATTAGGAGACTGGCTTCAGTTCCAAAAACCTTTTGTGGACACCTAGCAAGTGCTAGGTACTCTGCAAGGCCAGAGGAAGGAGATATGGAGATGGACTGCTTAGTGCTTGCTTCTCAATGATGGCAATAGAAAGAAATACATGCCATGTTCCAAGTGCACATTGTGCAAAGTGAAATGTCCTTCATTTTATAAAGGAAATAATAATGGTGCAGAGGTTGTAGAAGAGCAGGAGGCACTCACCAAGAAGACCATGAAGGGTTCAAGATAACACAGGTCCAGCTTTATAATGTTACAAGTGAAAAAAATGAGGACCCCCAAAGACAAAGTTCCCTCAACTAGTTAATGCCAAAACCAGATCCTGAGCTCAAAAGTTCCTTTTAAGGAGTTATCTGAGGTATTACCAAATTCTATTCTTATTGGCTTTCTCAAAAAACACTCCAGTCATTAGGGGTTGAAAAATCAAGCAAACTTTGATTTGCTGTTGATAAGGGAGCAAGATACAACTTCCTGCCTCCAATTTGGCCCCTTTTCAGTCTACTTCTGATATAATCATGAAATAATTTCCTAGAATGCAAATATGATCACATGATTCCTGTTGCACTTAGGATAATAACTGGCATCCTTCATAAGACCTCCAAGGCTCAATATGCCCTGGCCCTGCCTGGCCTTTGATCACTATCTCCTTCTTTCTCTAGGTTCCACCCACACTATACCTCCTCTAGTTCTTCAATCATATTGTGATTTCTGCCACATAAGTTCCCTCTGCATGGAACACTCTTCCTCCTTCTTCACTACTGATTCATTAGGCTCAGGCAGAATGCCATTACCCTGACTGTAGGCTAGGTTAATACTTCTTTGCCCTCTCTATGTGCTCGCCATCACTTTTTATCGAGTTACCTGCCTAGTAAACTGTCTTCCTTTCTAGACTAAGCCCCAAGAGGGTAGGAATGTCTCTATCAGTCACTCATACATTCCACACCTCAGCATAATACCCAGATTCTTAGTTAGGAAGGCTAAGCTGCTGGAACAAAGAAACTTCAAAGTCTGAGCATTTTACAGAACGTGAAGTTCTTTTTTCTTTGTCATGTGACAGTCCAGAGTGGGAGTTCCAGGTCTGTGGCAGTTTTACTCCATGCAATCACGTGAGACACAGGCTGATCAGAATGTGGCTTCTAAAGTCTTCCTGATAATTTCCCCCTTAGTCAGCTTGAATGGGATACAGCATGGAGGAGCTTACACAGAACGTGTTCACTTCTTTTCTGCTCCATTTCCATCTGGAAGAACTCAGTCATGTAGCTGCAAAACTACAAGGAAAACTGAAATATGTGGGCTAGCTGGCCAGCCATGTGCAGGCATTTCTTTACTATGTGGCAAGACGAAAAAGGATTTTGGAAGACAGATGACTGCTCCACTAAAATGTCAGAGAATATTTATCAAAATAAATAATTTTTAAATTGTTGTATTGCTCTGCTTTAATGCTGATGTCAATACCCCAACTCTCAGAATTATTATATTTCTTTCATTTTTTTGGCAGCATTTCAATACCCAAACAACTGGCTTCAGTGAAAGGTAAGGCACAGATGACTGAGATGTACATTTTTATCCTCTACCAAGATGGCATGCCAAGTGTTAAAAAAATAATAGGATATCAGAGAATGCCAGGGATGTAAGGGAACTTTTGAATAAATCATCAAACATTCACAATGTTCTTTTTAAAGATCTGGGAACTGAGGTCCAGGAGTAGGAATTAACTTGCCTAAACTTATACAGCTCATTAAAGACAGAGCTGAGATGAGACCATGGATCCCCTGGTTCCTAATTCAGTGTTCTCCCCACCATATCCAGTTGCATCTCCAAGGGCAGCATCCTCAGAATGTCTAGAGCGGGACCATGAGTATCTGACTCATGAATGTTGAGTGGACCTCAGGATGCAATCAGCCCCCAATTGCCTCTGTTGACTGAGTGGAAACAATGTGGCCACCTCTCAAAGTGTAAATATTTGCCCTGGAATTCAATTTCATAGGTAAAATAACTTTAGGACTAACGACATTGCCATGGAAATAACAACATAAGAAAAAATGCTCGTACACTTGGAACATTATTTTATTCAAAACTATAAGGCTTCACATGTTTACAGAGTAACAAGCACAGTTGTACGTTACTATATTACAGGTTTTTGCCTCCTAGATGACTAGCCAAACTCTCCAAAAGAGACTCTGTAATTTTATTTAAATACATCTCCATCTTTATGGAACCGTTTCTATATTATTACAACACAGTAGACTCGTGATTTATGTTTCAATAATTTACACAATTTCAGGCACTTTCGAGAATTGTCCCATCACTTGTCTAACATAACTTCTCCTTCTGGGAGGTGGAGATTGTAACTCTGTCAACCCCACTGCACACCCACCCCTGCCCACATACACAACATTCCTAGCACCAGACTCCTTAAATCAGACCACTGAACCACATTTATTCCTATGCCTTAAAAAAATCACAGGATACACATGACTCATCTCCCCAGAATGTAGTTTATTTAGTGGGAAATAATTCTAGATGTTATTCATCGAAATCAGACATGGATAGGTCGTGACATAGAAGTCAATACAAACCCACATTTTCTCTGCTGGCTACTTGGGCCTACGCCCCTGATCTCATGAGGCTTAGGAATGCAGGGTGAGTACATATTTGCCTCTAACACCCAGGGTATTTTTGCTGTGGGAAAATTTGAGAAGTACTGGGAAAATTACTGGCCTAAAGAGTAGACAGCCGTGACCTAGTTTTTAGTTCTGATATATACTACCTATGTGAGCTTGAGCAAACAACTTCTCTCCTGTAGGTCTTCACATCATTTACAAAAATAACAAATATCAGGACAAGTTCTAAAATGAGAAGATTCTTTCATCCTGCTGTATTGAGACTGGTATTTCCATGACACCATTCAATTTGAATTGACAGTGAAGGAATTAGGAGATTGAGTGTTCCACGTTCCAGAGCAGGTGAAGAGGAAGAGGCAGAGAATTGTTCTGAAGTTCAAATCAGCCCAGTTTAACACATGTATAGTGAGGCCTACAGCATGCCAGGGCCTGGGAATGAATGCAAAGATAAACAAGAGGCAGTAACTGTCTGCAAAGAATACACAGTCCAATGTGTTATACATATAGCATCCACGAGCTACATGTAGATAATGAGCACTTGAAATTTGGTTAATTTGAATTGAGATGTGTTAAGACTTAGGAGACTTAGTAGGAAAAAAAAAATGTAAAATATCCCAATAATTTGTTTATATTGGTGACATGTTGAAATAATATTTTAATATACTGGCTTCCATAAAATAGATTATTAAAATTAACTTTTACCTGTTTCTTTTTACTTCTTTTTTTTTTTTTTTTTTTTTTTTTTTTTTGAGATGGAGTCTCACTCTGTCATCCAGGCTGGAGTGCAGTGGCTGGATCTCAGTTCAGTGCAAGCTCCACCTCCTGGGTTTATGCCATTCTCCTGTCTCAGCCTCCCCAGTAGCTGGGACTACAAGCGCCCGCCACCTCACCCGGCTGGTTTTTTGTATTTTTTAGTAGAGACGGGGTTTCACTGGGTTAGCCAGGATGGTCTCGATCTCCTGACCTCGTGATCCGCCCATCTCGGCCTCCCAAAGTGCTGGGATTACAGGCTTGAGCCACCGTGCCTGGCCTCTTTTTACTTCTTTAATGTGGCCATCTATCAGAAATTTTAAAATTATGATTGTGGTTCAAATTGTTTTTGGTGGGGGGGCAGCACTGATGTAGAAGATAATGTAGACAGAGTGTTTCAGTGTGAAGATTATGAAAAGGTTATGTTTAAGAATTATAGAAGCACAAAGGAGGGACATGTAGCCCCATCTGGGAGTTTGGGAAAGAGTCCTGCAAAATACACTGCCTGAAAAAACAACACTTAGAGGCAGTGTGCATCTTGGAGTGAAACCAGAGTTGTTGTGAGGCAAGCTGTAATACTTAGCCTCTCGCTGTCTCCATTTCTTCATCGATAGAGTGGGGTTGATACTAAGACCTACCTCATCAGACTGACATCAGAATATAGTGAGTTGAATCATGTGCATGCATCCCATGGAGGAGTGATTGGCACGTAGAAAGTGTGTCATATATTATTGCCCACCAGAACACAAGCTCCAAAAAGTCAGGGTTTGTTCTTTTGATGTTGCTCACTGCTCTACGCCCCAGAAGTATCACAGGGCCTGGTAATACTTGCCAATAAATGCTTGTTGGATGGATAGGGTATTTAGGGACTACATACAGTTCAGTATTATTAAAGTACTGACAGTGAGCTAGAGAATAACAAAGAGGGCAGCAGAACCTGGCCGGGCTTAACGTCCTTCCCTGTACCCCCATTCCAGAGGCAAGAGAGCCAATAAAAGATGCCAAAAGAGAAACAGCAGCCCCTTGTGTTTTCAGTTGCACTTAGCCCTTTACTATATGCTTTCACATACTAGTTCCCAACTCTGCAAGGCAGACAGCGAAGGAATTAAGAGGCAACATGCTGGGTTTATTAAGGGAAGAATCCAACCATAGAAACAGGAAACTGAAACGCCTCACCAAATATCATCAGTGTTATTAGAACAACCAGAGTTCCTCGTTATCTTTTATTTTTAATATTTTCTAGCTCTGTTTTTACCATGGCCATATGCTATTTTATAGTCAGGGGAAAGGCATGCTATTTTTTAAAAGAGATGGAGGAAAAGAATGGGAAGCTGGCTAGCTAGACCAGATGGAGTTCCCATTTCAGAGTGCAGTCAGACCCGAACTTCATTAGAGGGTCAAAAAATATCTGGATTCCACAATCACCATGGGGATGCCCTTGCAAAAAGATACTCCTAAGTGGCTGATCTTTCTATGGACTTTGAAGTCAAAGGTTTCAAATACTTTCTTTGCCACTTCTTAGCAATGTGAACTTTATTTAACCAAATATGTAGCCTGGGCACTGCTCAGAGATACGATATAAACCGAGAAGGCCCACACACTCCCTCCTTTCACCTATTTATCTTCACTCTTGTCCCTCCTCATCATCTTTAACTGAAAAATTAGATGCTCAAAATGCTTCGATGCCTTCTCTTTCCACTTTAAAGAAAATCCTGATTCCGTTACATGGCCTGTAAGTCCTGTATGATCTAGCTTTTGCCTACAAACATTCTTCCAGCCCCTAGACTCTAGTCACAACTGTCTTCTTTCAGAAATCTGCCAAATATGCCAGATTTCTTCCGACCTGAGCCTTCACATATCTGGCTTCCCGAGCCTGGAACATTCAGCAAATTCCTAATCTCACCCTGACCCTTACCCTTTTCATGGCTGGCTCCTCCTCATGCTAGTAATCTTAGCTTAAATATTAATCTACTCATGGAGGCCTTCCAGAGCACCCATCTAAGTAGTTTTCCACCCAGACCCACTCTGTGAGTTTTTTCCTGTCTCAGTACCTTCCTTGCTTCATACACCACAAGTTGTAAATATATATATAAAACATGTATGTGGACAAATAACAAAAAATAAATACATGTGTATACATATACACACTCTTGATTATTATTGATTTCTCTGCTAGATCATAAGATCTATGAGAGTAGAAACCACATCTAAGGTTTTTTAATTAAAAAAAAAATAGGGACAAGGATCTTGCTATGTTGACCAGGCTGGTCTCAAATTCCTGGCCTCAAGCAATCATCCCATCTCAGCCTTCCAAAGTGCTGGGATTATAGGCATGAGACACTGTGCCTGGCCCCACATCTGGGTTTGTTCCCTCTATGTGCTGGGAAGTACTTGGTAAGCACTCAATATGAAAATCATGTTATTCTGACTGAACATCATTCTTTGAACCTGTCATTGTTGCACATTACCTGGGCTGAAAGCTGGGAGATTTTGTTTTTATTTTCTTTGCATTCATTCATTTAACAGCATTTATTAGCACCTACAATGTAGCAGAAATTTGTACTGGTCACTGGGAATATAGTGATTTTAAGAAAAAAGATCTGATCCCTGGCCCATGGACACTGTTTTCTAGTTGAGGAAAGGACAGATAAACCTGTAATAACTGTAAAGTGTGGTAAGTTATACACTAGGGGATGTATTGGTGACTAAAAGAACACAGAACATATGAATTTTCTTCATGGTACCTTGTACATTTCCCTGTGTTCACAGCAATGCAGTGGAAAGAAACAAATTAGCATTGCCCTATCAAGGAGCTTACCTGAGAGAAACCAGCTGGGAGATCACTCTGTTTTAGGCCACGAGTCAAAGAGAACCCTCATTCATCATTATAGCAAAGAGCTTTTCCCGAAAGTCATTCTCCTTTATCATACTGACATGAAGTGATGCTGTGTCTGACACAGAATATAAATTCCACAAGAGCAGGACTTCATTTTATTCAGTGATTCCTAATATCAAGGACTGAGCTTCATCCATAGTAGATGCTCTATCAATATTTGTTGAATAGCTGAATGAAATTACAGATCAGAAAACCAAAGCTTACAGAGGTGAGGGACTTTTCTAAGGTCACATGGCAACCAGTTGGTAAATCTCATTTCTAACTCTACTAATTCTAATTGCTATTAAGGGAAATTTTGTTCTCCGTTGTTTAAAGATGCAGGATCGGAAACTCCCGCATCCTGCTCCCAGATAGGAGGCAAAGGGCCGAGATTTAGAAGGTTCCCCACGGTTCCCTTGAAAGATACAACAGCAGGTCTGGGGAAGGGTTATTTCTAACTCAGGATATTTCGTTGCACATTTCTTCTCTCCTAGCTCTGAGGAAGTGCTCAGATCTGGAAAAAGCCATTGCCACCACTGCTCTGATTTTCAGAAATTCTTCTGACTCTGATGGTAAACTTGAAAAAGCTACTGCCAAAGATCTGCTGCAAACCCAATTTGGGAATTTCACAGAGGTAAGAGAATTAACTTGCATAAAGAAACAGGAACCACACCCTCATGGCTGACCCAACGAGCGAAGAACTCCACCTCCAGGTCCCTGTCTGTTGTCTCACGTAACAAACGTTTGTTGAACATCTACCTTATGCCAGGCAGTGAGCTGCACTGGAGTTGTTGCAGTGAAGACAGCAATCCTCACCAGGGGAAAGAAATATGCTAAAAGTAATTAAAAATAGTCGAAGGGTATGAAAGAGTAGAACATTCAGTGAGAGAAAACAAAGGAACTATCTTGGGGCAGGTAGTCAAAGATGGACTCCTGGAAAACTAAGGTATAGCTGAGATCTGAAGGGTGAGCAGGAGGTAGCTAGGCCAGGGGGAGTAAGAATGATGGCATCCCAAGCAGAGATCTGGAGGGCCAGTTGGTGAGAAGGGATGGGACGGTAGCTGGGAAGTGGTTAGAGATGAGGCTGGGAAGGTGAGGAGAAGCCAAATCTTACAGAAGCATAGCCTGATAGCAAGAGGAAGCCAGGAACAGTTTCTACGTCCAGGCTTAAGAAATTACACCAGCTGCAGTACAGAGAACAGACTGGGGTTGGGGGTGGAATAGGAAAAAAGGGAATAACTAACTGTAGGGAGGCAATTCAAGAGAAAGACGGTAATGGCTTAGACTACGGCAATGAAGATGGAGAGAAACAGACAAATAGTTGAGACATTTAGAAGGTGGAATGAACAAGATCTGACAAGTGATTGACTGTGAGAGTTGAAGGACATGAAAGCAAATGATGACAACCCAATTTCTGACTTAAGAAAGAAATGATGGTGCTCCCATTCCTAGAGAAGAAAAAGGCTAAAGAATAAGCAGGTTTGAGGTGGGGTGGAGGAAGGGAGGAGACGCTGAATTCCATTAGGATGTGTCAATGTTAAGATGTCCATGAAATATTTAAGAGGAGAGATTTAGCAACAGGATAGATGAGTTCAAAGGTGAGAATAGAGATCTGTGTTCAAAATATAGAAATGAGAGTCAGCAGTATATAATCAGTCACTGACCTAAAGGTTACTACCTTACTCACCTAAGGGTATATTTCTCAAACTTCAGCCATTGAACACCACAGTTAGTATTCATATTTTGGAAAATACCAGCCTAGGGAAAATGTGTAAGAGGAAAAGAGGGCCTCACATCAGCTTAAACTATCAATATTTATTGATGGGAAGAGCAAGAAAGCACATAGGGGCAGTCACCAAGTCCCTGTATCTGTTCTGAAATATTGAAAAGATAGTGTTCTCTCTATATATGCACACATATACATACATACACACCAATATATGGTTTCAGTGCACTATAGTTATATAAGATGTCACCCACTTCGGGGAGCTGAGTCAAGGGTACAACTTTCTGTGAGTGGGTGATTATTTCAAGGGAAAAAGAGAGAATATAGTGTAATGCACAGATAAATGAATGAAAAGAAAAGTTAATAAGGGTTAGCTATTTTAAGTAATGGGGTAAAAGGTTACAGTCACAGTCCTTTTTTTAAATTTACTTTTTCTAAATGTTCTATATTAAGCATGTATTTTTCTGATTTTTTTTGGGGGGGGGAAGCTACTTTTTCAGGCAGAAATATCAGGCAGAATTTATTAAGAGGTAACAAGTTTTGGGGAGTCTAAGGAAAGGATGGGTAAATAAATCCTATACCATTTGCCTGCATCCAAGGCCAAAAGAAATGGGGCCCATATGCCAGACAGAAAAGGGGCTCATTACCTGGTAGCCTGGCAAATGCTCAGCAAGCTTTTAACACATATGAAAATGAAGAACTGGTGGGCGCATCATCTTGATGTAACTCATCATCCCTGTCAGAACACCAGGGGAAAAAAATTAAAAAACAATCCTTAGGAAAGACACCTTCAGCCTCAAGTCTCTCAGTGTAGGCTAAACCCTAGAAGTACAACCAATTTCTGGATCTCTCTAGCAGCAGGCACACCCAGGCCTCAGTGTAATCTGCCCTCTGCTCAAGATGAAAGCAGAGCCATATTTCAGGGACTTGAGGGGCAGTTCATCCCAAGGCATTCTCTGCAACGTCTGTCAGAATGCTGCCTTGGCCCAACCACCGCACTCCATGAGACCCCCTAGGGCAGGTGCATGCACGTGAGTCAATGGTAAAGCTCAGGAGCCCACTTCATTCCTAACTGGGATTTCTCCTCAATCGCAGTTGTGTCCTCTGATAAACGGAGCTGGTTCTTTTGGCTAAGGCCTGAGTTCTAAGGGGAACATTGCCGTTCCCATAGGGCTAAACATGCTTTTGGGGATCTTAGCACCTTATAACCAGTCAGACAGAATAAAACAAAGCACCTAAAGGCTCTACTGGGAAGGTACAGAAAGATGACAGGTCATGCCCCAGGAGGACTGGACCTCAGAAAATGGTGCGCTCTTAAAATATGCAGGAAAAAAAAGAAGACCAATACCTATCTCATACCTCTGAGCAAACAGTGTGCCATTCTGCTAGTAGAGTGGCGGCATCTACCTGTGTCTTGGAATCTGACCCTTTCCAAATAGCACTCAGCTGTTTTGGAGGGAGAGCATAGAGAGCGCCCCTTGGCCCTCATGGATAGGGTGACGGTGACCTCTTGAGGAGAAACAGCTGTGAGAAACCAGAATGAGCCTAAGCCTATAAGAGGAATGTAACATCATTCCCAAAGTGCCTTAGTCATTGCTGTGATGGCTTTGTACACCTAGCACATAGGTGAGCATTTGGGGTTAAACTAAATGCAAATATGGTTCAATATAATGGTGAATCAAATGACTCTAACATTTTTAACGTCACTGGGGAAGATATTTCACAAGCTGTGATTTGAAACTAAAAAGTCTCTCCATTTATATACTATTAAGATGTTTTCCTTCAATCTGACGATTTACAAAGACTATGAACATATATTTGATTTATAATCAAACTGAATGCTAAATAATCTTTCAAAGCACGTATTTTCTTTTAGCATATTGTATTCTATATTTCTGCATAATCTTAAGGCTCAGACAATGAACTCATGGTGGATACCTTCCCTAACACAAAGATTATATTTTGAAAATTTAAAAACACAGTATGTGTGTTCAAAGAAAGGCAGAATAACTTAGCAGTTAAGAGTGTGGGCTCTCAAGAGGTAGAAAGGCTTCAAACCCTGGCTCCACACCAAAACCTTCCCAGCTTGGGGCAAGTTGATTATCACCTGTCTCTGATAACTGCATCTGTAGAATGAGGATAATAGTAGTATATATTCAATAAGGTCACTATGATGGTTAGATAAGGTAACGCATAAAAAGATTTAACATGGTGTTTTACTGATAGCACTGTTGGCAACTTGATGTGTTATTATTGTTAATAACATGTTTATTATTTACTATGATTTGGATGTTTGTCCCCTCCAAACTCCATGTTGAAATTTGATCTCCAATGTAGGTGGCAGGACCTTATGGGAGGTGTTTGAAGCCATGGGACAAGAGCCCTCATGAATAAATGAATGACCTCCCTTTTGTGTGGGGGTATTGAGTGAGTTCTCACTCTATTAGTTACCAAGAGAGCTGGTTGTTCAAAAGAGCCTGGCACTTCCCTCCTCCTCTTGCATCCTCTCTTGCCGTGTGATCTGTGCATACACCAGCTCCCCTTCACTTTCTACCATGAGTAGAAGCCCTCTGAGGTTCTCACCAATTGCAGATGCCTCATCTTGAACTTTCCAGCCATCAGAATCGCAAGCCAAATTTTTCTTTTTTCTTTATAAATCACCCAGTCTCGGGTATTCTGTTACAGCAACACTGAACAGACTAAGACATTATTGTTTATGATCTGTAAACCTAAAGTCTATACAATGAATTTGGTTTTTATTTCTCTATTCTCACAGGGACAAGAAACCAAGCCAAAATACAGAGAGATCCTTTCTGAACTTGATGAGCACACAGAAAATAAGCTAGATTTTGAAGACTTCATGATCTTGCTCTTAAGCATCACTGTCATGTCAGATCTGCTACAAAATATATGGAGTGTAAAAATTATGAAATAAATAGTCTCAAATATGATGTATAAAATAATGGCAAAAGACAATAAAGTGTTTCCATCTTATTTTTGATTAATTGAATATATCAATCATGCAGCTGGAATTGCCTAGGATAGTTCTGATTGCTAGCATTCAGATTCAATGTAACTCCAAAAATTTACCCATACACTTCAGGACTGTTTGAATGATAAGGTCTCTGTATGCTTTACAATATGATAGATTTTATATCACTGAATAATACATTGCTTTTGCTGAGTTAAAGGTGACCTAGAGCCTCTACTTATAGTCATTGAGTCACTCATTCATTCACTAAACATTTGTTGAGCATCTACTTGATGGGACTGCTGAGAATACAGTAATGAATCGGGCAGACAGTTCCCTCCTTCAGACATGCTGGCAGAAGTCTAGCAGAAGAGATGGACATTGAACAATTTTTAATTAATTGCATACACAGTATAATTAGAATTGAAATAAGGGCTATAGGATGCTAAAAGAGATTATCACCTGATGTGAGTTCAAAGGTCAGAGAAGCTTTACTGACATTCTATAAAAGGCAAAACAAAAAACAAAGAAATTGGTCTGTGGATGCGAGGGATATGGGTAGGAAATGAGGCTGTCCACGAATGGGCACAAGGAGCCTTTTTCTTTTCTTTTCTTTTCTTTTTTTTTTTTTTTTTTTTTTTTTTTTTTTTTTTGAGATGGGGTATTGCTCTTGTCACCCAGGCTAGAGTGCAATGGCATGATCTCGGCTCACTGCAACCTCCGCCTCCCAGGTTCAAGCGATTGTCCTGCCTCAGCCTCCTGAGTAGCTGGGATTACAGGCATGTGTCACCAAGTCAGGCTAATTTTTTTGTATTTTTAGTAGAGACAGGGTTTTGCCATGTTGGCCAGGCTGGTCTCGAACTCCTGACCTCAGATGATCCACCCACCTTGGCCTCCCAAAGTGCTGGGATTACAGGCGTGAGCCACCAAGCCTGGCCAAGGGAACTTTTAAGGGGGCTGGAAATGGTCTCCATTTTGATTGTGAGGTGTGGCTACATGACTACATGCATTTGTCAAACGCATAGAACTACACACTGAAAAGAGTGAATTGTACTGTGTGTCTATTAAACCTAAATAAATCTGACTTAACAAAAAAATAAAACCCAGTATTCTTGTAATCTCTGACCACAATTTAACCAACAACTCCTTGGGATTATGATGTAAAAGTAGTCATATCCCAGAGACCCACACTGACTCCCATGACCACCTCCTGTATTCCTGAGTTTAAATTACACACACACACACACACACACACACACACACACACACACACACACATAAAACCAATGCCTGAACCTTTAAGATAGATTCTCACAAAGACTTTTATTCGTATAGGACCTTGCCTGAGGACAGCAGGCCCCAGTAGAGTAGCTCAGCATATGGCAATGGGCACTCAAGGTCCCCAGAGCGGGCACTGGGCAACAGCCAGAGGCACAAGCCTTAATCAACCCTGGCTTTCAGAGATGCCATCTTACTCTATCTTTACATAGGAGTAATAATGTCCCCCCTTTCCGACTTAGAATAGCTAAATGATGGTCCAGGATCATTCAGATAATCAATTTCAGAGTCAGAATCCTGGCAGAAGCAAAGAGGTGCCAAAAGGGGAGGAGAAAGAGGAGACATAGTTTTCCGGCTTTGATTCCATTTTGTTCCAGTCACTTGCTAAGCTCCACAATCAGGCAGGCAGTCACCTAACATGTATTGCACTTCTACTGCAGGCTGTTGCCAGAGAGAGGCAAAGAGGAAGGAGTCACATGTGGTCTATTGGAGCTATTCTACAATCCTGTCAAATGCATGGTAGGACTTTACTTATCTGCTTCCTTACAGTTGAGTGTGTCCATCCTTTGGCCAGTGACATTTGAGCTGAAGTGAAATGTGCCACTTCCAGGTGAAGGCTTTGAGAGCCTGGGCTCAATTCACTGCCCTGCTTCTCTGGGCTGTGATAACTGTCAAATGCCCCGTGGAGGCTGCTCCTTCAGCCTAGATCCTGAGGGAGGCCATTTTGGAGCAGAAGCCCAGACAAACTGATATGGACATCTTGCTGAAGGAAGAAATAAATCTTTTACCAGAAAAAAGACTGTTATTCATTGTAAAATTATTATAACTTCCCAAGTCCCTCCGTCACCTCTCATTTTCTTTCTAGCCCAATATTGTATGCCTCATAATCTATGTTAAGAAAATCCGCCAGGCACAGTGGCTCACACCTGTAATCTCAGCACTTTGGGAGGCCGAGGCAGGCAGATCACCTGAGGTCAGGAGTTTGAGACCAGCCTGACCAACATGAAGAAACCCCATCTCTGCTAAAAATACAAAATTAGCTGGGCATTGTGGCACATGCCTGTAATCCCAGCTACTCGAGAGGCTGAGGCAGGAGAATCACTTGAACCCGGGAGGCGGAAGTTGCAGTGAGCCAAGATTGCACCATTGCACCCCAGCCTGGGCAACAAGAGTGAAACTCCATCTCAAAAAAAAAAAAAAATCCTTTCCAGAGTGAAACCTTCAGCCTTGCTCTGGTGAAGTGTTGCCTCGTCCTGTGGTTTTCCAGACCCACCAGAACCCAACTCCCTGGCCCTCCCCACTTCCAAACTTCAGACACTCTAAATCCAAGAGCTTACAAATCATGTAAAGGAAAGCCCCAGACTTTATCCTTTCACCATTTTAACAGGAGGCAAGAGTGTTTCACAAAAACATTCAAACTCACTTATCTGACAAAAGAAGAAAAAGGAATTAAAGGAAATTTGTTATATGTCCAGTTTTCAAAGACTTCTTGCTTTGAGCTGTTTCAAGTTGAGTGACAGAAAAGATTTCTTTTTTTCTTTCTTTTTTTTTTTTTTTGACAAACACAGGGCTCATACTATGAGCCAGGCACTGTTCTAGGGAGTTCCAAATAGAAACCCATTTAATACCCATAACAACCTTGTGAGATAGGCATTATTATTATCACCATCTCATAGATGAGGAAACCGAAGCATGAAGGTTTTGATTTTCATGAATCACACAACTAAGCAGATTCGAGAGTTTTCTGCCTTCCTCAAGGGCATTGTTAATTTTGCTTTAATATTAGACGTCGTTGGGAGCAATAATATTATAACTCACCAAAAATAGCTGTGCACATTTCAGGCACTGTGCAAGAGATAGCAGTACCAGCTGGGCCCTAGAGAACCATTTGGCATTCCTCAAATAGAATTCTGTGGGCTGTTCTCCCTCGAAGCCCTTTGTGTCTCAGTTGAAAGTAGCTGAATATGGCAACCTTGGTGGCCAATGGAAAGGTCATATTCACACCTTTCAGAGAAGGAGACCAGAGAGCCTGGCCAATGGTGTGATGAAGAATCTTGGAGTCCCTCCAACTCTATGGGCTCCCAGTAAGAATTTTTGAAAATCCATCCCAGATGGAAAGTCACACTCCTCTGGGAGGGATATCAATTATAGAATCTATTTTAGGCTGATGCAAAGAATGCAAACAGAGCAAAAGCACATGCACGTGTTGAAGCATCAGTGACAGACAAATCAATGAGTGTGATGCTACGACACTAAAACATAGGATATCTACTTCTTGGTTCTAGTGCCAGGACCATGGGCTCTACTCTAAAAACCAAGCTGCCATCTTGAAAATGTTACTGATCGTCACAAGTGAGATCGTGATGCAAATCTGTCTTGAGATACCTTGGTTGAAAAGAAAAAAAAATCCCTTCCAATTACACATATATACATATACACACACAAACAAAGGAAAAATGGGAGGGTTGTATTCACCAAGGTACAGAGCATATAATGGAATGAGAGGATAGAGAATGCAATGAATGTCCACACAATCCTGAAAACAGCAATAGAAAGGAAAATTGAGGCTTCACTCTCAGTTTCTCTCAAATGAATTGGTTTCTGATCTCTGCTTCTCTCTGTACGTGGTCATTATTCTGTATTCTCTTTCTATCCCTCTATCTCTATTTCCTAAACCAATTATTTCTGGATTCTTGGCACAAGAACCAAACACGATATCCCCATTGCTGACTTGACTTTTCTCTTTAAATGCTCAACAGACACTCAGTAGCATCTCAGAAGGCCCAATTCTTATCCCAGGAGAGAGAAGCTGATTGGCTGAGTTTGAGTAATGACTTCTAATATAATCATTTGAGGTCGAGGAGGAGGCTGACATGCTCACTTAGCAGGGACTGTAGGAACTGACACTACAGAGTCTGTGGACTGGTTCTCAAAGAAAGAAGAGAGGAACTGGGGAGGAAGTGATTGATAGAGGAAATTATAAGAATCTCTAATACAAAATCTGTAACTTGGACTAGAAGGGCAATGGTATTTGCATCTCAGATACGGGCTCAGTGAAAGTGTCTGGAAGGAATAATTTTGTTTGCTACTCCAAGTGAAACCTTTTGTGTATTGTCATTGTACAAAAGAAGCTAACCTGAGTCTCCCTGGGAAGTTTTCCTGTGATTAAATATAGCCAAGATATTCCTGTACAAGAGCTGCAACACCCTTGCAATTTGGTGCAACACCCTTGCAATTTGGTGAGCTAGATAGAAACATACCCTATCCAAGAACCCCTAATTTTCTTTATTTTAGCATCTAAAAATGGATCCAACTCTGAGATCAGGATTTGTGCCTTAAATAGTCCTTTATAAGAAAGGGGGAGAGGTTTGGAAGAAAGCCAACTGTTCATCAGCTGATCTTCTTCGTGGGTGGAGCTAAGGAGAGCTCTTGGGGAGACCATTCTGCTGAATAGAAAAAGGTTGGGCCAGCCCATTAACAAGTGGGGAGAGTGACCCAAAGCATTCAAGCCTGAGAGATTTGTTGTGCTAGTCTCCTCTTCTCTAATTTCAATCTAGGCCACATGGATTCCGATTTCTCTTTGATCTTTTAAGAGGTACAATTTTTAAATCAAATACAGGAGGTGGCATGGCATAAAATGGAAATTTTAGCATGTTTTATACTCCCACACACTTGAGGAATACCACACGTTCCTGTTACAAGTTCTCAGTACCTTTTTCACAACTCTAAATCTAAAGAACAGTTACCATCTAAATTTTTTCATAATTATTTGGTAACAAATTATGAACTGTAACTAACTGTGGCCTTTATTTCTTCCACTTTGTGTGAGTGTTCAGTGTGTAGCCAGGAAATCTATGCCCTAGAGAAACCACTGATTTATAGAAGTGGGCCAGAGAGAGGACCTGAACTCTAGTTCCAGATATACCACCACAAGCTGGGTAGCTCTGCAAAAGTCCTCCACCTTTTCTAAATGAGCCTCGTGTTTTTCTTTCAAATAAAATTTTGAGATCAGAAAGGGCCTGTTTTCTTACAGAAGTTGCTGTGGGACTTCAAGAGGCATATACACATTTCAGGAGCACAAAGTGTACCTATGCACATGTCTGATGTCTATTCTAACTTGTCTAATTCTAGACAAATTGTTACTATCATTTTCTTTATTAATAACTGCCCTTTATAGAACATCTACTGCACTCAAGTACTGCTGTACGGTCTTTTATTAATCCCCTATACAGCTTTAGGACATTGGTATTTCTCTATTTTACAAAAGAGAATGAAATTTAGGGAAGGTTGAGTGTCCTACCCGGGATCTCAGAGCATTAAGTGGCAGATCGAATCCAGGATTGCAACCGAGGATTATTTCATGCTACAGCCTCGCTTCTTTATGATACCAGGAGTGGATGTAAAACCACCAAAGGATGGTCTCTCCATTATTTACAGTTTATACTTAATTACCACAAATTTATTCTATAAAATGAGGAGGAGGGAGGGGAAGCAGCAGCATTTCACATGCCCAGAGCTCAAAGGAATCAAGAAGAGTTTTGTGGGGTTTTTTAATGCTCTAACGATATAATGATTTCCCTCCCTCTCTCTGTCATTTAGTTTAGTTTTCCAGAAAATTATTCCTTTGGAAGAAGACAACTGAGCTTTTAAATCTGTGTGGCCTGTAGCCCATGGTTTTCCTTAAAGAAGGTACAAATGCTGGGAAGAAGACCATGGAAGAAGGGAAAGAAAGGCAGTAGAGCCCCTGGGATGGTGAAAGTATCTTCCTGATCTTAGTACATGACAGGTGGCATGGTAGAAACACTGATGCAAAGGTTAGAATGGCTTTTACTTCCAGCTCTGTACCTGCTACCTCCTCTCTAGCTCTCAGATTCTTCCTTACTTAGGAAAAAGGCACTCTGTGACCAGATGTTCCCTAAAATCCCTTCCCATTCTGATACTGTTTTATGCAAACCAATATTTTCAAAAAGAAAAGTATAACAAGGGACTAACACACATATGGACAAATTCTAATCACTTAAGAATCTGCCCCTTCTACCCCTTTTCACAACCTTTGACCAGACAGTCTGTGGCATAAGCCGAGCACAGAGAGGGCTAAATGTCAATAAGCAGGTGATGTCCTCGATGGGAGAATGAGAAGAGGGGCTGGAGAAGCTAACACATTCTCAGTGCTTTTTAGATTAAGAATACGAAGATAAGGTCAAACAATGCGTGTGGCCATCTATTAACCTGTAAGATCTTTAAAACAAGAGCCTCGCCTGTCTTGTGCAGTAGCTTCAGCACCTAGAACAGCACCTGTGTATAGCAAATGCTTGGTGAATATTGAACAGAAAAATGACTTTGGGAGGCCGAGGCGGGCGGATCACGAGGTCGAGAGATCGAGACCACCCTGGCCAACATGGTGAAACTCCGTCTCTACTAAAAATACAAAAATTAGTTGGGTGTGGTGGCACGCACCTGTAGTCCCAGCTACTCAGGAGGCTGAGGCAGGAGAATCACTTGAACCCAGGAGGTGGAGGTTGCAGTGAGCTGAGATCACACCACTGCACTTCAGCCTGAGTGACAGCGAGACTAAAAAAAAAAAAGAAAAGAAAAGAAAAGAAAGAAAGAAAGAAAGAAAGAAAGAAAGACAGAAAGAGAGAAAGAAAGAGAAAAAGAAAAAACGAATGTATGAATGAGGGCTTCTCAAACAGAAAGGGTAGAAAGGGGACTATTAACATATTTGCTTATATGCAGGTCAATGACATGCCAAAAGAAGAAAACACAGGTGTGCTCTAGTGGTAGATGAGTAAACTAGGTCTGATCACAAAGACTGTGCTAGTTTTCAGAATTGGTGGAAGGGAATATGCGGACTCCATTTAAGACTGTATTTATTCCAGTTTAGCTCATAACTAGCAAATAAGCAGTCTTCCAGATCAAAAACACTCTGTGTCTTTGAGTTACTTCAAAGACACAGAGAATGCAGCACTCTCGTTGTTTAAGGGTCAGTGAAGTTCTCACAGAATGGAAAATTCACCAAGACAGAGAAGCTCAGAACCCAGAAACACCTGCCAGCTGTGAATATCTGAGGAAAGAACCACATGAGCACTCCAAGACCCTTCTGTTTCTTATTAAGCTTTGGACTTCACCCAGCCCAGCCAATTTGTGGAAGCACATTTTTATGTATGAGATACAGTCATTTCCAAATGTAATGATTTAGTTTTTATATTCAAAGGAACTTCACTAGTCTCATCTCCTCCTAAGCCCAGTTTCTTGTCCTTTTACCCTAAGGGTGTACTTGGACCTCAGATAGATTTTCAGTCTGCAGTGGGAAAATCTCTGGACTTCTCACCCAAAGAGGCAGAGAACTCAGGCAGGAGTAAGACAACGGCTTACTTGGTTGTAAGGCTGCCGCATCTCTGGTGGCCTGTACACGCTTGGAACTAGCTGCTTTCTCACAATCTCTGTCTCTTTGAAGGAATGAAAGCTATAGGTACTGAGGGAGCCTCTGGAGGGCTTAATGAAAATCAATAACAAAAATTAAAGATGAGGAAAGGGGAAATCACAAGGAGGTTTCTAAAAATCTTCAATTTCTCTGACACTTTCGCCTTCATGGAAAGACTTTTGATTCCCCCCTGAAAAGCATGTGTGGAATCGCAAAGACAATGAATTGCATAGTAATGTAGCTCATCGCTCATGAGCTGTCCTTGCTAGATTTCCCTCCACCAAGCTCCTTCTCTGAAACCAGGATGGGAGGAGAGATGAAGAATGAAAATAACTTCCGAACTCTGGGGTCATCACCTGGTACTGGACTGTGGTTTCTTGGCTCCTGGAACTCTTCTGAAATTAAGCTAGATATGGATGACATGGCTTTTAACTACCCTAAGGCCACACACAAAACAAACTTGACTGTGCTATTGTCTCTGATTTTTCTTTCTTTCTTTTTTTTTTTTTTTAAGAGATAGGGTTTTGCTTTGTCACCCAGGCTGGAGCACAGTGGTGTGATTATAGCTCACTGTCACCTCAAACTCCTGGGCTCTAGCAACCCTCCCACCTCAGCCTCCTGAGTAACTTGGACTACTGGACCATGCTACCATAGCTATTTTTAAAATCATTTGTACAGATGGGGTCTTGCCATATTGCCCAGTCTAGTTCAAACTCCTGGCCTCAAGTGATCCTCCCATCTCAACTTCCCAAAGCTCTGGGATTACAGGCATGAGCCACTGTGCCCAGTTTTGTCTCTGATCTTTATTTTAACGGTTTTTGAGCTGTCTATGTTACTTCAAAGACACATAGAATGCATAGAACGAAGAACTCTCATTGTTTAAGTGTCAATGAAATTCTCACAGAATGGGAAATCCTTCAAGACAGAGAAGCCCAGAACCCAGAAATATCTGCCAGCTGTGAATATCTGGGGAAAAACCACATAAGCACTCAGAGACCCTTCTGTTTGGGAATGATGCAAAATCTCTGGAATAGCATGTCATTATATAAATTATATTAGTTGCTCTTGGAGAATTCCAGCCTGAGAACTGAGATTCTTATTCGTCTCCATATCCTCAAGAGAGCTGATCGTCAGCTCTCGAGAAACAATGGTGGAAAATAAAAGAGAAAATATTAGGATGGTGCAAAAGTAAAGTAAAGGTAATGGCAAAAACCACAATTACTTTTGCACCAACTTAATAGATATCTGTCAACTCTCCCTCACATTGAAGCACTACAGTTAGAGTGCTTACAAGGTGGGTTTAGGGGTGAAGCTCCAGACTATCCAAGAATCCCCATTCCTCTTGGACATGGGTTGAGGCCCAAGTACAAAGGAGCAGAACACTGTTAAAGAGAGATTGCTCCAGACACCTGTCAAAAAGGGCAAGACAGATTTTGTTCAACTAACTGCAGTAGAGGAGAGAGATTTCAGTATAGAGCTGAGCTCAGCTCCAAGTTAAATAGACAGGGAAGACTTTATCCAAGACTACTGCAACAAGGAAGAGACATAGAACTCAACTCTAAATACAGTAGGGGCAAGTGGTGATTTATAGCAATGGGCAGGGTGAGGAAGTAGGTGAAAAATTGTGAAGAGGAGACTGGTTAGGTATGAAGGATCATGGAAATAAAGAACTTTATTGGATATCAAATGTGAGAGATTCACACTAAACGGGGCTTGACAGTCTAAGGACAAAGCCTACGGGAAAAAAGGACTCAAATGAGACTAAACAATGTTCCTCCAAGGAACTAGTCCAGGAGAAATATATGGTACCTTTACTACAATACAAAGATTATTGAAGCATTCAATCTCCCATCCACATGGTCGACAGATATGTATGAAGCACTTCTGCTGGGTTCTGGTATGCAGTGTGGGAGTAAGGTAGATATGATACCTGTTCTCATGGAGCTATGTGGAGCTCTCATGGCACTTACTGACCTACATAATTTTCAGTTTGCAGAAACTAGAAATTATGTAGCTCAACTGGAAATTATGAAGTTCAGCAAGTGCAATGACAGGGAAAGTACAGAAATGTCTAACAGAAGCATTCAACCCTGGTTTTGAGTTTTTTACTGTTTTCTTAAAATAACTTCACAGATGATATTTTGTCTAAGGCCTGAAAGATTGGTAGAACTTGGCAAGGCAGCAAAGACAGAGAATAACATCATTAAGAACATAGCAGGTTCAATAAACTGGAAAAAAAACAAAAAGCATGATATGACCCAAATGCAGCATGAGCATGAGGCAAAGATGTGGGAGAGATGTGAGAAATTAGGCTGGGAAATTGGATACAGGCCAAATCGGAAAAAGCCTCAAGAACCACATTAAATATATATTTAATATATATAAAATATACATATATATGTATATTTAAATACATATTTAAATGTATATATAAATATAAAATATATATTTAAATATATATTTAAATATATATTTATATAAATATATTTAATTTATATTTAAATATATAAATATAAATATATATTTAAATAAATACATACACATGCATTTAAATATATATTTAAACAAATATATATTTATATATGTTTATATATTATATATTTATATATGTTTATATATTATATATATGCTTATACATATATATTTATATATGTGGTTCTTGAGGCTTAATAAATATATATTTATTATAATAATATATGTATTATATGTAATGCATATATTATAAATATTTATTATTATAATGTGCTCAGGACACTTACGTTAGCCCACAGTTGGGCAAAACTATTTAACACAAGCCTATTTTATAATAAAGTGTTGAATAGCTCATGGAATGTATTGAATACTATACTACCCTGAAAATGAAAACAGAAGCCGGGCATGGTGGCTCACACCTGTAATCCCAGCACTTTGGGAGGCCAAAGTGGGTGGATCACCTGAGATCAGGAGTTCGAGACCAGCCTGACCAACATGGTGAAACCCTATCTCTAACAAAAATATAAAATTAGCCAGGCATGGTGGCGCATGCCTGTAATCCCAGCTACTCAGGAGGCTGAGGCAGGAAAATCACTTGAACCCAGGAGGCGGAGGTTGCAGTGAGCCGAGATTGTGCCACCACACTCCAGCCTGGGTAACAAGAGTGAAACTCTGTCAAAAAAAGAAAAGAAAACAGAATGGTTTATGGGTATTCAAAGTACAGTTTCTACTGAATACATATTGCTTTTGCATCATTGTAAAGTAAAAAAAAAAAAAAAAATTCGTGAGTTGAACCATTGTTAAGTTGAGGACCATCTGTATGTTTATTGCAGGACTTCTCTGAGCCTTTATTTAGTAGATATCTTAGTTTGGGTTCCCCCAGAAGCATACTATAAAATAAGAATTAGAATATAATTAGTTTATTTGGGACGTTATTTCTGGCAACTTCACTAGGAGAAGTGAAGTCAATCAACACAGGGTACATTAATGAGCTGGTTTACCACTATGGGGACCTGGAGCTCAATCCCACTGGTGATCTCTGAGAGACAATGTAGAACACACTTCAGAGTTATCCCAACCAACAGGCGAGAAAGCTGTGAAATTTTCTCCCAACTACCATCTCTCATTTGTTGAAGTCTGCTTTCAAAGGGGTTGACTCTCAAGTACTTCCAGCTTGCTCTGCAGGCCACAACGTGTACTTCCTGAGTCAGCAGTAAAAGAACACAAATAACAAAACAAGACACTTGAGCAAAAGTCACATGAGTTTATACTATGCAGAGTGTGCAGAGAATACGAGCAGAGCAAGGACAGCAACTCCTCCAATAGGTAACGTGGTTTGTGAAGCTCCAAGAGGTAGATTAAGTTTGCGTTTTCCCAGTATATTTGACCACAGAATCTTCTCCGTCTAGAACATCCTGAAGGCTGGTAACGTTTCACATAATAAACTTTGAGGGCTTCTTCTAGATCAGTAGTCAATAAGCTTTATCTGTAAAGGTAAACTTTATCTGTAAAGATAGTAAATACTTTTGGCTTTACATGACATATTGTGTCTGTCACAACTGTTCAACTCTGCTGTGACAATCCCCAAAACAGCCAGAGACAATATGCAAATGAATTTCCATGGTTGTGTTTCAATAGAGCTTTATTTATAAAATTAGGTGGCCAGCCAGATTTCACCCATCAGGTGTAGTTTGCTGACCCCTGGTCTTGCCATTCCTACAGCTCCATCCAGCTGTAGGATTATAAGACGTGTGTGGTTGCCCTACACAGCAGGGAAGTCAGAGTGACTGATCTTAGCAAAGCCTTAACTCTCTTCTCTCATGTGGATTCATAGTAAATGGCGTTTCAAATCAATGTACCTAACCACTACAGAACCCCATCCCAGCCAGTCCTCTGCCACAGTCCCATGTATTCCATTTTGCTGAAGAAAAGCAAATGAGCCTAAATTTAATTAATCTGCTAGGGAAATAAAAATAGTGTTGCCTGAAAGCTGCCTGATGCCAAGAATTTTCTGTGTCACAGGAAGAGAAAAATAAATAGTGGCTTAAAATAAACAAAGTTCTGCTCACCCTAGGATCCTAAAGAGATATAAAGACTGGGGGAGGAGGGAAAGGGGTCAGAGAACACCCAACTCCAGCTTCTTTATTTTCTAGCTTGAAGGCATAAGGACAATACTTTCTCCTGATACACCCATTTAGCTACCTAGTGAATGCTGGGCGTTCGTTCCTTAATTCAAGAAAAATATATTGGATGCCTAATCTTTGCCAGACACAGTGCTAGACAGGACTGGCTACATAATTTGTTGGGCCCTGAATTTTGCAAAACAAAAATTCAGGGCTTCTGTTCAGCAATTACAGTATCAGGAATATCAAAATGATGACAGCAGAGTACTATACCAAGCCTGGGGCCCTTCTGACTACTGTGCAATTGCATAGGCCACACACCCAAGAAGCTAGCCCTGGCTGAACATTGGTTTTACAAAGATACATATGGTTACAAAGATTTCAGTCTTCGCTCTAGAGAAGCTACTATCCAAGAGGGAGAGAAGATGTATGTAATAAGACTGTCAGAGCTTCATATCTTCCTTTTCAAATCCATCACCACTTTTATGCACATCAGATCCCAGTGAGCTTCTACATTCAACAGCCAGCACCTGCGTCTCTCTGTTGGCATCTGGCCACAGGCTGCTGGAGCCACTTTGCTGGGGAGCTCAGAGAACTGGAAGTCCTTCACCATTGACTTGTGTGCTAGTCCATTTAGTTTGCTCCTTGCCCCTGGTTAGGTCAGCCCTGAGGCCAGATGTGCAATGGTCCCAGACCTTCTCCTTAGGATTAAGTCATACCCCAGCCTAGATCCCTTCCCTTCTTATTTCCCCACTTCCCTACCAGTTCTTCTTGGGAGCACTTCCTAATAGATTATTTCCACACACAAATTTTCATTTCAGAGTCTGCTTTTGAGGAATCCAGTCAAAAACACACACATATGAATTACAGGGGACTATTAATAGACTAAATGTCTGTGACCCAAAAATATTCTTATGTTGAAATCCTGGCTGGGCGCAGCGGCTCACGCCTGTAATCCCAGCACTTTGGGAGGTGGAGGCGGGTGTATCACGAGGTCAGGAGATCGAGACCATCCTGGCCAACATGGTGAAACTCCGTCTCTACTAAAAATACAAAAATTAGCTGTGCACATGGTGCGCGCCTGTAGTCCCAGCCACTTGGGAGGCTGAGGCAGGAGAATCTCTTGAACCCAGGAGGTGGAGGTTGCAGTGAGCCGAGACCGCAACACTGCACTCCAGCCTGAGAGACAGAGTGACACTCCGTTTCAAAAAAAAAAAAAAAAGAAAGAAATCCTAACTCCCAAAGCGGGGCTTTTGGGAGGTGACTAGGTCATAAGAGTGGAGACCTCATGAATGGAATTAGTGCCCTTATAAGAAGAGATGATTTCTCTCTCAATCCTGTGAAGGTTCCAGGAGAAGTTGGCCATCTGCAAAGCTGGAAGAGACTGCCATCAGTAGACACTGGATCTGAAGGACACCTTGATCTTAGACTTCCTAGCCTCTAAAACTGTGAGAAATAAATGTTGTTTAAGCCATTCATTTATGGTTGGCTGTTATAGTAGCCTATATTGACTATGATAAGGACTAAGGTACAAAATGAGAATTGGTGGAGATCCTGAGAAAGTATCAGGCTATTCAGAGATGAGGAAAGCTTATTCCAGGTGAAGGCAGGGAGTGGCACAGGTGAGAGGAATCTTGGGTGGGTCGGTGTCTATGGTAGGTCTTGACTAATGAATGTGTTCACATAATGAATAAGGAATTGTGGAAATAGGAGGAGGTATTGTATTTATTCTGTTTATTTCTACAGATCTCTTTACTCTTTTCTAAGCTGGCGTGTATCCAGGAAGGCTGACCTGCGTGGACTGCATCAACAGGCAACCTTGTCTTTGGCTTCTGGTTGCATTAGGCCAATTACGTTGTAGATGATGAGTGATGGAGGAATGTGAATATATAATGGCTAGATGAACGAAAGGAAAGATGAATGAATATAATCAGTGGCCTCTGAATGTTAATACTAGGTGGCTTGACCTTGACTTTCTAGTATATATTTGGGTAGAATCATTTGTTCATCCTTCTGTGATATTTCTCAGGGTTGATTTTGTTTTTTTGTTTGTTTGTTTGTTTTGAGATGGAGTCTCACTTTGTCACCCAGGCTGGAGTGCAGTGGCGCCATCTTGACTCACTGCAACCTCCACCTCTTGGGTTCAAGAGATTCTCCTGCCTCAGACTCCCAAGTAGCTGGGACTAGAGGTGCACACCACCACACTCAGCTTAATTTTTGTATTTTTAGTGGAGATGAGGTTTCACCACATTGGTCAGGTTGATCTTGAACTCTTTACCTCAGGTAATCAGCCTGCCTCGGCCTCCCAAAGTGCTTGGATTACAGGAGCCACCACACCCAGCCTCTCAGATTCTTATTTAGTTATATGGCTGAATTTTAGAAGTCCCATTTCATAGGGTAATTAATAGAGTCATATTTCTTCCAACAAAGTTGGAATCTCTGAGCTGCTTGTGCTCTTGGCACAAAAGAGGATGCTGACAGGAGAATGCAGTTGCAAAACAAAAAAAAGAAGAAGAAGAAAGAAAGAAATTACGAGAAGTATTTTGCAAAGTAAACATCACTAGGAGGAGGAATGATGAAGCTAAAATAAATGTTTCCTGTTGAAGTCTACTTTGTATTACAAATCATGAAGGGGCTTGATTGGATAGCCGACTGGTGACAAATAGCCTGCAGTTCATTTCTTTCTCTTACTGACTTTTGGCCAACATGATGCAAGATGCACGTAAATGTTATTTGACAGTGCCTTTCAGTATACTGAGGGAGGATGAGGCAGGGCTCTGCTCAAAGAAACACCTGGGTTTTTGGAACCAATTCTACTGCACATTACCCCTAACTCTATATACTGTTGTACCAATCAAGGGACCCACAAGACACAGGTAACATATTCAAACATACTAATTGAGGAGACATAACAGGGGAACCATTTACAAAGTGCAGACAGGGTTTGAGAGAACCAGCAACATGTGGTGAAGCACCCTGGACCTAGTATGAGAGCAACACAGAAGAAACCAGAGGTGAGAGAGGCAGAGAGAGGGGTTCATGGTGACGCTGTACAAGCACCTGGCTCCAGTCTTGTTGGAGTGCAGCAATTCACGAAGCTAGATTCCCCCTCTACCTCTCAATTATGTAAGCCAGTTTGTCATTTTTTTTTTTTTTGACTTGAGCGAGTTGAAGCTCGTTTTTATCACTTGCAATACTCTCATCTAGGCTCCCTTTGCCCTGAGTCCATCCCTACAGTGCTATCAACCACTCTGTACAGTGTCATTTTTTGTTGTGTTTTTTTTTTTGCCGGAGTGGGGGGATCAGACACCCCCACTAGACTCAGAGTTCTCACTTTTCCTCTTTATCAGGGTCTGGTGCAAGTTTGTAAGTGTTTAACAAATATGGAAAGCAAGCAATGCAAAAGTCAGGGTTCCAAGACAAGGTAGTTCAGCATTGCTAGATTCTTAATAAGATAATAAGGAAGATGATGATGATGATGATGACCACCTGTGGTAATGATAATGGTGATGATAATAATTACCATTTATTGAGCATTGCACCTTTAAGGGCTTTACAAACATTTTCTCATTAGATCATCAGAACCACCACCTCAAGTAGCTATGTTAAACCATGCTTCTCAGGCTCAGAGATTTCAGGCAACTCATCCACTCATACAGCTATAAGTGCCAGTCACAGGATATTCACTCCAAAGTCCATGCTTTTATCCATCACGTGAACAGCCCCCAAGCCTTTCTACTTCTTCATTTTCCTGAATGAAGCCCCCTATCCTGACATGCCATTCTTGACTCTGCCTTTGCTTGAACTCTATTGGAGCAAGGAAATAGGGCTAAACATTTTCCCGTCTCACCTCCTTATGCCAGGCCTGGCCCCTGATATACCTTGTGGCTTCATGCCAGGCTGAGCACAGAAACATCTTCTCAGAATCACTTTGGGGCCTGAGAAATATGGTGGTACTGAATCATGGAGTTCATATCCAAAAGTTCAGAAGGAACAAAGCCTGATTCCAACTTCAGAACTTCCAAGTCAAATCCCCAAAATATCCAATGCTTCCTTAAGACCCAGAAGCAACCTAGACCATCATTTGGGCATACAGGCTTTAAAGCCAAATCCACCTGGGTCATAATTCTGACTCTTTCATAGTCTGGGTGACTTTTGGCAAATTGCATCAACTGGGGAACGTTTACCTCAGAAAAATGATGAGAGAATGAAGTGAATTAGCATTGACTATAGTAAACTAATGGTATCTTGCATATAGCAATTATGACAACAGTAGTAGCTATATTTATTATTATCAAAATCTCATCTTTTCAGATGACTGAAAGCTAAAAATCTTCTGGAGGTCTTACAGGGAAATGGGGGAAATATAAAGAACCCCATTACTCCACACCTCTACTACCTATTGTTCCCCATACACACATGTATATGTCTCCATCTTTTGACAGGCACGCCTCCTTCTCCAGAAAGCCTTTGGACCCTCCTTCCCCCAGTGGTGTTAAGAGTTGCCTGATTTACGAAATAAAAATATGGAACACCCAGTGAAATTTGAACTTCAGATAAACAGCAAATACCTTTTACAGTATAAATATGTCCCAGGCAATACCTTGAACATACTTATACTAAAAAAGCATGTTTTGTTTATCTGAAATTCAAATTTAACTAGGCCTTTTATCCGCAGTCCTAGTTATACATTCCTCTGCAGTGTGTCGCAACTCTCCCGTGCAGTATTTTTCTTTCTATGTTATAATTGGCCTACATCAGGAGCTGATACCTGTCACATCTGAGTTAATGTGTAACTTTAAGATCCTCTGATATTAAAGAATTAATGTTAATTTTGTAAAGAATAATATTATTGAGATGAATTTTAAGAGCTCATATATTTTAGGATACATACTGAAATATTTGGGGAAGAGATGACATAGTGTCTGGGATTTGCTTCAAAATAATAAAGGTGCAGAGAAGTGGATGAAGATAGAAATTAAACAAAATTCTCCATGAGTTGGTAATTACTGAAGCTGAGTGATAAGTACCTGAAGTTCACCATAGCCTTTTGATTATTTTGTATTTTGAAATTTTCCATCATACATATGTCTGCTGAGAGAAGTGGGCTCTGAGCATGCACACACGCACATACACACAAGACAGGACAGTTAACTGAATGAGCATTGCACATGAATCAAGCAATCCATGGTTTGATCATAATGAGTTCCTTAAATAGCTCTGGAACATTGAGCAAACCACTTTCTCTTTCTAGACCTTAATTTCCTTATCTGTTTAAAATGGAAAAATTGGATTAAGTGATTTCTGCTAAAATCTCTGAACTTCAGATAACCACACTGGAATGCCCTTGACCTTTTCTAGGTTAAATTTTCTGTGCATTGCCTCAAGCCTCCCCTGCCCATCAGCTGCAGAACAAAACAGACTGCTCTTAGCATCTGCCTCACACTTCAACAAAAAGGGGCCATAATGGGGTTCTGTGGAGAACTTTAGTGGAGAGTGACCCAAAGCCCTCCATCACCAAGCAGCTGCTCTTTCCTTCTGCCACCTGCTGAAAGGTCACTTCAGTGTATAGCCTACCTCAAGAAGGCCTTCCATGTTCCATTTCAGCCGTGGAGGGGGAGAAATAAAACCTCCTTTTAATTTAACTTTTAGACCTGATGTTTCCATGTTTCCAGTGTGTCAACTCCCAACCCACCTTCAAAGTTCCCGTATGGAGTTCCTTAGACCAAAGATCTGATGTGAGCCCAAAACCATATTTCTCCTGTCCTTAAAAGTGCAGTCAATAGGGAAAGAGGACTAAAACAAGAATCAAAAAATAAAAAAGAAGGGCACCATGTGGAAATTACACCTAGGTAGCAATCTGGTTGATAGTAGTTGCTGGGGGTTTTTTTGTTTGTTTGTTTGTTTGTTTGTTCCCAGTATCTTTGTGGCTTTAGGGATGGGGCAAGAGGAAGACATGTGTTCATTATAAACAAAAGTCAAGCAAACAGAAAAGCAAAAAAAGTACATTGCTATTCCAAAGTCCACTATTCAGAAGTAACCATTATTAGCATTTGGAGATTAAGAGTTTAGGGAAACTAAAAGGAACTAGGGGTCCAAGGAGAAATAAATGGTCGATTTGAGAGCAGGGTCAGGGAAGTATAAGATGAGACTGGAATATCTTGTGCCAGAAGGAAAAGAAGTGCTCAAAAAGTAAATAAATAAAGGGGCATTTCATGAGGACAAAGTGGGCAGCTGCATGGGCCTCCTGATGGCCAAATCTGAGATAATTATGGCATCAAAATAATTATAAACAATTGAAAATAAGAATGCAGGCCAGGCGTGGTGGCTCACGCCTGTAATTCTGGCACTTTGGGAGGCTGAGGCAGGCGGATCACCTGTGGTTAGGAGCTCGAGGCCAGTCTGGCCAATATGGTGAAACCCCATCTTTACTAATATAAAAATTATCCAGGTGTGGAGGCAGGTGCCTGTAGTCCCAGCTACTCCAGAGGGTGAGGCAGAAAAATCACTTGAACCCGGGAAGGCGAGGTTGCACTGAGCCGAGATCATGCCACTGCACTCCAGCCTGGTCAACAGAGCGAGACTCCACCTCAAAAAAAAAAAAATGCATCGGTCCACACTAAAAATAAACAGATAAAAACCAATATATATTTATACCTATATATGCTTATGCTTATACATGTGTATATAAACATATACTATATATGTATATGTATACATGTTTTCCCTTCCCACATATATATGCCCAATCAAGTGTTTGAACTGACAGCAGCTCTCAAGAAAATCGATTTCAATTTATTTAAAGTTATTTTTTGTATATCTTGTTACATGAATATTGAGCACATTTTAGATTATTCTCACATTATCCTGTTCTTAACAATGACTTCCTATTTCCTCAAGGACTGTGTTAGGCTATCAATGGATTGGTGAAAAGACTGTTTCTTTAAACTACATTTTTCAAAGGTTTTTTTTTTTTTCAAAACTGGTAAGTTGAACCTAGCAAAATTTTAAAATTTTGTTCTTTGAAAAACAACATAAAGAAGGCAGAATGGCAAGCAACAGAACATATTCTCAATCCATGTGTCTGACAGGGGACTTGCATCTCAAATGTGTGAAGACCTCTTACAACTGGAGAATAAGAAAACAAGCTATCCAACTGAAAGAAAAATGGACAAAGATTTGAACAGATACTTTTACCAAAGAAGATATTGAGATAGAGAATAAGCATATGAAGAGAAGCTTGGCATGAGTCATCTCAAAGGTATTCTTGAACCCTAAAATACTGTGCTTCATACTTGCTGGAATAGTCACTCGGAATTTCTTGCAAGTGCTGAGTGCTTCATTAATCTCCCACACATTGTTCCCTGCCTTCTGATTAAATGCTGCTGTCTTATCATTCAGACCTAAATAAGCTAAGCATATAGCAGGGTTTACATGGAGATTTGCCATCCTGGAGATTGAGCAAGTTAAAATGTTTAAGTGTCAGTGGCCTGGTGTTGAATCTCATACAATTCTGGCTTCATTTGGGTGGGTGGTCTGGGCTAAATCGAACCCAGGACTCTGGAATCAAATTCACCCACCCTTTCTGCTTAGCCATTCTGCCAGCTTTTTTCCTTGGAGATGGAGAGTGGTTATGGAAATCAGATATTTTCCTTCTTCTAAATATGCAGACTCATAGTTCAAACCTGTCATTTGTGATTCTATGATAAAGAAGAAAATAAGCTGAGAGGAAGGAAGACATTATCATTTCTGAACTTAACTTGAAGTCAGCAGGCTTAATTTGTCCCAAGCCACATCTAAGAATAATAGCAATTCCTCATTAGATACCAATTAAAATAAACCTCTTATCAAGATGGGATGACAGTTGAGGGGATCTGGTTATTTAAACAGAGTAGGTTATTGAGAGTCAGCCATTGAGATGAAAAGTAGGGATGCTAGTCCTTCAAAATTGTGGACAGTTTTTTCTATTCCTGCATGTAATAGCAGCATCCAACATATATTGGGAGTTTACTATATGCCTGGCACAGTACTAAACCTTTTGTTTAATCCTTTAATAAACCTCTGGTTTAGAAACTATCTCATTTTCATTTTACAGATTAGGAAGCAGAGGCTCAGAGAGGTTAAGTAATCTGCCCAAATAACAGAGCTGTTAACTAACTGTGATTCAAACTCAAGTGAGTTGATTCCCTTGCATTTTCTTATTTTTTTCCAAAAAATTAATTTGTTTACAAACTGTTGAGATCTTTAATTCGTCTAAAATTTCATTAGGAACATGATGTGAAATAAGATATAAATATTTTGTTTTCTAAAAATGCAATCAATCACAATTTAAAATGTTTTTTTTAAACAACTTAATATAATGGAGAGATAAATACACATGACATGATAAGTAAAAAACGGAAGTCCAGGCGAGGTGGCTCACGCCTCTAATCCCAGCACTTTGGGAGGCCAAGGCAGGAAGATCACCTGAAATCAAGAGTTCAAGACCAGCCTGGCCAACATGGCGAAATCCCCACTCTACTAAAAATACAAATATTAGCGGGGCATGGCGGTGGGCACCTGTAGTCCCAGCTACTCAGGAGGCTGAGGCAGGAGAATCACTTGAACCCGGGAGGCAGAGGTTGCATGAACAGAGATCACGCCATTGAACTCCAGCCTGGGGGACAAGAGCAAGACTCCATGAAAAAAAAAAAAAAAAAAAAACTCAGAAGGGACACTAAACTATATACACAATATAAGTAACTGCATTAAGCACAAAATATGCATAGCCATTGATATGACACCATGTACATCTACATGGAAACATAACACTGTTGAAGTTGAAGGAAGAGTCTGAAATCAGAAATCTAGCATTAGACTGCCTAGGTGGGTCTGAATCCCACACCTACCTCTAACTCTCTCTGGATGACCTTGTGCAAATTACTTAACCTTGCTGTGCCGGTTTCTCATCTAGAAAACGTGGATAATATTGCTTATCTTGTGAGATGGCTGAAAGGCTTAAGTAAGTCAATCCATGCAAAACAGCACAGTGCTTAACACTAAAAAACACTGCACCTATAAATATGCAAAAATATTGATAGTTCTAATCACTGAATGGTGTAATTATATGTATTTTAATTTTTTTCATTTAAATGTTCAAATTGAAATTTTCCACATTGTTCACAATGATTTGTTTTGTTTGGTTGGTTTTTATACTCCGGGGGAAAAAAAGGTTAATTTTTTCAAACTCTGGGTCTTAAGTGTGCAACTAATGCCAAGATATTCTAAAATCAAAAACTAAGCCCCTTACAAACTCCCTTGGGGGATGTACCTTTGCAGAGAGAACCCCTATGCCTCCCTCATAGAAAACAAGTTCCTCATTTCCATAAGCTGATAACACAGGAAGCATTAGAGCAAGGATTCAGTGAAAAATAGAATCCTTAAATAATAAATTGGAAGTACTGGGCATTATGAAAACAAGAACCAATAAATGTAAATGACTCCAAGGTAAATGATTTCTTCAAGTCCCTGAGGTTCTGTAAGAGTTGGGAATATGTTATATTGCATTATAATTTATAATTGGATTTTGAAGTCTGTTCAGTAACAGGTCTAGTAACAGGGCTGGGAATTAATCCTCAATTCACACCTCATTACATTGCTGCAAATATCGCCAAACTTGACTCCATATGAGACAGACCTTCATGTATATAAATAAGGGTGCCAGCCAGGCCCATAGTACTCTAATACAGGTACTTTCTTATATATGGGGAACTGTTGGGATGGAAAGCTGAATTATTCAAAATAATGCAGTTCCCTTGCTAAACTTCCCCAAGCTGCAGATGAAGCTAATGAAGGAAAGATTTATCTGTGTTCCTTCAGAGATGATTTGTGAAAAAATCAGCTGCAAATAACTAGAGAAGCAATCTAGAGAAATGCTTAGTATGTCTCCAACAAGCAAGAGTCTGTCCTGGCCATGAAATTGCTACTGTTCAGAAATTCAACATGTGGAAGAAAAGGCAAGGAGACTAGTTCTGGGAACCTGTTCTTCTGGAAAACGATGATTAAAACATTTTCTTCCAGCCACCCACCTCCCTCTGGGGACTAACAAGGCTGAGAAAGATAAACAGTAGCTGTGTGACTTTGAGTTGGTTTATTGCCCTCTCCGAACTTCATTTTTCCCACCTGTTCAGTAAGAATACCCACCTGGCAGCATTTCTGTGAGGACTCCAGATCATTCACACAGTGTGGTTTTCTTAGAACCTGACTCATAATAGAAACACAGCAGCTGTTAGCATTGTTACTGGGGTGCTGATTTCAAGAACCTTGGAAGAGCCTGGATCTCCAGTTTCCCCAATTGATTTGCTAACATTTAAATACCTTCAGTTGAAGAATATGTTTTCCTTCTACTGTTACAGATAAGGCTTTACTATAAATATCTGGGTGTGACAGCAATTTGCTTAAATTCATATTAAACTACAAATGATCCATGTCAGATTATAACAGGTTCTGAGGACTACTAGTAGGGAGAAAGAAAACATTTGCCTATTGACTCATTAAGCATTTATTTAGCACCAACTATATGCCAGGTTTGCAGCGGTTTGGGGATAGGGACAAAGACAAGCCTATGGACTTTGAAAATGTTCCTTTCTTGGCCTGAAACAAACTGCCAGGCTCATGGTTCTCATCCTTCAGGCCTTGGTTTAGATCACTTCTTGGGTTCCGTACATATTCAGATTCCGCACTTCTATAGTATTACAACAGAATCCTTCAGACAACTTGTAGTGACCAAGGTTAGCCACCCCACTCAGATGTATAAGAAATCACTATTTATTTGTTTTCATGAAGCTCAGTTTAAATCCGTTTCCAAGGCTAATTCCCACCACACTGGTTAGAAATTTCATCTTAGTCAACATTTAGCACCTATCTCTCTGAGTCAGTTTAGAATCCAGGAGACATTTCTAGTACCCAGAAGATAGAGAAAGAGCCCCTGACTTCCCATCCTTCAGCCCCTGTCCTCCATCATGGCCAACTTCCTCTTTGTCACAGCTGACAGTGGCTCCTCCCCAGTCTCAGAAGCTCTCAGCTTTGGTGGGTGCAGAAACCTTGCTAAGGCAGACAGCTCTGTGTCTTGAGTCCAGTCACTGTTTGATGTCTTGGTACTCTGATGTCTTGGTACTGCCACTACGCAATGTGAGGGTCCTGCCATCTCTCACCTTCCACCTCTGGTCTCTCTTGGAGTCCACAGAGCTCCTTCTATCCCAGGGGTTTGCAAAACTTTTTCAGGTATCAAATATGTTGGGGCTTCACAGGCCTCACTGTCGCTTTCACAGTTACTCAGCTTTGTTGCTGCAGGGCTAAACCAGCCATAGACAACACGTAAATTAATGAGCATGGCTACATTCCAAAGACACTATATTCACGAACCCAAAAAAATCTATTTTTGTAAAATGTTCATGTGTCACAAACTAATATTCTTTACATAATTTTTTTTTCTTTTTTGAGACGAAGTCTCGCTCTGTAGCCGAGGCTGGCATGTAGTGGCACAATCTCTGTTCACTGCAACCTCTGCCTCCCAGGTTCGAGCAATTCTCCTGCCTCAGCCTGCCGAGTAGCTGTAATTACAGGTGCCTGCCACCACACCTGGCCAATTTTTGTATTTTTAGTAGAGACAAGGCTTCAGCATGTTGGCCAGGCTGGTCTCAAACTCTTGACCTCAAGTGATCCATCCACCTCAGCTTCCCAGAGTGCTGGGATTACAGGCATGAGCCACTGCACCCGGCCTCTTCATGTAATCTTTTTAAAACCATTCTAATGTTCAGACCTTTAAAAAAATAGGCAGTGGGCCAGATTTGGCACACATCCCAGAGTTGGCCAAACTCTGCTCCATCCTCTTCTTATCCTCAAAAAGCTTAACAAAATTTGTTTCATGAGTTTAGACTTTTTGAAAATAAAGGCCATTTATTCATCATTCATTCATTTGTTGAACAAATCCTTATAAGGTGACTGTCCACCATCCCAGATTGCCTCGGATAAAGGAGTTTCACGGGATGGGGGATTTCTAAGAACTGAAATGGAAAGTCCGAAGCAAACCAAGAGCGTTGATCACCCAACCTATTAGGTGCCAGGTAACAAAGGTTCAGGAGTAAAGGAAACCAAGTATTTGTCTTTACGAAACCCACAGGCTCTTCGGGAAGGCAAGTGCCTTTGCCCACAACTCCTAACCTTGGTTTAAGATACACACCTCCCCTCACTCATTCCTGGCAAGTGCAGGAGGTCAGGGGAAAGTGCTGGAAGGAAAAAGCCCAAATTATCATCTCAACAGATTGTTCTATTACACAGTAAAGTACTGTGCATAGTATTGATTCTAAGCATCAAAGGCAGACCAGCAAGAGTAAACATGTAAAATGTTCCCACAGTGCAAGGTGACTGAACCAAAGCCTCACCACACCCACCTACCCACCCATGAGGACTGAACAAAGCTGGAACATCTAGGCCCAGGAAGCAGAGTAAGGGCTTCTAGAGTGGTCCAAGCATCTTTCACCTCTAGCGATTTCTGTGGTACTAGCAAATGCAAACATCCTAAAATCATTTTATAAAAATTGTGAGCAATTTCATTTGTTCAATCCTGTTGGTTCGATTCTGTGATTACATTTGTAAACTCAATTTGACTTCATGAGAAAAGTCTAAATTTGAGGCCCGCTAGAAATGTGAGGCCCAGGTAAAAAGTTCTCCTCTTCTCCTATGCTCCTTGCCCATCCTCTCCCCTCCAAAGAGTTTGATACAGTAAGACAGCCTCAGCAGGGCCTTTTTTAATTAGGAAAGGCGTACACTTTGGGAAGACAAGATCACATGCCACGGTGGTGAGTGATGTACAGACAGGACCTCAGTCCCTATTTGACTCCTCTGTCAGGCAGCTTCGTGCAGTGCATAACCTGCACCACTATGGAGAGCTACCCTGAGACAGCTGTCTGGCCTTTCAGGGAAGAAATCAGACCCTTTTGCTAAAGTTAGAGGAACAATCAATGGGGTGAATCTAATTGCTTCAGACCCCAGGGCAGTAAGTTGCTCCTTCGGAAGTGATTTCTGTCTTTCAATTGCTTGGGTTTTTGACAACTGGCTGTTTCTCACCTATTGTTTCTTCCCGTGGTTCTACTTGCCAAATGTGCCTTCAAACAGTGGGCTGAGCATGGGTTGGGAAAGCCTTTGAAAGCCAGCAAGGCAGAAAGTTCAAGACAAAAGACAAAAGGTCTTCAAGCAGATATTATTGACAGCCTTTAGTTAAGCAACTGGTCTGGCTGGAGGAGGATAATAGAGAGTATACCCTAAACCCTGCTTCAAAGGGGGACTTTGACTTGGCTGAGGGGCTGGTTGTAGAAGCCTCTAGAACAAGTGCTTTTATATATCCACCACTTACCTCGCCCAGTTGAGAAGTGTTCATACGGTACTGGTGGTAAAGTCTCCCAAATGCACAACCTGACAGCACTGCCTAGACAGCTGGTGATCAGGTTGCCATGTCAACAGGAAAAGACCCTACTGGGGTTTTGTTTACTCATCACCAGATTCTCAGTTTGAGTAGCTCTTAGCTATGAAAAAGGCTAAGAAATCGGATCTCTGACTTCCAGATTACTTCTCTGGGCATTGAAATTTTTTTGACCCCAGTGGGGAAGACTAGGAGTCTGCCAAAGCACCCAGAGTCTGTGGGGAGGGGTGGGAGAGCAAGGAGGGATGGAGCCTTCAGATGAAGCATCTTGAGTGTTTCATTGACAGGGGAAATAACATTTATGGAATGTCTGTCATGTGTCTAGAATTCTGCTAGAAACTATACAAATTTGATTTATCTTATTCTCACAGCTATCCTGTAGTATTAATATCAGCCTGTCCATTTTATGGATGAGCAAAGAGAGGCTAAAAGGCCAAACAGCAGATCAAGGTTCACTAAATAAGAACATGTACATAAGATGGATTATTATGCATCTGTTTAAAATCACATTTTTTTGGTGGTTGTTGTATTTTTAGTAGAGACGGGATTTCACCATGTTAGCCAGGCTGGTCTCGAACTCTGGCCTCAGGTAGGTGATCTGCCTGCCTCAGTACTGCCACTGCACCCAGCCTAAAATCACATTTTTGAAAGACATTTCATGACATATTCACCTTGGCTTATCGCTAAGAGAAAGAAAACAGAAGGCAAAGCTGCACAATATAACATACCCAGGCCAGGCGCAGTGCCCCACAACTGTAATCCCAGCACTTTGGGGGGTCGAGGCGGGCAGATCACTTGAGCCCAGAAGTTTGAGACCAGCCTGGCCAACGTAGCAAAACCCTATCTTACTAAAAATACAAAAATAATTAGCCGGGTGTGGTGATGCGTGCCTGTAATCCCAGCTACTCCAGAGGCTGAGGCGGGATGATCGCTTAAACCCAGGAGGCAGAGGTTGGAGTGAGCCAAGATCGCGCCACTGCACTCCAGCCTGGGCGACAGAGCAAGACTCTGTCTAAAAATAGTAATAATAATAACACATCCATAGAAGATATATAGGATGAATAAATCGCCCTAGAAGCAAAATTATGGAGAATAATACTGTGGGAATAACTGAAGATCACCCAAATGAGAACAAGCAAAATCTGTTTATTCAGAGCCTGCTATACAAGGGAGTCAGCCACCATCACTTGCATTTGACAGAGAATGAAAGGCGGGCAGAGGAATGGGAACACTTTACAGTGAAAACAAAGAGAAGGCTTCCGGTGTGCCTTTATTGGAGGCTGTTTACACAAGGAAGCTGGATGGGACTGACCAGAAACAGGACATCCTATGTGACTGGTTAGGGGAACATATTTGGCTTTCTCTGGTTCATCCTAAGTGGGAAAAAGAGATGAAAATTGGGAAGCTGACAGCTTTTGACCATGTCCTGACAGTCTGGGACCAACTACCGCAAAGGTTGTGGTTTAGCTTCTTGAACTGATTGCTGTTAGGTTTTGGGTCAGAGTCCTGTTTTTATATCTGATTGCACCATTTTTCATTTGTATATTCAGTCTCTCAATATACAAAATGATAATAGTAATTATCACTAGGTTTCAGGACTACAATTGATTTTTTCTTTCTAATTCTTTTCAGACTTTTCTAAATGTTCTATAATAAACAAGTGTTATTTCTAACAATAAATAAGTAACTGTTTTTATAAGGAAAAAGAAATCGAGTTTCAAAAAGGTTAAGTAATTTTCCTGAAGTAACACGGCTAGTAAGTAATTTGCCTGGAATTGAACACAGATCTTTTAGATATTAATGCCTGAGCATTTTCCTGCCCTGTGTCTCCTAGGGATCTTCAGGGCATAGTTAATGAAAGAAATGAAGAATGTAAACTTGTGTTGAAGAACTTATACAAACCAGCTGCTTCACAGACATCACTTTAAAAGTATCTTGTTAAGTCTCATTATTGAATAGCTAATACAGTTTCAAGGTATATTTTCCAGGAAATTTGAATTCAATTAAAAGGTGATGATACTTTAGTTTTTAATCACTTATGAAATAATAAATAATGTCTTTTAGGAGAGCATTCCCGAATATCTTTGACGGACTAACAAGCACTCTGGACTACCTTCCCAAAAAGAAATGCACAAAACCAAAAAGTCTTGTTACAATTATGGAAGCCCACAGGCCAAAGACCTCTATTCTAACGGTAGATATGTGACATCACTCACAAGCCTAGATGTAGGAAGATGTTTGAAGTCAGTAGGAACTTTCTGTGTACTTTACAAAAATCATCCTGTTTATAATCAGGTGTGTCTATGTTTGGTGCAGCTCACTTCTGATTTATTTGTGGCTAACAGATGACAGTCAGGGTGCCCCCTGCATAACTCTCTGAATTGTGGCAGGTGACCAACCAGTATGTGAAAAGTGAAATCCATACATAATACACAAATTTTACTTAGGCAAATAGCTAACACCCCCTTTCCCCACTTCTTCCACTGCCAATTATTTTCTTACCACTGACACCCTAAAGGACCAGTTTGACATACTCTCTCTCTTATCCCTATGAAATAATCAAAATAAGGATGAACAAAGCATGAGATACTATATTCTCAGATCAGCAGCTTCTGAAGTTAGGGATCATGATGAGTTACTTGGAATTCCACTTCTGGTATGGCAGTGTAAGCACCTAACAAACTGAACACTCGGATAACAACTGTAAGCTCTTGGAAAAATACAAAAACAACTAACCAAAGCTCTATAGAATGAGAAAAATAGGAAGATTTTGGAAGGAAGTCAAAGCTTAGAAGAATGATACAGAGTGAGATTCTTATTTTTACAGGTCTATCCTGTGAGCAGACTGTAGTCATTGCATGGCTTAAGGTGGTCAAAACTTCAATAGAAAACTCATTTTTTCTCTGGCCTGAAGAACCAGACGACAGAGGTCAGGGCAACCATAGCTTCTGGAAAATGAGAGACTAACCTTGTAAAGGAGAAATCCAAGGAAAAGAAGTCCCAGATTCTGTTTTCAAGCTCTACCCAAGTCTCTGGGAAACCAATAAATCATGCACACATGGGGCAAACACAAAGCAGTTTTCAGAGAAAGCTAAAAGAAATGAAATTCAACTTGAAATTCTCACATCCACAACAGGATAGACAGAATCTGTAGTTTGAACCTAACCAAATTAATTGCTTACAAAAATAACAGCAACCCTCTTCAGAAGAATATAACAGAACCCAGAATCACCACAGTACTGTAGTCACAATGTTTAGCATACAATCCAAAATTACACAACATGTAATAAGTCAGGATATTGTGACATGTTCTCAAGGAAAATGTAATCAACAGAGGTCAACTTTGAGATTGCCTAGATGTTGGAATTATTAAACACTTACAACAGCTATTATGACTATGCTAAATGAAATAAAGGAAAATATACACAAAATGAATCAAAAAGAAAATGTTAGCAGAAAATAAAAATAATAAAAAAGAACTAAATGAAAATTCTAGAAAGAAAATATATAATATCTGAAAAAAATCACTGGGAATGGGCTTAATATTATCAACAGCATGGACACAAATAAAGAAAGGCTCAGTGAGCTTGAAGATAGATCAACACAAGTTATTCAACCTAAATAAAAGAGACAAAAATAAACAGAGCCTCAGGGGCAACATCAAACATTAAGCCTGTGAGACAACATCAAAAACTAACATATGTAACTGGAGTCCCAGTTAGAAAGGGCAGAGAAAATGAGCCACAAAAGTTGTTTAAAGGAATATTAACCAAAATGATCCCCCAAATAGTGAATATATAAAATTTACAAAGCTAAAAAACATCAAACTCCAAACAGGATATATACAAGGAAAACCATACCCAGGGACAACCTAATGTAGATATTGGAAAGGGAAAAAAGAAAAAAGAAAAAAATGTGAATCAGTAACATTAAAATGACAATAAATGTAGGAAAATGATTTGAATGGCAGAGAAAAACAACATATTACATACAGAGGAACTGAAATGCAGGATTCAAAGGACTTCTCATCAGAAATTGTGGAGGACAAAAATGAATGGAACATTTTAAAAGTCTGAAAGAAAAACACTAAAATCCCAGAATTCTGCCTGAGCAAAAATATCCTTCTACAATAGAGGAAAAAAATACGTCTTCAGATTTAAAAAATAATAACAGGATTCACTGCTAACAGACTTGCACTACAAAAAATGCTAAAGAAATTCTTCAGGATGGACAGAAGTAATATCAGTATAAATCAGAGCTTCAGGAAATAATGAAGAGCATCAAAAACAATAAATGGCTATTTTCTCCAAATGTCTTTAAATTATAAATGACTGTTTAAAGAAAAAAACAATATACATACATCATGTGGTGGTCATAATGTATGGATATGTAATCAATATGACAATTATAGCCTACCTGATAGTGGGGGAAAAGTAAAGGGAGCTATACACTTAAAAGATTTCTACATTTTACATAAACTGATATAACATTAACTCTAAATAGATTGTGAAAGTAAAGAATATATATTTTAATCCCTAGATTAATCACTAAAAAATGCAAAGAGATATAGCCAGAAAACAAGTAGGTAAATTATAACAGAATTCTAAAAAAAAATTCAGATATTCAAAAGATGGCCGAAAAGGGGGAACATAGCAATGAAAAGCAAAGAGGAAACACGGGAAATTAAAATTGGAATTATATACCTAAATCCAATCATATGAATAAGTACATTAAATGCTAGTGGTCTGTCTACTTTTGTGTATCAAAGGATATTATCGACTGAGTAGAAAGGCAACCCACAGAATGGAAGAAAATATTTGCCAATCATATATCCGATAATGGATTAGTATCCAGAATATATAGAGAACTCCTAAAGTTCAACAATAAAAAAAAACTTGATTCAAACATAAGCAAATCAAAAGAGATAACATTTCATATCCCCCTAGGATGGATATTATCAAAATAGAAAATAACAAGTATTGGTAAAGACGTAAAGAGGTTGGAAACTTTGACACTCTGATGGGAATATAAAATAGTGGAACTGCTTTAGAAAACAACATATGGCCCCTCAAAAAATTAAAAAAAGATTACCATATGATTCAGTAATTTCACTTTTGGATATGTATTCAAAATAATTGAAAGCAGGGACACATTTGAACACCCATGTTTGTAACAGTACTATACATAATAGCCAAGAGTTAGAGGCAACCGGTGTCCATTAATAGGTGAATTAATAAACAAAATGTGGCATATACATACAATAAAATACTATTCATCCTTAAAAAGGAAGGAAATTCTGGCACATGCTACAACATTAATTAAACCTGAAGACATTATGCTAAGTGAAACAAGTCAGTCACAAAAGGACAAATACTGAATGATTCCATTCACATAAGGAACCTAGAGTAGTCAATTCATAGAGACAGAAAGTAGAATGGTAGGGCTGGGAAGGTGAGAATGAGGAGTTGTTTAAAGTTATTGAAATTTTTTTTATTTCCTTATCTCTAATTTCTGACGTTTCTGAAGTTTTTTCAAGAGTTTTCAAGTTATTACAAAAGTTCTGAAGATGGATGGTGGTGATGGTTGAACAACAATGTGAATATGTTTAGTGCCACTGAATATTAGATGGCTAAAATGGTAAATTTGATATGTATATTTTATACAATTTAAAATAAAGAAATACATTTTTTTAAAAGACACTTGGGTTCCGTTCCAAGATGGCCAAATAGAACAGCTCTGGTCTGCAGCTCCCAGCATGACCGACACCAAAGACGGTGATCTCTGCATTTCCAACTGAGGTACGTGGTTCATCTCACTGGGACTGGTTGGACAGTAGGTACAGGATATAAGCCACGGAGAGCGAGCTGAAGCAGATCTGGGCATCACCTCACTCGGGAAGCACACGCAGTCAGGGGATTTCCCTTTCCTAGCCAAGGGAAGCCATAACAGACTGTACCTGGAAAATTGGGACACTTCCGCCCAAATACTGCACCTTTCCAACGTTTTAGCAAAAGGCGCACCAGGAGATTACATCCCGCACCTGGCTCAGCAGGTCCCACACCCATGGAGCCTTGCTCACTGCTAGCGCAGCAGTCCGAGATCAAACTGTGAGGCAGCAGCCTGGGGAGGGGCGTCCACTATTGCTGAGGCTTCAGTAGGTAAACAAAGAAGCCGGGGAAGCTTGAACTGGCTGGAGCCCACCACAACTCTGCAAGGCCTGCTGCCTCTGTAGACCCCACCCCTGGGGGCAAGGCATAGCTGAACAAAAGGCAGCAGAAACTTCTGCAGACTTAAACATCCCTGTCTGACAGCTCTGAAGAGAGCAGTGGTTCTCCCAGCACAGTGTTTGAGCTCTGACAACAGACAAACTACTTCCTCAAGTGGGTTCCTGACCCCTGTGTAGCCTAAGTGGGAGATACCTCCCAGTAGGGCTGACTGACACCTCACACAGGTGGGTGCCCCTCTGGGACAAAGTTTCCAGAGGAAGAATCAGGCAGCAATATTTACTGTCCTGCTGCCTCCGCTGGTGATACCCAGGCAAACAGGGTCTGGAGTGGACCTCCAGCAAACTCCAACAGACCTGCAGCTGAGGGACCTGACTCTTAGAAGGAAAACTAATAGAAAGGAATAGCATCAACATCAACAGAAAGGACATGCACACGAAAACCCCATCTGTAGGTCACCATCATCAAAGACTAAAGGTAGATAAAACCACAAAGATGAGGAGAAACCAGAGCAGAAAAGCTGAAAATTCTAAAAACCAGAGTGCCTATTCTCCTCCAAAGGATCACAGCTCCTCACCAGCAACGGAACAAAGCTGGATGGGTAAAGACTTTGACTAGCTGAAAGAAGTAGGCTTCGGAAGGTCAGTAATAACAAACTTTTCCAAGCTAAAGGAGGATGTTTGAACCCATTGCAAGGAAGTTAAAAACCTTGGGAAAAGATTAGACAAATGACTAACTAGAATAAACAGTGTAGAGAAGACTTTAAATGACCTGATGAAGCTGAAAACCATGGCACGAGAAGTTTGTGACTCATGCACAAGCTTCAATAGCCAATTCGATCAAGTGGAAGAAAGGTTATCAGTGATTGAAGATCAAATTAATGAAATAAAGAGAGAAGTTTAGAGGAAAAAGAGTAAAAAGAAATGAAGAAAGCCTTCAAGAAATATGGGACTATGTGAAAAGACCAAATCTATGTTTGATTGGCGTACCTGAAAGTGACAAGGAGAATGGAACCAAGTTGGAAAACACTCTTCGGGATATTATGTAGGAGAACTTCCCCAACCTAGCAAGGCAGGCCAACATTCAAATTCAGGAAACACAGAGAACACCACAAAGATACTCCTCCAGAAGAGCAACCCAAAGACACATAATTGTCACATTCACCAAGGCTGAAATGAAGGAAAAAATGTTAAGGGCAGCCAGAGAGAAAGGTTGGGTTACCCACAAAGGGAAGCCCATCAGACTAACAGCGGATCTCTCAGTAGAAACTCTATAAGCCAGAATAGAATGGGGGCCAATATTCAACATTTTTAAAGAAAAGAATTTTCAACCCAGAATTTCATATCCAGCCAAACTAAGCTTCAAAAGTGAAGGAGAAATAAAATTCTTTACAGACGAGTAAATGCTGAGAGATTATGTCACCACCAGGCCTGCCTTACAAGAGCTCCTGAAGGAAGCACCAAATATGGAAAGGAACAACCAGTACCAGCCACTGCAAAAACATGTCAAATTGTAAAGACCATTGATGATAAGAAGAAACTGCATCAACTAACAGGCAATATAACCAGCGAACATCATAATGACAGGATCAAATTCACACTAGCAATATTAACTTTCAATGTAAATGGGCTAAACGCCCCAATTAAAAGACACAGACTGGCAGATTGGATAAAATAGTCAAGACCCATCAGTGTGCTGTATTCAGGAGACCCATCTCACATGCAGAGACATACATAGGTTCAAGATAAAGGGATGGAAGAAGATCTACCAAGCAAATGGAAAACAAAAAAAAAGCAGGAGTTGCAATCTTGGTCTCTGATAAAACAGACTTTAAACCAACAAAGATCAAAAGAGACAAAGAAGGCCATAATGGTAATGGGATCAATTCAACAAGAAGAGTTAACTATCCTAAATATATATGCACCCAATACAGGAGCACCCAGATTGATAAAGCAAGTCCTTAGAGATCTACAAAGAGACTTAGACTCCCACACAATAATAATGGGAGACTTTAACACCCCATTGTTAATATTAGACAGATCAATGAGACAGAAGGTTAACAAGAATATCCAGGACTTGAACTCAGCTCTGCACCAAGTGGACCTAACAGACATCTACAGAACTCTCCACCCCAAATCAACAGAATATACATTCTTCTCAGCACCACATCACACTTATTCCAAAATTGACCACATAGTTGGAAGTAAAGCAGTCCTCAGCAAATGTAAAAGAACAGAAATCACAACAAACTGTCTCTCAAGCCACAGTGCAATCAAATTAGAACTCAAGATTAAGAAACTCATGCAAAACTGCACAACTACATGGAAACTGAACAACCTGCTCCTGAATGACTACTGGGCAAATTACGAAATGAAGGCAGAAATAAAGATGTTCTTTAAAACCAATGAGAACAAAGATACAACGTAACAGAATCTCTGGAACACAATTAAAGCAGTGTGTAGAGGGAAATTTATAGCACTAAATGCCCACAAGAGAAAGCAGGAAAGATCTAAATTCCATACCCTAACATCACAATTAAAAGAACTAGAGAAGCAAGAGCAAACATATTCAAAAGCTAGCAGAAGGCAAGAAATAACTAAGATCAGAACAGAACTGAAGGAGATAGAGACACAAAAAAAGCCCTTCAAAAAATCAGTGAATCCAGGAGCTGGTTTTCTGAAAAGATCAACAAAGTTGATAAACCGCTAGCAATAGTAATAAAGAAGAAAAGAAAGAAGAATCAAATAGATGCAATAAAAAATGATAAAGGGGATATCACCACTGATCCCCCAGAAATACAAACTACCATCAGAGAATAGTATAAATACCTCTACACACACAAACTAGAAAATTTAGAAGAAAAGAATAAATTCCTGGACACATATACCCTTCAAAGACTAAACCAGGAAGAAGTTGAATGTCTGAATAGATCAATAACAGGCTCTAAAATTGAGGCAATAATTAATAGCCTACCAATCAAAAAAAAGTCCAGGAACAGACGGATTCACAGCTGAATTCTACCAGAGGTACAAAGAGGAGCTGGTACCATTCCTTCTGAAACTATTCCAATCAATAGAAAAAGAGGGAATCCTCCCTAATTCAATTTATGAGGCCAGCATCATCCTGATACAAAAGTCTGACAGAGACACAATTAAAAAAGAGAATTTTAGACCAATATCCCTGATGAACATCGATGCAAAAATCCTCAATAAAATACAGGCAAACCAAATCCAGCAGCACATCAAAAAGCTTATCCAGCACGATCAAGTTGGCTTCATCCCTGGGATTCAAGGCTGGTTCAACATACACAAATCAATAAATCTAATCCATCACATAAACAGAACCAAAGACAAAAACCACATGATTATCTCAATATATGCAGAAAAGGCCTTTGACAAAATTCAACAGCACTTCATGCTAAAAACTCTCAATAAATTCGGCATTGATGGGACATATCTCAAAATAATAAGAGCTATTTATGACAAACCCACAGCCAATATCATACTGAATGGGCAAAAACTGGAAGCATTCCCTTTAAAAACTGGCACAAGACAGGGATGCCTTCTCTCATCACTCCTATTCAACATAGGGTTGGAAGTTCTGGCTAGGGCAATCGGGCAAGAGAAAGAAATAAAGGGTATTCAATTAGGAAAAGAGGAAGTCAATTGTCCCTGTTTGCAGAAGACATGATTGTATATTTAGAAAGCCCCATCATCTCAGCCCAAAATCTCTGTAAGCTGATAAGCAACTTCAGCAAAGTCTCAGGATACGAAATCAATGTGTGAAATTCACAAGCATTCCTATACACCAGTAACAGACAGAGAGCCAAATCATGTGTGAACTCCCATTCACAATTGCTACAAAGATAATAAAATACCTAGGTATCCAACTTACAAGGGATGTGAAGGACCTCTTCAAGAGGAACTACAAGCCACTGCTCAACAAAATAAAAGAGGACACAAACAAATTCTATGTTCATGGATAGGAAGAATCAATATCATGAAAATAGCCACGTTACCCAAGGTAATTTATAGATTCAGTGCCATCCCCATCAAGCTACCAATGGAATTGGAAAAAACTACTTTAAGGTTTATATGGAATCAAAAAAGAGCCCGCATTGCCGAGACAATCCTAAGCCAAAAGAACAAAGCTGGAGGCATCACGCTACCTGACTTCAAACTATATTACAAGGCTGCAGTAACCAAAACATCATGGTACTGGTACCAAAACAGACAAATAAACCAATGGAACAGAACAGAGGCCTCAGAAATAAAACCACACATCTACAACCATCTGATCTTTCACAAACCTGACAAAAACGAGAAATGTAGAAAGGATTCCCTGTTTATTAAATGGTGCTGGGAAAACTGGCTAGCCATATGTAGAAAGCTGAAACTGGATCTCTTCCTTACACCTTATACAAAATTAATTCAAGTTGGATTAAAGACTGAAATGTTAGACCTAAAGCCATAAAACCCCTAGAAGAAAACCTAGGCAATACCATTCAGGACATAGGCATGGGCAAGGACTTCTTAACTAAAACACCAAAAGCAATGGCAACAAAAGCAAAATAGACAAATGGGATCTAATTAAACTAAAGAGCTTCTGCACAGCAAAAGAAACTACCATCGGAGTCAACATGCAATCTACAGAATGGGGGAAAAATTTGCAATCTACCCATCTGACAAAGGGCTACTATCCAGAATCTACAAAGAACTTAAACAAATTTACAAGAAAAAAACAAACAGCCCCATCAAAAAGTGGGCAGAGAATATGAACAGACACTTCTCAAAAGAAGACATTTATGAAGCCAACAGACACATGAAAAAATGCTCATCACTGTTCATCAGAGAAATGCAAATCAAAACCACAATGAGATACCATCTCACACCAGTTAGAATGGTGATCATTAAAAAAGTCAGGAAACAACAGATATTGGAGAGGATGTGGAGAAATAGGAACACTTTTACACTGTTGGTGGGACTGCAAACTAGTTCAACCTTTGTGGAAAACAGTGTGGCGATTCCTCAAGGATCTAGAACTAGAAATATCATTTGACCCAGCCATCCCATTACTGGGTATATACCCAAAGGATTATAAGTCATGCTGTTATAAAGACACATGCACACGTATGTTTATTGTGGCACTATTCACAATAGCAAAGACTTGGAATCAACCCAAATGTCCATCACTGACAGACTGGATGAAGAAAATGTGGCACATATACACCATGGAATACTATGCAGCCATAAAAAAGGATGAGTTCGTGTCCTTTGTAGAGACATGGATGCAGCTGGAAACCATCATTCTCAGCAAACTATTGCAAGAACAGAAAACCAAATACCACATGTTCTCACTCATAGGTGGGAATTGAACAATGAGATCACTTGGACACAGGAAGGGGAACATCACACACCGGGTCCTATTGTGGGGAGGGGGGAGGGGGAGGGATAGCATTAGGAGATATACCTAATGTAAATGACGAGTTAATGGGTACAGCACACCAACATGGCGCATGTGTACATATGTAAGAAATCTGCACGTTGTGCACATGTACCCTAGAACTTAAAGTATAACAATAAAAAATATAAAAATAATAAAAAAATACAACATAACAAAATGTGTTAGATGCAGTTAAGATAATGGTTATAAAGAAATACACTGCTTTGAACGCTTATATGAGAAAAGAAGAAATACTATGAAATTGACTGCTTAAAATTCCACCTTAATAAGCCAGAGAAAGAGCAAAGAAAGACAAAGTAAAACAGAGGAAGTAGAAAAGAAATAGAAATGAAAGCAGAAATCAATGAAAAAGAAAACTAATAAACAGCAGAGAAAATTAACACAGCCAAAAGTTGGTTCTTCAAAAATATTAACAAAATTGACAAGCCTATAGCAAGTCTAATCATGGGTAAAAGAGAATACACAAATCACCAACATTAGAAGTGAACAAGGGGTTATCATCATAGATGCTATAGATATTAAAAGAAAAATTAAAGAATATTGTGAACAACTTAATGCTGACAAATATGACAATTAGATTCAGTATCCAGAACAATGAAACCAGCTACTGAAAAGAGGGATGTTTATGGAGGACTCTGAGAGACATCACCAACATTTCCCATAATAATGTATTTATACAGGAATCCCTTCAGGAGACCCTCTAAATTGGGCACACTGTGCTGAAGATTATTAGCCTTACAGTTTTTTGATGGTGGCTTAGAAAAATCAGAAAAAAATGAGATATATGCAAATTTCAAATGATATAGGTGCTTCTTTTATTTCTGAGAATTAAGTGCAACTGCAAGAGTCCCTTCATTCTGACTGGGATATCAATGGCAATCCATCTGTAAAGTATAATCAATCTACTTCTAGATAGTGTATTTGGATCACTGTGCAAAGTTCTGGTAAAATATACAAAAGGATCTGACTACCATGGAACTTAGAATATCCATGGAAAATTTTATTCATTACGTTTGTTTTACAACAATAATAATAGAGCCTACTTACTATATTCCTATTATGTGGCAAGTGTAATACTCAAAACTTTTATTAACTTAATTTTTTTTTTTTTTTTTTTTGAGACAGAGTCTCACTCTGTCACCCAGGCTGGAGTGCAGTGGTATGATCTCAGCTCACTGCAACCTCCGCCTCCCAGGTTCAAGCAATTCTCCTGCCTCAGCCTCCCGAGTAGTTGAGATTACAGGCACCCGCCACCATGTCCAGCTAGTTTTTGTATTTTTAGTAGAGACAGAGTTTCACCATGTTGACCAGGCTGGTCTTGAATTCCTGATCTCGGGTGATCGGCCCGCTTTGGCCTCCCAAAGTGCTGGGATTACAAGAGAGAGCCGCCACGTGCAGCCTGATACTCAAAATTTTATAGATATTTGCCCATCCAGTCAAAAAGAGGCCCTATGAAGTTAATATCATTAACTTCATTCTAAAGGCCAGAAGACTGAGGTAATATGCCCCAAGTCGCAATCATGGTTCAAGCTGGGTCTGCCTACTATCAAAGTGCACATGGTAGCCAAATGGTTAAGAATATGGAGTCTGAAACCAAGCAGACCAGCACTTCCAGACCTCCAAACCCCCCACCACTTCTGTCTGAGCCTCATTTTCTTCACCTGTAAATGGAAATAAGAAAAATTACCCTTCGGATTCAGAAGGGAATTTTAGACAAGAGACATGTTGATAAAACATGGTAACATTTTAACTAGAGTTTTGTCTTGGTTTGTGTTCCCTAGAAATAGATCCTGAGATAAAGATTCAAGCACAAGTAGTTTATTTGGGAAGTAGTCCCAAAACGTAAGAGAGTGAGGAATGAGATAGGGATTGGAAGGAAGCCAATAAATGATATGTTATCAAGCAAGCAGTCACTTGACCACTGGAGCACACTCTTGCTGGGAAACCACAGGAGACAGTGTAAAATATGCCTAGAGCTACCCCAGCTGAGAGGTGAGAAGGCTGGAGTATTCATCCACCAGCTTCCTGTCCATCACTGGTTAAGAACAGCTTCTGAGAGCATTAGCTTGTTGTTGCTGTTGGCTTGCTCTTGGCCAAGCATATTCGCACAACCAGGAAAAAAAAAAGAAAAAAAAACCTTCAGGCATAGGTTTGGAGACATTCACAGTAACGAACTTTCTGTGTGTAAAGGTGGGTGCTGAGAGTTATGGCCAGGGTACCAGCAGCAGCTGCTACAACACTGAGACAAGAAATGGATTCAGAGACAAAGAAGCAAAGAAAAGAGATTTACTTTTTTTTTTTTTTTTACTTCATTAGGAGCCCAGAATGACTAGATAAACCCCAAGTCTATTTCATTTTGAACGAATGTTTCCTTGTTGAATATTTCCAAGCATGATTCCACTTCCTGGACTCCAAAATGAAATGATCTGGTGAAGAAAGGCTGTCCATTAGTCTCCATCTCCAGGTCAACCTAAGGATTCTTTGCTTGAGGTGGTGAGGCAACCTGTGCTCAAATCCGCATTGTACCCAAAACTGACCCTGGCATAGTTGCACATCCACACAAGCCTCAGCTTCCTTACCTAAGAATGATGCCGGCACACCATCTCCCTCTCTGTAAACACAAAGCTTTTCCTAAGCCTCCACTATGTGCCCCACTCCGGGATAGGGGTAGGAACTGAAAGATAAATAAGACAATGTTGTCGTTTTCAAAGACTTTCCTGCCTAGAAGACAAATAAGTAAGCCAACAAAGACCATACAATGAAAATAGTGCTATAACAAAGGCAATCACATAAAGCTAAAAGAGCCACAACAACAACAAAAAGTAATTAATTAATGAGCAGGAGAGAAAGAGCACGTCTGAAGGAGGTGACTCAAAGTCAGTCTTCGTGGTGGCCTTACACACCTATTACAGAGGCTGCAGCAGCGGTTGCTCTGGACTCCATTCTAGCACTCACACCAAGGTCATGTCCCCACAAGCTGCTCTGCTCCTATAACTCAAAAGAGCAGGGATACTAAGGCCCATTCCAGGAAGCCAGCTCTGGCTCAAGGACTCCCTGATGCCTTTGCTTAACGTTTCTTAAATTCCAAGACAGGCCAGATACTCCCACTATCCAATTTTCTCTCCCTGTCTCCTTCACTCGGGATCAGACTTGCATTGCCGTCTGATGACTCTTTCAGTCCTTTCCAGCTTCCTCCGAATTTCGTTTCACACAGACATTTTCCCCAAAAGAAAAAATACATATATTTGAATGTTTAATCTTGCCTTGGCATTTTTTGGATGATCTAGACTAACTGTCTTGAAGGATTAGTAGTGGTTAGATAGGCAAAGAAGGCCAGAAAATGCCCATTAACCAGGAGAAATGGTGTGAACAAAAGCAAGGAGGAAGGGAAAGCTATCCCTGTTCAGTGTAAGCAAGGACAACAAATGGATAGAGTTTAGGACCAACTAGGTTGGGAAGGAAGAGGGTGTGAGTGGGAAATTAGTTTTTGAGCTAAATGATTTTTGCCATTAAAAGGAATGGCAAAAACAGCAATTGCTTTTGCACCAACCTAATATATTAGAAGGAAAAGGGCTAAAATCAGATCATCCAAAGCCTGTTAGGGAATTTGAAACTTTTCCATATGACCCTGAGGAGACTTTAGGGAGTTTTAGGGAAAACAGAACAAAATCAGGTCCTCATTGCCAGGCCACAGGAGCAGATGGATCAGAGTACATCAGAACCAGGGACTGGGAGGTCAGATAGAAGACACTGCAGTAACTCTGGTGAGCTACCATGAGAACCTACCCTGGGGAGAGCAAAGCTGACAGAGAAGAGAGAAAAGACCCAAGTGATATTTACAAGGTAAAATTGTTAGAACTTGGACACCACTGAGTATGGAGAATTGATGAAAGTGAGGAGTTGGGGAAAATACCCGGGTTTCTGTTACATGGAAGCAGACGACTTCACTGGAAATGAACTGGCAGAGAGAAACCCACACTGCTGTTCACTATGTTCCATGGCATTCACAACTCACAGTTCTCATGAAATTTAAAAATCACAACTAAGTTGACATTTCCCAAAGGCACAGCCCCAAATCCTCAAAAGCCACTGAGACCGTCTCATGCAACACACATTGCTAGAAATGTGGTTTGCCAGTTCAACAATTTGACCAACCAGTAATGGAATGAAGAATGCATGTGGTGTCTGCAGTGCCTGGGGGAAATGGAGGTGGAGAGCCCAGTTGAGCCATGCCTCAGTCATAGAAAGAGGCCAAGGTTAGAGATGAAGAGTAAGGAATCATCAGCACATAGGTAGAAATCTAAGCCATGAGGCTTTAATAGCTCACACAGAAAAAGAAGAGCGGAAATCCTGTGTATGTTTCCTATGACTGCTGTAACAAATCAAGGCAATCTTGATGGTTAAAACAACACATATTTATTATCATAATAAAGCTCTGGAGGTCAGAAGTCAGAAATGAGCTTTGTGGTACCAAAATAAAGGCATCAGCAGAGCTGCATTCCTTCTGGAGGCTCTAGGGGAGAATCTGTCCCTTGCCTATTCCAGCATCTGGAGACTGTGCCTGCATTGCTCAGCTCATGGTCTCCTCCCAGCAATGGCTTCACTCCAACTTCTTTTTTCGTCATATTTTCTTCTCTGACTCTCCTGCCTCTCTCACACACAACTTAAAGACTCCTGTGATTACATCCGGCTCACTCAGATAATCCAGAAATGTCCCCCCTTCTCAAGATCCTTAACTTAATCATATCTGCAAAGCCCTCTTGCCATGTAAGGTAACATATTGACAGGTTTTGGGGATCAGGACATGGATATCTTTGGGTGACCATCATTCTGCCTCTGGCAGCTAGGGACTAAGCCCTAGAGAACATGACTATTTATGGAACAGGCAAGCCTTGGAACAAGATAAAGAACTAGACAGGGACGAATTCCAGACAGTCAGTTACCAGTGACATTTTCAATTTCAAGGGTATCTTAGCTCCAGTTAAAGTCACTGCATTGAGAAGTGAGGTTTGGCTTTTTTCCCCTCCCTTTCTATCTGTGATCTAAATCACCAACTCAAGAGTAAAAAGCTATTTTGGGGTGGAAAAAAAGCACAGGGATATGCATAAAGAAGCATTGCAAGAATCGTAATTATCATTCTGAAGTTACTCCTCCTCTGAGAAAAATAGGCATCTTCCCAAGGCCTCCTCTCCCTCACTGAAATGCTGTGGCCCCATGAGGTTGTCCTTGATCGTGGGATAAACCTGGGTCCTGTGTGGACTCCCAGAAGCCCTTGAAGCTCCCTAGCTCAGTTCCTCCCTGCCATTGAGAGGTCACCTCTCCCTTTCTAACTGATAACTTTAAGGCTTGATGGCAAACCCAGTCAAGTTAGGATGTCACCCTCTTCCCCTGACTCATGGTCGAACTCAGCAGTCTCTCCCTGACAGTTCACTCGGAAAATGGCCGGCTTCAGACATTTGCAAAGAGTGGGATAATTTATTGAATTTTCTCCTCCTCACCTTCAAGCAGGGAGTCTGGCCCTGGAAATTTCCTTGCCTTAAGAATTTTCTATCATCTGTGGCAGGGCAAACAGTGAGATGAGGCCAGAGTTCGCAGAGTGCGTCTTAGGTCAAATTTTCCAGAACAAAATCCTGACAATAAGAATTCACTTGTGAGTGATTTATTAAGAAAGCATTCCCAGGAAAAACTGATAATGGAATAGGGAAATCAAGAAAGGGGAGAAGAAAAGGCTAAATAGGGTTCAATATCAAGCAAAGTTGCAGTTTTAGACCGATCCTATTACTCCTCAGTTTGCCCTGCCAAAAGAAAGGAAGCCAGGCTTTCAAATGCCCTCCACTAGTCAGTCACTGGCTGACAGCAACCTTGATAGAATGTATACTCCTGGCCACTGACAGCTGTCTGTGCATATACCCTGAACACAAAACAGTGCCTCTCACAGAAGATCAGGAAATATTTGTTGAATAAAATAATTAATATTATTATGATTGCTGTCATTGTGTTTTTGTTGTTGTTGTAACATTAAATAATATATATAGTAGAAGTGCAAGCATGAACATGTGCATTGCATGTCTGCATAGGATATCATCTCAACTAAATGGTTTGTTTTGTCAAAATAAATGAAGCAGGTGCTGCCACTCTAAAACTATCATCAATAGTTTTACTGCCACTTCTCTGCAGCTAAACACAGATGTGACAATGAAAAGAAAGGACACAAAACTGGGCATCTTTCACTGGAATTTGCCTGAAAAAGAAGAGAATGACAAGAGGTGGAGGGAGAAGAGAGGACTAACAGGCCCTGTAAAGATACATGGTCGAGGCCAGGTGCTGTGGCTCACGCCTGTAATCCCAGCACTTTTGGAGTCCGAGGCAGGTGGATCACCTGAGGTCAGGAGTTCAAGACCAGCCTGGCCAACATGGTGAAACCCATCTCTACTAAAAATACAAAATTAGCCAGGCATGGTGGCTCGTGCCTGCAGTCCCAGCTACTTGGGAGGCTGAGGCAGGAGACTCGCTGGAACCCAGGAGGCAGAGCTTGCAGTGAACCAAGGTCACGCTACTGCACTCCAGCTTGGGTGACAGAGCGAGGCTCCATCTCAAAAAAAAATAAATAAATAAATAAATACGTGGCTGATTTACACCTGAGTGCTCCGTTATTGCTCATCAATTGTCTTGGCAATAGAGTCCAGCTCTGAAATTAGACAAACCTGAGGTCAAAAGATCCTCCACCATTTATTATTGGGTGGCCTCAGATGAGTGGCTTAGCTTCTTTAGGCCTCAGTTTTTTTCATTTGTAAAATGGAGGTAATAATAATAACCTTCTCCTAGGGTGATTCTGAGGAATGAATGAACTAGTGAATGACCAAATGCATTTGCCATGCCTCACAGAGAGTACTCAGTTGTTACTGGTATTATTTTTATTGTTGTTGTTTGGACTTTAGTCCCTCAGGTCTTTTCCTCTGTCCAGTTCATTTATCCATTCACTCAATTAATATTTATTGAGTGCTGACACAATATGATGTATCAGAGTAGGCTCAGGAAATACAGTAGAAAATAAGACAAGTAGATAACAGACTAAAAGTTAACATTGGTAATAATTAAACATTTGTTGAACATTTACTCTAACCAGCTTCTATTCCAAATGCTTTATATATGTTGCCCCATTTAATATTCTCACAGCACCTCCATGAAGTTGACCCTTTGTCATCCTTGTTAGACAACCCAAGATTAGATAGAGTAAGCTACCTGCACAAGGTCACGCAGCCAAGTGGTAGAGTGAGGTGGGCCACTGTTTAATCGTGATTAAGCAGACTCCTCTGTGAAATCACAAGCGGTTATGATGCCCCCACCGCCAGGGCTCTGCCAGGACTTTAGGTTGATCTCCAATATGTGACACAAAGTTGTCAACCAGTCTCTAAGCCTGAGGCTCAGGAACAATACTCAGCACTCAACAAATTGAGGAAGATAACAAATTTTTCTACTAAACCAAAGCCGTGACAGATATAATTGAATGCTGGAAGCAGTATGATTGCTTGTGATTTGCCCAGGATGAATGGCTCTGCTTGTCTTCCTTTCGAAAGGCATTGCTTCCTGCTTGTGACACAGCCCTGGAGAATACATATTCTTTCCCCAGAAAATCAGCAAAAACTAATTTCCAAAATATTTCCAACATTCCTCCAACCCACAAGCCCAACTAAATGAAATTAAATTTCACCTTTCCTGAAGGTTAGTCTGTTTTTAAGTTTGAGCGATAGACTGATGTTTAATTTCAAATCTCTAAACATGGAGGCTATTGATCTTGGTAAGTATAAAGATTAATATTTCTGAAGAAGATAGATGGAGGAAAATATCCAGGCAATTACAAGTAACATCTATTAGAGAAACATAATAAATATTTAATGAGTTGAAGCAACTGCTAATATAGGAGAAGCTGAGAAGAGACGGAAGATCAGTATGTGGGGTGGGGCAAGGTGAGAGAGAAAGAGAGTAAGAGAAAAAGTTGACTACTTAAAAAAGTCTACTTCCTCAATTCATATATTTATTAGGCCAGAGGACCGGTTCAGCCCCCCTTCCAGAATTTGCACCTCTCTCTCCAGTCCTTCTATTAACACCTAGAAATTCAGGCATGTGATGAAAAATAAAGATAGAACACCTTACACTTGCAGTGGGAAATGTGGCACTGGGAGCTGGAAATGTGTTAGCAAGATGGAAGAATTACATCCTAGAATAATCTAAGGAACAAGAAATTAGACTTGATGTTTTTACCCTCTGAAATGCACAGTGATACTTAACTAGAGGCAGACCTTTGAATAATGTTTTAATTTTTTTTATGTTGAGAGAAAAATACTTCCTGCTTACAGCTTCTGCCTAGGTTCTGGCATAAACCAATCGTGTGTGAAAAGAAGAAAAAGGCACTGTATCATAGGGAGGTTGTAAGAATTAAAGGAGTGATTCATAAAGGAGTGCCTGGCACCTAGTAAGTGCTGTGTATTGGTTTAAGATTGGTTTGAAACTTAAATAGGAGATTGGCCCATAGAGAATTGAATTTTAATAAGATCCCTTGAGAATCAGGGTGGGTGGAGGATGGATTGGAAGGATGAAAGCGAAGGTGGGAAGATGTGCTGGAGGGCTGTTACAGGAATCCAGGAGAGAGATGATGGTGGCCTGAACCAGCTGGCTGCACTGCAGATAGAACAAAATAAAGAAATTCTGTTGAATTCAGGAGATAGAACCCACAGGTCGTGACACTGCTTGACTATGAGTATACAAGTAAATGGAGAAGTCCTTGGTGACATCCAGGTTGTTTAAGCAAATTGCAGCACCATTTACTAAGAAGGGAAATGTGAAACAAGAGTACACTGGTGTAAAGTTCAGTCTTTATGCCCCACTCCTTCAATTTTTTTCATGCTACATGGTCACCAAGTGGTTTCAGATCAAAGGTTTGGAGTGTGGACTCTAATCTGAAGGCCTAGTTTCTAATCATGACTGTTCCATATACTAGTTCTGTTTCCTTGGGTAAATTATTAAGCCTCTCTGTGCCTCAGTTTTCTCATCAGTAAAATGGAACAATAATAGTAATCTAACTTATGGAAGCATAATTAATTCCTTATGTAAGGCACATAGCATGGAATCTGGCATATTGAAATATTCTCTATACACTTTACTCCTGGGTATCACTACATGATTATTGATTATAAAATCAATATGCATAATGAACATCTGAATTGCTCTCCTTTGAATGGATTCAGCTGATCTGAACCTTTTTCAAATTATTGGCCCCCAGTACTACGAGGGCAAAAGCAGACATTTCAGGTGTTGCTGTGAGCATACTATTCACACCTCAGGGTCTTCTCTATTTCCTCTTGCTGGAACATTCTTCCTTCTACCTTTGGTTTTCACATCACAATTGAAAGTTTACTTCAAAACTCCTAGAAGAAAACATAGGTGAACAATTCAATTACATTGGTGTTGGCAATGGTTTTTTGGGTATGACACCAAAAGCACATGTAACAAAAGCAAAAGTAAGTAAGTGTGACTAGTACATCAAACTAAAAAGTTTCTGCACAGAAAAGGAAGCAGTCAACCAAATGGGAAGACAACTCATAAAAAAGGAGAAAATATTTGCAAATCCTACGTCTGATAAGGGGTTAATATCCAAAACATATAAGGAATTCAAACAACTTAATAACAAGAAAACAAATAACCTGGTTGAAATATGGGCAAATAACTTGAATAGATTTTTTTCCAAAGAAGACATACAAGTGGCCAAGAAGTATATGAAAAGGTGCTCAACATCACCAATCACTAGGGAAATACAAGATAAAATTGTAATGAGGCATCACCTCACACCAGATAGGATAGCTATTATCAAAAAGTCAAAAGAGGCCAGGCCCAGTGGCTCATGCCTATAATCCCAGCAATTTGGGAGGCCAAGGCAGGAGGATCACTTGAGCCCAGGAGTTCAAAACCAGCCTGGGCAATATGACAAGATCCTGTCTGTAATAAAAATTAGTCAGGATGGTGGCACACACCTGTGGTCCCAGCTACTCAGGAGGCTGAGTTGGTAGGATTGCTTGGGCCTGGAAAGTCAAGGCTACAGTGAGCCGTGTTCATGCCACTGCACTCCTGGGTAACAGGGTGAGAGCCTGTCTCAAAAAAAAAAAAAAAAAAGTGAAAAGATAAGTGTTGACAAGGATATGAAAATAAGGGGGATCCTTTTACATCGTTGGTGGGAATGTAATTGGTAAAGTCATTATGGAAAACAATAAGGAAATTCCCCCCAAAATTAAAAATATAGCTACCTTATGATCCAGCAATCCTGCTTTTTTGAGTATATATCCAAAGAAAATGAAATAGGTGTCTGCACTCTCATGTTCATTACACCTTTTTTCTTTTTTTTTTTTTTTCTGAAACAAGGTCTCACTTTGTCACCCAGGTTGGAGTGCAGTGGCACAATCTTGACTCACATGTTCAAGCAGTTTTCCTGCCTCAGCCCCACCAAGTAGCTGGAGCTACAGGCATGTGCCACTACGCCTGCTTATTTTTGTATTTTTTTTGTAGAGATGGAGTTTCGCCATGTTGCCCAAACTCGTCTTGAACTTCTGACCTCAAGCAATTCGTCTGCCTTGGCCTCCCAAAGGGCTGGGATTACAAGCGTGAGCCACCACACCTGGCCTCATGTTCATTACAGCCTTATTCACAATACCAAAATATGGAAACAACCTAAATGTCCACCAATGGATGAATAGATAAAGAAAACATTGTACACGTATGCAATGAAATGTTATTCCATCTTTAGAAAGAAGAAAATCCTGCCATTTCTGACAACATGGATGAACCCGGATGACATTATCCTAATTGAAATAAGCCAGTCACGGAAAGACAAATACTGCGTGATGTCACTTATAAGTGGAAACTAAAAATACTCAAACTCATAGAAACAGAGCAGAAGGGTACTTACCAGGGGTTGGGGGAGTGGGGGGAAATGAGAGATATTTGTCAAAGGCAATTGGAAACTGCCAAGTTATATTGACAATTGTAAGATGAGTAAGTTCCGAAGACTTAATGTAAAACATGATGACTATAGTTAACGATAAGGTATACTTGAAATTTGCTAAGAGAGGCTGGGAGTGATGGCTCACACCTATAATCCCAGCACTTTGGGAGGCCAAGGAGGATGGATCACTTGAGGTCAGGAGTTCAAGACCAGCCTGGCCAACATGGTGAAACCCCATATCTACTAAAAATACAAAAACTTAGCTGGGTGTGGTGTTGTGCGCCTGTAATCCCAGCTACTCAGGAGGCTGAGGCAAGAGAATAGCTTGAACTCAGGAGGCGAAAGTTGGAGTGAGCCAAGATCATGCCACTGTACTCCAGCCTGGGTGACAGAGCAAGATTCTGTCTCAAAAAAAAAAAGAAAGAAAGAAAGAAAGAAAGGAAGGAAGGAAGGAAGGAAGGAAGGAAGGAAGGAAGGAAGGAAGGAAGGAAGGAAGGAAGGAAGGAAGGAAAAGAAAAGAAAATAAATTTTCTATCGAACAGAGTAAATTTTAAGTAGTCTCATCACCAAAAGAAGGGGGTAATATGTGAGGTGATGGATGTGTTAAATAGTTTGATTGTAGTCATGATTTCACAAAGTTTATGTATGTCAAGACATCACATTGTACTCTTTGAATATATAAAAATTGTGTTTGTTAATTATACCTCAACAAAGTTAAAAAAAAATTAAAAGATTACCTCCCCAGGGAAGCTCACCCTGAAACACTCTAGCCTTACACTAGATGAGGAGCGTGTGCTCGGATACTCTTAGAGTATAGCACCCTGGTGTTTTTCTTTGTGTCATTGTCACAAACTTAATGTCGATCTCCTCAAACCAGACTCTAAGCCCCATGAGGGCAGGAAGCATTTTATGATCTTATCCCCAGTGCCCAGGCTGGGGCTTGGCATACAATCGATATAGTTGACTCTTGAGCAACACAGGTTTGAACTGTGAGAGTCCATTTATACGTGAATTTATTTCAACCAAAAAGAGATGCAAAATACAGTATTTGGGGGATGTGAAACTCCAGTATCCAGAGGGTTTTTTGTATGTGCAATTTCTGTAGGACTGACTGCAGAACTTAAGTATGTGCACACTTTGGTATATGAGGGGCTCTTGCAATGAATCCTTACTAGCTGTGTGACCTCGGGCAAGCAGGCTCACCTCTCTAAGCCTCAATGTATTTATCTGTAAAATGAGAATAATTATATAATGATACATTCTACTCTGTAGAGTTGTCATAAATGTTAAGTGAGAACAGATGAACAGAGTTCTATGCACAAGGCCTAGAACAGCTAAGTGCTCCAAATGAATGAACTATTACTAATATTATTATGACTGTTTTTGTATATGATTCCAGGTTATACTCTCAGTAAGAAGAACTCATCCTCCACTCTCCTGTATTTACAGAACAAAGCTTCCTTGCTTTTCACTAGCCTATTCACCAGTTCTTTTAAGCACCACATACTAACAAATATCTAGAACTGTATTAGCAAGAAGAAAAACTTTCCTCGATTCTCACATTATCCTCCAAGGTCAGGGAAAAAGGCAAAGTAGAAAAGGATTATTGCCACTGGGAATGTTATATACTTTTTTATGCAATTAGACCATCCTCTCCAACTTTGTTCTAAAACTTCCATTAATCAAATTCTGATTTTTTTTAAATCACAAAGCAAAGATGGGTGAAGAAATCTCTCTCTGACAAATGAGGAGGAGACTGGTTCTCTCAACTTACAAGAGTAAACAATGGCTCTATTCCCAGGTCATTTTTCACAGAGGTTATTGATGCTCTATCCAGATCTTTCTGTTTCTGGCCTATACCACCCCCCAACTTCTGCAGTTATTGGCTGCTGATTGCTCATACCTGTGCCCGTCTCCAGATGCTGATGGGTTGCCTAGTCCAAAGATGCCTGGGAGTTGTCACCTCCACTCCCAAGGATAGTGTGTGGCCAATGGCTGACTGTGTGGAGATACAAAAACCAGGCGCTGAGCACCTAGGCAGAACAACCTCTGTAGTGCAATTTACACTTAAAAGCATATCCTGAAATCAGGCTGGACATTGGGGGGAAAAAAATGCACCTATAGGAGGGCTGTGTCCCCATGCAAATCTCATCTTGAATTGTAGCTCCCATAATCCCCACGTGTTGGGGAGGGACCCAGTGGGAGGTAATTGAATCATGGGGGCGGATTTTTCCTGTGCTGTTTCGTGATAGTGAATAAGTCTCACTAGACCTGATGGTTTTATACAGAGCAGCTCTGCTGCACACATTATCTTGCCTGCTGACTTGTAAAATGTGACTTTGCTTCTCCTTTACCTTCCACCATGATTGTGAGGCCTCCCCAGCCATGTGGAACTGTGAGTCCATTAAACTTCTTTTTCTTTACAAATTACCCAGTCTCAGATGAAAATGGACTAATACACTTATCCTTTTCTCCCTCCCTTACAGATCCCACCTGAGGCACCACTGCAATAAAACTCTTGCACAAGAATCCACATCTTAGACTCTGCTTTTAAGGAGCCCAAATTAAGATACTGGACTCTAATTAAACCAGCTATTAATAGGGTTAATGGGTTAATGTGACCGTTGTAAAAGATGCTAATCATAGCTCATGAGGATAATGTAAAAAGTATTTTAAAAGGAGACATTTAAAATAGTAAATCAGATCATCATTACTCCTTAATTTTTCATCACCATATAGTTTGAAAAATCCTTTTACATGTACTGAAAGGAGTTTAATATTGTCCTTCTCCTTTTTGAGGTGGATAAACTGAGGCTCAAAGAGGTTAAACTCATCATATTCAAATACATCTTAAACATTTGGTGGCTATCACTTGAATTAATTGTTTAAGCCCTGTGCCAGATACTGCAAGTTCACTTATTCAGCACCCACCCCAACCATTTTCCCTTCCTCTGCTCTAGAGACTAGAAAGTACAATGTGTACTTGCATGCTTTCCCAGTCTTCTCAGCATCTGGCGGTGTCCATGTGATATATCTCTGGTCAATGAAATGAAAACCTCTAGTTAGGGCTTTTCTCCCAAAATAAACAGCAAAGTCTCAAAATGAAGTGCACTTCTTCTTCCTGCCTGCCCAAACATGACACAAGGCCAGAAGTGGAGCAAGTATCTGGAAAGAGTAAGGATGAAAAACAGATCCAGATGTGGGAGACGATGGAGCAGAACAAGACAGAGAGCCTGGAACACTGAAAACACCATGGATCTGGTACACAAGCTGTGGATGGCCTGCCTCTTGTGACCAACAGCCAAAAATGAATATGAACTGAAACAAATCGTGATACAGGTTTAGGGAAACTTAAAAATGCTGCACATGCACCCAGCTGGAATAGAAGTTCAAGTGTTATTTTAAAAGCTAGAAAGGGAGATGTATGGAAAAAGCCAACATACTAGCAAAATTACCTAGCTTGCTAAAGGGAAAGTCATGGACAATCATGAAAAAATGTTCTTGTTTTCCAGTGATGTATTGCCTAACTCCAACTCTCCATAAAATGAAATGTCTTTGCACAAGTGGATGCAAATACTTTCTTTCCTTCTTAACATAGTCCAAATATTATTTTATATATATTGATTAATAAATAGCAGCCCTATATAATAGGTTCTATTGTTACCTCCTTTTTGTAGATGAGAGGACAAGGCTGTGAGACTATGCTGTCTGGTATGATGACCACTACCAATATGAGACTACTTTTAATTTTAAAAGAAATTAATTAAAATTAAATCAAATTTAAAATTTAGTTTCTCAGTCGTGCTAGCCGCATTTTAAATGGCCAATAAACACATGTGGCTAGTGACTATCACATTGGCCAACACAGCTTTACAGTGTTTTCATCACCACAAAAACTTTCATTGGACAGTGTTGCTCTAACTGGCAAAGTAATTTGTGGAAGATTCTATGACTATTAAAAATTTGAACTTATCCCAACTTCTACCTCATAGAACACACAAGCTCACCTTAGGACAGTGTTTTGTGTCCTGCTTGCTGTTGTAACAAACCACTACAACTTTAATGGCTTACAATCATACAGATTTACTGCGTTGTAGCTCTGGAGGCCAGGCATCTGAAATGGGACTCACTGGGCTAATATTAAGGTGTTGGCAGAGCTGTGTTCCTCCTGAGGGCTCTAGAAGATAATCTGTTTTTTGCCTTTTCCAGCTTCAAAAACTCCCTAATACCTTGGCTAGCAGCCCCATTTTCCATCTACAAAGCCAGCAACCATGAGCTGCATCTTCCCCACACTGCTCTCTCTCTGGTTCTCCCTCTTCTGTCTCCGTCTTCCATTCATAAGAACATGTGATTACGTTGTCCCCACCAGATAATCCAGGATAATATGTCCATCTCAAGGTCCACTAATTAGCTATCTTAATTCCATCTGCAGACTCAATTCTCCTTTGCCATATCACCAAACACGTTCACAAGTTCCAGGGATTAAGACATGGACATTTTTGGTAGTCATTTTCTGCCTCCCACAAACAGCGTTCCCTCCAGCTTGACCTGACCTGACCGCATCCGTTTTTCAGCCTTTTTTTTCCTCTTGAATTCTTTTTTATATTCCTTGTGCTCCAGCCAAACAAAAATGCTCACTGTCCCCCAGCAATACCGTTCCATCCAACAAACACAATTAAAACATCTTCTATGCTCTTCAACCCTAGAGAAACAAAATAGATTTAGAGCAGGTCCCTCTCTAGAGGACCTCTTCTCCAGGCCATTGTTTCTTAGATGTTCCTTTTCCACAAACAGCATTTTGAAGGCCCACCAATAGACCAACTTAAGTACACTTTAATCTTTTAATTCTAATCCTAAAAATTCTGTTCAAATAGCAACCAATTCACCAGACAATGTCTGAGATCACTCCAGAATCAGAGGGTGGTCAATGGTAGAGCATTTGGCTGCAGCTCCAAAGATGTTTCCAGCCACACCTAGGTGTCCCGTTTGGTGACTCTGAGAGACAGGATATGTACAGGCTATGGCATATGAATAGAAGGATGGACTCTAGAGTCAGAAGACCTCTGCTTGAATCACATAAGAAATGGCTTTACCTTCTAATAATAGACTCTCTTTCTTCTCCTCTCTGTTGTGTGTATGTGTGGAGAGAAGAGTGGAGGCTAAGGGTCCACATGACTATTAAGATACCTCATTTCAACTTGTTTATTTCATTTGTTTATTGCAACTCTTCTATTTAGATGAAATGGACCTTGCTAATATTCTTTACCCTTACATTTACCCATGTCCTTCTCAGGATCTTTGTTGAGTGCCTGGGTAGAGCATCCAGACAGGGTCCATGAACACCCAGTGTCACAACAATGCCAAGGACTTTATGATAGTGATAAATGAACTTCAACACAAAAGAAATCTGAGACCCTACCAATGAGGACAGATGGAAAATAAAACCACATTTTCCAGGGTGATTTATCTAAAGTCATTTATGAGAAGACATTTCAGGGCAAACAGGCCACATCAGAGGAGCATATCTCTCAGGGTAAGTCAACCACCAAGGAGGGAAAGCTTGTTACTATACAGCATGGCCCCTACATGTAAGCCAATACTTCATCTGTTGTTAAACCAAAAAATAAGAAACTCATTCAACACTAGAAGGGGAAAAATCACTTTTTAGCTTTTTGGGCTTACTGAGAGAGACTACAGCGTATACAATGCCTTTTTTGGCACTTTATTGATAATTTAAAGGATTTTCAAGGATAATTTTGATGCTACACAATTTTTGCAGTATGTGCTGACTTTAAATACTAACTCCCACATAAGATATGATGCTACCCTTATGTCCTTTAGCACTTCAGGTCTCAAAAGTCATTCATATTATATTAGTTTCTTGAAAGGCTCTGATTCTAATAGAAATCGGCCCCACTAAATCCTAGTATTCATGTTTGCTTTTAAACAACTCACACCTTGGTTTAATGCAGAGGAGCTGTTTCCAGTCTTATTTTTGCTGCTTTTGGCATTGTGAGCCCAGGCCCTAAAGAGCTTAGGGTCAGATGGGCTTTGAAGTTTAATTATTAAAGCAGCAATTATACAACTGAGAAGAATGAAATTGAAAATGAATCCAGCAGCCGATAGTGGGGTGAGTTTGAGGGGAGTCATGGGAACTATAAGGACTAAAATCCACAGACACATCCAAGCAGAGGTTTGCATAAGCAAATGAAAACAAACACAATGCACCTTACAAAAGTACGGAATGGAACTTTCTCTTTATTATTTCCACTGTCATATCAAAAAAGTAGATGTAATACTAAAACATTTACTGTCATTAGGAGATAGAGAATGGAGCTAGAAGGAAGGAGTCCTCCGATTCAGATCTAATCTTTTAGCTCAGGCACTGGAGAACTTGGCAAATGACTTCATTTTCCTGTCAAAAAGAGAAGAGCGTTTTCTCACAGTGTGTTTCATGTAACACCAGTTGTGAAAAGTATTATGTATGCAAAATTGTCTATAGTCAAATAAATTTGGCCTTGCACGTTTGTCTTGCCCTATCCCTGTCTTAGAAATTCACAATGTCCATTAGCATATTAAAGACTCTGAGAAGTCCTGCAGCAAATTAAGCACTTTGCTTAAATTCAGTATTTCCAAATATCATTGAGCAGAAATACCTTTTTTGGTGAGACATCATTTAAAGTGTGTTTCAAGGAACACACTTTGAGCAACCTGAACAAATTCATGTAAACTCTGTGAGGGTAAATGTTGTGTCTGTTTATTCACAGAATGCCTGGTACAGAGTAAAACGAGGGGCTGGCAAACTATGGTCTGGAGGCCAGATCTAGCTCATGAGTGCAGTATGATTTTAACATGTTTAATATTTGGGAAAAAAAATTACAAAACAATATTTTATGACACACACAAAGAATATAAAATTCAAATTCCAGTGTCCACACAAAAATGTTTAATACACCATGCCCATTTGTTTATGTATCTTCTATGACTGCTTTCAAATGGCAATAGCAGAGTTGTGTAATTGCAACACAATGACAGTAATGGCCCCACAAAGCCTGAAATTTTTACTATCTGGCCCTTTATAGTCAAAGTTTGCAGATCCCTAGAGTAGACAGTCAATTAAATTGTGCAGATGAATAAATATCTTTAACATTCACTATTCTTGCCACTTTCCATGCCAAGCTGTCTCATTTTCTGGGGAGAAGATCAAGGTTATAACTGGTCCAGAATGAGGCCTTCCTTTGTTTAATTGGTCTTGTCTTCTTTTTTCTGGTCTCTGCTGTAGTTCATCTAAGCAATCACTTGAGGTGAGCAAATGTTTGAATTCCAGGTCTTCTCTTCACACCTCACATGTTCCTTAAATTGCTTCATGAGATTCTTTCTCAGATATTAATTATAAACACAGAATGTCAGGAAGGGGAGAAAAAAAGAATTAAGGCTTGGGTGGTTTTGACTGAGATGTCAGAATTCCCACCATTTTCGTTTGGAAGGGATGAACATAGCAAGAAGAGGAAAGGTGGGACGGGACGCTTTGGATTTCTTTTTAACATTCTGATGTAAAGCATGCAAATTAGCCCCCTAAGAAAAGACCTGGAATACATATTCTCATTACCACAACCCAAGCTGAAGAAGCAGCACAAGGCACTGGAGTCAGAAAGAAAGAACATGGTCTGAACCCTGGCCCCTGCCACTTAGTTTCCATGTAACCTTAGGTAATAAACTTAACTCTTTTACTTAGAAAATGGGCCTCCGCAGCGTCAACCTGATACCCAAACCAGCAGAGATATAACAAAAAAGAAAATCTCAGGCCAATATCCTTTATGAACATTGATGCAAAAATCCTCAATAAAATACTGGCAAACCAAATCCAGCAGCACATCAAAAAGCTGAACCATCACAATCTAGTTGGCTTCATCCCATGATTATAAGGCTGGTTCCACATAGGCAAACCGTAAATGTGATTCTTCACATAAACAGAACTAAAGACAAAAACTACATGATTATCTTAATAGACGCAGAAAAGGCCTTTGATAAAATTCAACATTCCTTCATTTAAAAAAACAAACAAACAAACAAACTCTCAATAAACTACTTATTGAAGGAACATAACTCAATAAGAGCCATATATGACAAACCCACAGCCAATATCATACTGAATGGGCAAAAGCTGGAAGCATTCCCTTTGAAAACCAGCACAAGACGAGAATGCCCTCTTTCACTAATCCTATTCAACATAGTGTTGGAAGTTCTGGCCAGGGGAATCCGGCAAGAGAAAGAAATAAAGGGTATTGGTATTCAAATAAGAAGAGAGGAAGTCAAATTATCTTTGTTTGCAGATGTCATGATCCTATACCTAGAAAACCCCATCATCAGCCCAAAACCTTCTTAAGCTGATAAACAACTTCAGCAAAGTCCCAGGATACAAAATCAATGTGCAAAATTGGCTAGCATTCCTATATACCAACAACAGGCAAGCAAACAGCCAAATCATGAATGAACTCCATTCACAATTGCTACAAAAAGAATAAAATACCTAGGAACACAGCTAACAAGGGAAGTGAAGGACCTCTTCAAGGGGAACTACAAACCACTGCTCAAAGAAATCAGAGAGGAAACAAACAAATGGAAAAACATTCCATGCTCATGGACAGGAAGAATCAGTATTGTGAGAATGGCCATACTACCCAAAGTAATTTACAGATTCAATGCTATTCCCATTAAACTACCCTTGACATTTTTCACAGAATTAGAAAAAAAAAGGAATTCATATGGAACCATAAAAGAGCCCAAATAGCCAAGATAATCCTAAGCAAAAAGAACAAAGCTGGAAGCATCACGCTACCCAACTTCAAACTATACTACAAGGCTATGGTAACCAAAACAGCATGGTACAGGTACAAGAACAGACACAAAGACCACTGGAACAAAATATAGAACTCAGAAATAAGACTGCATACCTATAAAAATCTGATCTTTGACAAACCTGACAAAAACAACAAATGGGGAAAGGATTCCTTATTTAATAAATGGTACTGGGAGAACTGGCTAGTCATATGCAGAAAATTGAAACTGGGCCATTTCCTTACACCATATACAAAAATTAATTTAAGATAGATTAAATACTTATACATAAAACCCAAAACTATAGAAACCCTAGAAGAAAATCTAAGCAATACAATTCAGGACATAGGCACAGGCAAAGATTTCATGATGAAAATGCCAAAAGCAATGCAACAAAAGCACAAATTGACAAATGGGATCTAACTAAACTAAAGAGATTCTGCAGAGCAAAAGAAACTATTATTAGAGTAAACAAACAACCAACAGAATGGGAAAAAGGTTTTGCAATCTATCCATCTGACAAAGGTCTAATATCCAGAATCTACAAGGAACTCAAGCAAATTTACAAGAAAAAAACAAACTACCCTGTTAAAAAGTGGGCAAAGGACATGAACAGTCACATCTCAAAGACATACATGCAGCCAACATCATTAGAGAAATGCAAATCAAAGCCATAATGATATACCATCTCATGCCTGTCAGAAGGGCTATTATTAAAAAGCCAAAAACAACAAGACACTGGTGAGGTTGTGGAGAAAAAGGAATGCTTTTACATTGTTGATGGGAGTGTAAATTAGTTCAACCACTGTGGAAGACAGTGTGGTGATTCCTCAAAGACCTAGAGGCAGAAATACCAATTGACCCAACAATCCATTACTAGGCATATATCCAAAGGAATATAAATCAGTCTGTTATAAACATACATGCACGCATATGTTCATTGCAGCACTATTCACAATAGTAAAGACATGGAATCAACCTAAATGAACATCAGTGATATACTGGATAAAGAAAATGGTGGTACATATACACTATGGAGTTCTATGCAGCCATAAAAACAAATGAAATCATGTCTTTTGCAGGGACATGGATGGAGTTGGAAGCCATTATCCTCAGCAAATAAGCACAGGAACAGAAAACCAAATACTGCATGTTCTCACTTATAAGTGGCAGTTGTATGATGAGAACGCATGGACACATGGAGGAAAACAACACACACTGGGGCCTGTCAGGGGTTGTTGGGGTATGAGAGAGCATCAGGAAGAATAGCTAAGGGATCCTGGGCTTCATACCTAGGTGATGGGATGATCTGTGCTGCAAACCACCATGGCGCACGTTTACCGATGTAACAAGCCTGCACAACCTGCACATGTATCCCAGAACTTAAAGTAAAAGTTGAAAAAAAATTTCTAAAATAGATGCTTTCAACAGGCTAAATAAATAAATAAAAGAAATGTAAGTAATTAGACAATATGACAGGGATTAAAACTCATGTACTGTATTAAATAAGTCTAAGCTAATATTGATAATAGCTAACACAGTTTTACACTAATTTTAGTAGTGGGTTCCTAGGCAATCAAAATTTTAAAATGTAGTGAGAGGCTTAACGTTCGTTACCTGAAAAGTGGATACATACAAGTTCCTCCATAGGTGAGCTTCCTACTTCGAACACTAACTCTTAATTGAAAGGTATTACATGAATCCTGTACACAGGCAAAGACTAATTATCTGTTTCTCATAGTGTGAAGAAGTTGACTGGTTTGTATAGAAGAAATAAAGTACTTAAAAATATAAAAATAAATTTAAAAAAAGAAAGAAAATGGGCCTCCCCAGCCCTCTCCATGTCTTCCCTTTCCCCCCGTACTTAGCCAACCCAGCCCTCTTTCTCTTCCTCAAACTTGCCGACTCATATTTGCATTGTTTTTGTCAGGAAGGTCCCTCCCCTCCATCCCCGAGCTCTCTCTTTACCTGGCTCACTCTCTTGTCTTTGAGGAGCCCCTCAGAGGAGGTCCCATGCTTCTCCTGACTACCTCCACTGCACCCTGTACTTCACAGCACTTAGCACCATTGGAAACAAGCACTTGGATACCTACGTTGTATTCCTTGTGTCTCCCCTTGAGACCAGCACTGCCCGATAGAATTGTCATGTGAGCCGTAAATGTAATTTTAAATTTCCTCACAGTCACACTTTTTTTAAAAATGAAAAGGAAGCCAATGAAATTTGTTTTAATCATATACTTTATTTAACCCAATATCCAAAATGTTACCATTTCAATGTGTCATCAATATTAAAAAATTATTAAAGGTATATTTTACATTTTTTTCACACTAAGTTTTAAAGATCCAGTGTGTACTTTACACTTAACAGCACAATAAAATTTGGACCAGCCCCATTTCAAGGCTCGGTACTGTCACACAGCCAATGGCTTCGTAGTGGACAGCCCAGCCGCGGACACTTCACTCCCTGAGGACACACAGCACATCTATCTTACTGCTAAGTCTACAGCACCAGACTGTTTTGCTCAGAGAAACAGCCAGATAAGTACTCACTTTGGGGTGGGTTTTTGTTGTAGTTTCTTTAAAGAATATTTGTGCCGAGGAAGAAATGGAGGTACAGAGAGAGGAAGTGATTGGCCCAAAGTCACAGGAATAATTAATACTAAAGCAATTCTAGCTCCCAACTGCCAACTCTGAAAAGGAACTGTATCACCCCTGTGCCTCATGGAAACTCTTTGTAACAATCTTCCAGGTCAATCTGCCATTTTTGATGCAAACGGGCTCTCAAAGGTCAGCCCAAAGCACATTTATTAAAAGCTTTACCTTGAAAGATAGGAAAAGTTTGGTTTTATGAGAAAAGTTGTCATTCTATTACCTTGTAAATCCTATCAATGGATAGGTATTATGTAAGTGGCATTAACAGGCTCTGTGCCGACTATGGTGGATGCTATTTTGAAGCTCCTGTACAGCTATTATATTATCAGTGGTGATTTCCTTCAGGAATCAGGATTCTAGGCAGAGCTAAGTGAGTCAGCATTAGCCCTCCCTCCCCAGGCTTGCAAGGGTGTGAGGAGCAGTGTTGGGTGTGTGGGTGCTGGTGAGGCAGCCAGAAATGTGGTCAGCATACTTCACATTTCTAGCCTTGGTTTACCCCCTCTGAGAATCAGAGTGGGGTTAGTCATAAGAAAAATCTCCCTCCTTCAGAAGGTTTCGTTGTAAATGAAGGGACAGCAATCACCCCCCCATCAAAAAAGAATGTAGAGATGCAAAAAATATAGGCTCAGCCTAAACTTAGAAGTAGAACAAAGAGAGTTGCAAAACAATATCACAATATGATCCTATTTTCATCACAAAATGCATATTTCATATATTTATGTTAAAGGAAAGTAATTCGGAAGGTTGCTTTTCAAAATATTAATTATATTTATCATTAGATGGTAAAATTATGACTGATTTTTAATTTTTCTGCTCTTAGTTGACTCATAGTTTTGAATTTTCTTCAGTAGATATGTATTGCTTGTATAGAAAAGTAATGATTGAATATTTAAATAAGCCTGTGCACACATACATACACTCACATATGACCCCAAACATTCCAACAGTCTTTAAGTGCTAATTATTTTCGGAAGTGCCCAGTGAAACCCATTATTTCTTTAACTTTTCAGTAAATGACTTTGGCCCTTTCAAGCTCACATAGTCCCGAGGACAGAAAACCTGCTGCCCTCAGTGCTATCAACAGCATGAGGAATGTAGCCTCCTGCAATGTGTAAACATAAACCACTACCCACCTGCAAGCCACTGGGGGTGAGGGGGGCCTTCCCCAGGATGGAGGTATGGGAGTCAGACAGCCGGCCTGAGATTTGGCACAGCTGCCAGTAACATTGTTAGAAATTCAATATCCTTAACGAGGAAACAGGGTTTGGGGTTGGTTGCCAAAGAAGTTGTTAAACAGGCAATCGACCTTCTTCCATTTTAGTGATTAATTCAAGTAGCCATTCCCCACTTTCTTGAGAGAAGAGTTCAGATCATGATCTAGGCCTGCCAAGGAGCATTTCAAAACATTCTAAGGGTTGCCAAGTGCAGTGGCTCACGCCTGTAATCCCAGCACTTTGGGAGGCTGAGGTGGGTGGATCACCTGAGGTTGGGAGTTCAAGACCAGCCTGACCAACATGGAGAAACCTTGTCTCTACTAAAAATACAAAATTAGCTGGGCGTGGTGGCACATGCCTGTAATCCCAGCTACTCAGGAGGCTGAGGCAAGAGAGTTGCTTGAACCCGTAAGGCAGAGGTTGCGGTGAGCCGAGATTGTGCCATTGCACTCCAACCTGGGCAACAAGAGAGAAACTCCATCTCAAAGAAAGAAAACAAACAAACAACAACAACAAAAACATTCTAAGGGTTTAGATTACTTTACCAGGAGACTGCTACCCCAAGCAGAACTCTTAGACCAGTGGTTATCAACCAGGTAGACTTTGCTTTTCAAGAGACTTTCGGCAATGCCTGAAGACAATTTTGGTTGTCACAACTAGAGGGAGGTGGGTGCTACTGGCAGCTGGTGGGTAGAGTCCAGGGATGCTGCTAAGAGTCCTACAAGGCACAGGACAGCCCACTATGACAAATAATTATTCAGGCCAACATTAATAGTGCCAAGGCTGAGAAACTGTATCTTAGACAATGAAAGAAATTCTTTGACACTTTGAAAGAAGGCATACATTTTTTTGCTGAAATCAGCTATATCACTGGTATCTGGCTGTATTCCCATTGGACAACGGGCCAAAAGGAATTCTCTGAATGTTCTTAGTATCTTGTATCAGTGTATCACCTATCAGTGAATCCTTGCCTTAGGATAGGCACACAAAGTGAGCTTCCTTCTGCAAGCCAGCTCCAATCTGTTGGTAGTGACTTCCAGGATTGGTTCTCTGGAAGCAGATCTTGAGATGGTGTTTGAGGTAGGAGATGTTTATTAGGGATCAATGGTTGCAAAGGGAGAAGCAAGTTTTGGCAGAGGGAGAAGACAAACGCAAGGCAAGTCTGACAAAACCTTGGCCAGCCTGGAGAAGAGCTCTGGAGCCGGTATTGGTACTTCCCATTAGAAGGAATAGCTGGGTCTTTATAAACCCCCTCCCCTAGCACCCACCTGGCTCAGTCACTAGGTGAATGCTGTTCCAGGAGGGGCATGACTTTCAGTCAGGGAGTGCACTGCAGCTGAGGTTGAACTTAAAGTTGCTGACATCTGGAACGGCTGCTAACTACACTCCCTACAGCTGGACATCAAGGCCTTCCTTGAAAGGGAATCTGGATTTCACACCTTCATGTGTATATTACAGGGTGCATCCACACTCAGCAAATAGGCATGCTACAGCCCATCAGCAAGGCCTGCCATGGTCCATGTGCAGAACAGCAGCATCTGTGCTGGGTATTTGGCAACCGTACATTAGAAACAGGGGCCAATGGGTAAGTCTGTAATTGTAATATCATGGTGGTACCTGAAAATCAACTGGGTCTGGAAAAAATCAAAAAGCAGGTATGCCAATAAGAAATGGAACCTGCCTGCCATCTAGTTAACTGTCTATCTATTGGGCTGGATTAAAAATGGAAATGTTCCTTTGGCTTCTCATGATAAATTGCTTACCCTTCCTTTGTCTATTCCATGTCACTTATTACACACCCACTATTTGAAGAATTTGGCTTTTACCCAATTCATTAAACGTGTGCCCTCAGCTCCATGGGCTTCTTCAGTCTCTGCAGCCCTAACTAGAAAAGCCTGGTATTATAATAGAGTGGCCTTTAAAAGTCCACCTAACCTTCCCTGCTAAGCATCCACTAGCTTTGACTTCGGAAGGTAAGTAAGAAGAGAGTTTTGCCATACTTACATTATTTTTGTGGATTAGATTAAAATGGTCCAAAACTGTTGAGAAGGAGAGAATTAGTTCCTTTGCTAGTAGGCAATCATTTGAAGATACAGTATATTGTGTGAGGAGCTAGATAGCTCGCACAGCTAATAACAATAATAGTACTAGTGACTTTGGTTATTATAATAAATATAATTAATGACTTTTCAAACACTGTGGGTTAGATGTTATGCTAATCATTTTAAATAAATTGATTATTGTGTTCCATGTTGATTTTTTAATTAAAATAATAAGAGGGATTTTTTTAAAAAAAAGTTCAATCGATAGGCTTTATCCACAAGCATCACCTGCAATCAGGTAGTTTGGTGCCTTTGAAGATACTGCATACTGTTAAATAAAGAACTCTGTAAACCTAATGTTATTATTCACTGCAATAAACACAAACTAAATTTGTTTTAGGTCCAATGGGACGTCTAGACTGGCCCTACAGTCAGGTGCACTAGGAGCAATGTGTTCATTATAACAAGAACACAATAAAACTGCCAATTTTTCCTATTTAAAGCCATCCACAGAGAGCTTAGATGATGAGCTAACAAAATGAGATGTCATTAATTACATTCCTTGATAATTTTGATCCAAAATGGATCATTTTGCTTTTTCCAACTGAAAGTAAATCATTTATTATAGACGGAGTATAATTTTGGAGCTGGATGAAATATCAGGTAACAATACTTCATGGAAGCCATTATGCATATGTCTTGGTCCATAGCAGCTTTGTTTTCAACTGGTGAAAATATGCTGGTCTGGTCCAAGGAGCCTTCTGAACGAGGAAAAACCTAATGTTTTTGAATTATCTAGATCAGATTTCACACAGTCACCTAGATTTCCTCTTTGCTTCAATTATATAATTCTAATGATTATTTTTGCTTCACAACAAAAAAGAGCTGCCTGGTAGATAGTGAGCTTCCTATCTCTAGGATATTTAATCAGACCTAGGAGCAACACCAAAAACATCGTAGGAGAAATTCATCTCAGTCTATCAAACAAGGATTTGGCTATTAATATTTCAAAGGTAATTTATTTATTAATTCTATTAGGTATTTATCCAAAGGAAAAGAAAACAATATATCAAGGAGATACCTACACTCACATGTTTATTGCAGCACTATACCCCAATAGTAAAGATATGGAATCAACCTATGTGTCCATCAACCGACAAACTGATAAAAGAAATGTAGTACATATATAAAATGGAATAGTATTCCACCATAAAAAGAATAAAATCATGTCATTTGTAGCAACACAGATGGAACTGGAGGTCAATATGTTAAGTGAAATAAGTCAGACACTGAAAGGCAAATTTCACATGTTCTCACTCATCTGTGGGAGCTGAAACAATTTATTTCATGGAGGCAGAAAGTAGAATGATATATACCAGAGCCTGGGAAGGGCATGTGGGTGGGAGTGGGGATAAAGAGAGGCTGATTAATGGGCACAAACATACAGTTAGATAAAAGAAGCAAGTTCTAATGTTCAATAGCAGACTAGGGTGACTATAGTTAGCAACAATGTATTATATATTTCAAAGTAGTGATGAGGACTTGAAATGTTTGCAACACGTAGAAATATTCAAGATGATGGATACTCCAAATACCTTGACTTGATCATTATACATTCTATGCATGTAGCAAAATATCACATGTTCCTTATAAATATAAAAACTTTACACATAGTAAATATGTAAATGAAAAGTGTTGAACCTTTTTCTTGAGCCTAGCATTATGGGATGAAACTGTGTGTAAGTCGCAGCTATCTTCAAGCAAAACACACTCTAGTAATTCCTTTTAACTTTGAGATTCTATAACTTCATCTTAATAAAATTTATATCATATCTCTATTTTCCACTTTTAAATATTTTCTTTAGGGTCAATTTTTAAAATACTACTTATTTGTGTTTTTTTATATAGAGAGAAATGCAGGAAGATATCATCTCACCTTTTTTCCTGGTGTAAGTTAGCTATTGCTATATAACAAAGAGGTGGCTCTGAACAGCCATTATTTATTATTGTAGTTCACATGTCTGTGGGCCAGCTAAAGGATAGGTGATATAGGCTGGCCTGAGTTGGGCAGTTTTGTTCATCTCGGTCGGGCTCATGTATCTGCTGGTTGCCTGGAGATTTTGTTGTGGGTTAGGCTTGACTGGAGCAGCTCCAAATCATACGTAGATAAGGACTGGAGAATGTGATTGAAAAGCTATCACAATTTTCTTTTGTCTGAACCAAAAGGAACTTTAGGATCTGCATAGGAGAGCCTTACTGCATAGATACGAAAGAGTCTCATTTTTGCAGAAGAGACTTAGATAGAGTTTACTCCATCACCTCCCCCATTCTTCACAGAAAGAGTAGGACTTACCCAATAAAGAAATGCCATGTCTCCCTGGCCCCAAAGACCTGTGGAGGCACTGACAGGTATAGGGTAAGGCTCCTCTGTCCCTGGAACTGAGAGAGCAAGGGACGCTCTGTTATTATGACAGATCTGATGGCCTGCCTCACTGTACCATCAACCAACACAGAGGAGTCAGAAGTGCCTCCACCCCTGCCGCAAAAAGGTCCATTGCAACTCAACCTCAGCCTCAAAGTAGACAAAGAAAAATGATAATAAATCCAAAGGGCCCAAGTGTCCAAGGGAGCCAAGAATCCTGAGGAAGAACAAATAAAACAATCAGATCAGACCAATACTGGAAAGGAACTGTTGGAAGAGGCAGGCAACAACTTCAATAAAAGCAAAACAAGATGACCTAGATTCATATATAATATGCACTGGTGCATATCTTCCCCCCACACATAGACACACACACACAGACATGTACACTTCTCTGGAACCAAAAACATGATTTGGGGCATCCAAATCGGTAAAGAGGAAGTCAGACTGTCACTATTTGTTGATGACATGATCGTATACCTAGAAAACTCCAAAGACTCCTCCAAAATGCTCCTAGAACTGGCAAATAAGTTTAGCAAATTTTCAGAATATAAAATTAATATAAGCAAATCAGTAGCCCTGCTATACACCAACAGCAACCAAACTGAGAATCAAATCAAGAAGTCAACCCCTTTTACAATAGCTGCAAAAGAAAAATAAAATATTTAGGAATAAACTTAATCAAGGAGGTGAAAGAGCTCTACAAGGAAAAGTACAATCACAGATGACACAAACAAATGGAAACATATCCCATGCTCATAGATGGGTAGAATCAATATTGTGAAAATGGCCATACTGCCAGAAGCAATCTTCAAATTCAATGCCATTCCCATCAAATTCCACCATCAATCTTCACAGAACTAGAAGAAACCTCCTAAAATTCATATTGAACTAAAAAAGAACCCACATAACCAAAGCAAGACTAAGCAAAAAGAACAAGCCTAGAGGCATTGCATTACCTGACTTCAAACTATACTATAAGGCCATAGTCACCAAAAGAGCATGGTATTGGTGTAAGAACAGGCACATAGACCAATGGATCAGAATAGAGAACCCAAAAATAAAGCCAAATGCTTGAAGTCAACTGATCTTCAACAATACAAACAAAAACATAAAGTGGAGAAAGGACACCCTATTCAACAAACAGTGCAGGAATAATTGGCAAGCCATGTGCAGAAGAATGAAACTGGATTCTCATTTCTCACCTTATACAAAAATCAGCTCAAGATGAATCAAAGACTTAAATCTAAGACCTGAAGCCATAAAAATTCTAGAAGATAACATTGGAAAAACCCTTCCAAACACTGGCTTAGGCAAAGACTTCGTGACCAAGAATGCAAAAGCAAATACAATGAAAACAAAGATAAATAGATGGGACTTAATTAAACTAAAAGGCTTCTGTGCAGCAACAGAAATAATTGGCAGAATAAACAGACAACCCACAGAGTGGGAGAAAATCTTTGCAATCTATACATCTAACAAAAGACTAATATCCAGAATCTAAAAGAAACTCAAACAAATTAGCAAGAATAAAACAAACAATCTCATAAAAAAGTAGGCTAAGGACATGAATAGACAATTTTCAAATGAAGATATACAAATGGCCAACAAACATATTAAAAAATGCTCAAAATCACTAATGATCAGAGAAATGCAAATCAAAACCCCAATGTGATACCACCTTACCCCTGAAAGAACAGCCATAATCAAAAAATCAAAAAATTATAGACGTTGGCAGAGTTGTGATGAAAAGGGAACACTTTTACACTGTTGGTGGGAATGTAAACTAGTACAACCACTATGGAAAACAGTATGGAGATTCCTTAAAGAACTAAAAGTAAATCTACCATTTGATCCAGCAATCCCACTCCTGGGTATCTACTCAGAGGAAAAGAAGTCATTATACAAAAAAGATACTTGCACACATATGTTTATAGCACCACAGTTTGCAATTACAAACATATGGAACCAGCCCAAATGCCCATCAGTCAACAAGTGGATAAAGAAAATTATATACTAATATATATAAATTATATATAATAAATAAATTATACATTATGTATCTTATAAATATATATTATAAACTATATATAGGTATACACCATAGAATACTACTCAACCATACACAGTGGTGGCAAGGCTTAGCTGCTACAAAGAAGGCATGTTTTAGACAAATACTCATGTGTGTGGGCAAAACACTCAAGGACTGTATTTGTGACTAACCATATAACAGGTTATTTTAGTTTCTTCTCTGTGGAAAGTATAAAGCATTCCAATAAAGGGTTTAATATAGATATTTTTTGCACCCATGCTGTTGACTGCCAAATGTAATAGTCTGATCATGATGTTGAAAAATTGTGTCTTTATTTAAAAAGAAAATAATGCCCTAAATTATTACCACCAAAAAATCCCTACTTATTTTACTAAAGAATAGAAATAATATTTGTACAAGGTTAGAAAATTCAGTGGTACATAAAACTATGAATGAGAAAGTAAAAATCTTACTTTGTCTTCTGCATTTTCCTCCCCTAGACTTTTCTAGGAAAAAGGAATCATTTAATAATGATTAATATAGTTTCCTGAATTTCTTACAACCCTCTAAAGTTTATGCATATACCTATACTTATTTTTATTTTTTAATTTATATTAATAATAATTCTGTAGTTTATCCAACTTTATTACTTAATATATCATCATATCAATACATGCTTAATTATTTTTTCTTTATATTCTGCTTATGTAACCTAATTCTTTCTAATAGCCACATTGTACATTCCATAATACTGACATGATATGATTTTTCAACCAATTTCTTATTAATGGACATTTTTATTTTATTCAAGTTGTTTTTCTCTTACAAATAATGCTATCAAGAGCAAATACCTAAATACATTTTGTAGATCTTTTGTAAGAACCTCTACAGGGAAATTTCAAGCAGTGAAATGGCCAAGTCAAAGATATTTGCATTTTTATTGATTAAAAGCCTTGAAAATGTTCTGGTACTTAGTAGGCACTCAATAAATACTTATTAAAACTAAAACAGTTATATTGTCTATCAGAAAGATTGCCTTGATTTATTACAAATATTAAATTATTTTTAAACTGTAATAGTTTAATTGTGACCCTACCCAAAGGATGTATTTATTTCCTAATTTCCAGAACCAGTGAACATGATCTTATTTGGAAAACAGGTCTTTGCAGATGTGATTAATGTAAGAATCTTGGGATGAAGGGATTATCCTGGTTCTGTAGGTGGGCCCTAAATCCAAAGATAGGCATTCTTATAAGAGGGAAACTTGATAGATACACAAAGGGAAAAGAGATGTGAAGGGGGAGACTGAGATTAGAGGGATGCAGCCACGGTCTAGGAATCAGGGTCAGACACTAGGAGCTGAAAGTGGCAAGGAACAGATTTTCCCCTAGAGCCTTCAAAGGCCATGTGGTCCTGCCAAAAACTTCATTTCGGAATTCTAGCCAGCAGACCTGTGACAGAATACATTTCTGTTGCTTTAAGACACTAAGTTTGTGCTAATTTGTGATGGCAGCCTCAGGAAGCTAATACAATGATTATTACTAAATTGAAGATGGTCAGTACAACAGGAGAGAGCATCTGGAGTTTGGAGTCAAATTGATTATGACACAAAGAGGGGTCAGGTTGCACAGTCCTGCCCCTGTGGACACTCTTTGTAGCTCTCTCTCCAATGACGACTGTCATCTCCAGTTCATGCATTCATTCTCCCAGATACATCTGAAACTGAGACCCAAAACAACTAAACAAGGGAAAACAAACACTAACTTACCGATTTTTCTTGGTTTGGGCAGAGGCAGATCGAATACAAATTGATTCAATCCAATTTTGAAAACAAAGTTAATAAATGCTGTTTCTTTTTTTTTTTTTTCTTAAAAGCCCAGGTGGTGGCAGGTGGAGACTCACACATGTATATCCATCAAATCATAATTGATCCAGAGAGAGCCTTGTTGGAGAGAGAAGAGCATTTTCCCAGACAATCTTTGGTCTCTCCCCTGGTTGGAAATTATCATGCCATCTGGAAAAAAGAAGTATACTCCTTTCACAGACGTTGTGCAACTAATTATCAACTAATTCCAACTTGGATTGGCCTAGAACCATGGAGTGACCCCCTCTGTGTTCCCACGTCCCAAGCCACTGCTCTCTCAGCAACCAATTTTGATTTAATGAAACTGATCCTACTTTATGCTTAAAATAGTGCTTACAGTTTAAAAAGCACTGCCAAAGGTGGAACCTTCATTGTTTCGTGTTGTTTCCCATGACAAAACTATGGGATAGAAATGGGGCAGATATTATTGTATACATTTTCCGGAAGAAGAAACAACAAGGTTTAGAGAGGCTACGAGATTTGCCACAAGCCTTAAACTTCAAATTCACCGATGTCCTTTGCACCATAATGCCTCCTGAGAATCGACCCATTTGAGGTAGACATCAAGAAAAAATGAGTCTGTTTACTTTCAGATGCTCTCTTTCATTAGGAGGCCGGTTGTGTCTCTGAGCTGAAAAGGAATCCTCTGTGTGTATACATGCAAAGGAAGATAAATAAGACATTTCTTATCATCCAAGCCCCCAATATCCTCTGAGTCAAATAGTTCGTTGCTCATTATATGTTTTACTTTCGATAAGATTAATTTTTAAAAAATTATTCCAAGTTGGCTGGGCGCAGTGGTTCACGCCTGTAATCCCAGCACTTTGGAAGCCTGAGACAGGTGGATCACGAGGTCAGGAGATTGAGACCATCCTGGCTAACACAGAGAAACTCCGACTCTACTAAAAATACAAAAAGTTAGCTGGGCATGGTGGCGGGCGCCTGTAGTCCCAGGTACTCGGGAGGCTGAGGCAGGAGAATGGCGTGAACCTAGGAGGCGGAGCTTGCAGCGAGCTGAGATGGCGCCACTGCACTCCAGCCTAGATGGCAGAGAGAGACTCTGTCTCAAAAAAAAAAAAAAAAAAAAAAAAAGGCCGGGGGCGGTGGCTCAAGCCTGTAATCTCAGCACTTTGGGAGGCCGAGACGGGCGGATCACGAGGTCTGGAGATCGAGACCATCCTGGCTAACACAGTGAAACCCCGTCTCTACTAAAAAATACAAAAAACGAGCCGGGCAATGTGGCGGGCGCCTGTAGTCCCAGCTACTCGGGAGGCTGAGGCAGGAGAATGGTGTAAACCCGGGAGGCGGAGCTTGCAGTGAGCTGAGATCCGGCCACTGCATTCCAGCCTGGGCGACTGAGTGAGACTCTGTCTCAAAAAAAAAAAAAAAAAAAAAAAAAAAAAAAAAAATTATTCCAAGCTGAACTCCATCATGGAGTAAATGTAAATTTAGCCTCTACCATCAACAGCATTTCTGGCCTCCTTCTATCGTATATCTTCTGATATCCAAGGCAGGAGATAATCAGAGATTCCATTTAAAACTTATTGTCTAAGTACATAGCTCTCATAACTCTTGATTTTGACATTTCCTTGGCAATTCACTAATAAGTAAAATTTTCAGGTGATTATTCTCTATAGGGCTATAAAAAGAAAATTAAAAGCAAGATCAGTTGTGCTTTTGAAAAGTGCTGAAAAAATCCTGATTTTTTTAATGATTACCAGACACCAATAAAGTTATTTTCTAAAGATAATTCCCATTTCTGTTCCATGAGTCATGGAGAAATAAGCAATTTGAATTAAAGGCAAGATATCTGAATTCATATATTCAAATTTATTTATTCACAAATGTATAGAGAGTCCCCACTCTGTGCCAAGCATGTACTGGGGCTGAAGCAGTGAGAAAAATAGTCTCTGATCTTAAAAAGCACACACTGTACTGGGCAGAGTAAGACAATGAACATATGTCAATTTAGTATCTCGTTTTCAGGAAAACATGTTCAGAGATTCAAAGCTCACCACTCCTGCCGCCTTCACACAGACACCCTGAAATGGAAGCTCACAGAAAGCTATAAACACAGACAAAGCAGCTGGCCTCATGTCTATAATTTTAGGTAGCCAAGAAAAACTGCCTGTGACAATCATATACACAAAAAACCAATCATTCAGGCACTGGAAAAATGCTATCCTTGCAAAGGAATGTTTAAGGATGTGGACTCCTCTAAAGGATGGACCTCTGGAAGGGAATGTGTGTTTGCCAAGGGCTCCTTCTGGTGCCTGGGGGTCTTCTTGCACTTTCTTGCACCTGTTCTGCTGTTATATTCATATACATTCCCAGAGACTGTGGGAAGGAAAAAACAAAACACAGACAAAGTGAATTACAGTGAACTTGCAAAGCATTTATTTTTCCCATGAAATGTTTTATTGAGCATTTGCTAGATAGCTGGCATAGTGATGAGTTTATCTTCTCAAGTCTTGTTCTCTTACCAAAGGAAAAACTAGAAGCAGAACCTGAAGCAGTATGTGGTTTCATATGCATTAAAAATTGCCCCTTTAACACAAGGGAGTTATTTTGTGGTATCGGAACAGTTTTGCATCTTGATAGTGATAGTAGTTATCTGGATCTATAAAGGTAATTAAATGTCATACACATAGACATATAAAAATAAATATACGCAATAACTGGGGAAATCTTAGTAAAGTCTGTGGTCTAGTTTGTTGTGTTGTACCAACGTCAATTTCCTGATTTTGGCAATGTGCTATAGTAATGAAAGATGTGACCTGTGGGGAAAGCTGGGTAATGGGTACACAGTACCTCTCTGTATTATTTTTTTTTGTAATTTTTTGTGAGTTTGTAATTGTTTGAAAAGCAAAAGTTTTTTTAAGTCAAATGGGTTTTTTAATTGAAATTAATCTGCCATGTATAGGGTCTGAGGTTTAATTAGCCAACCCTTCACAGAAACAATAATGTAGTAACAGTAATATACAAGAGAAAAGAAATAAGGTAAAAAAAATGGCCTGATATAGTAGGAAATCAACCAATTATTTCTTAGGTGACTGAGGTGTAATTAATGAATTAAAAGAACAATGATAACAGTAATAACTGATCCTATAGTATTTACTATATGCCAGACTCTGTTTTCACATATCAATTTATTTAATCTGTTCAATGTCCTTGTTAGGTAGTAAATATTATTTGCCACATTTTAGAAATAAGAGAGCTGGAGCACAGATATGTTAAGTAATCTGCCAATACCACATCATCTATAAGTGACAGACCTAGATTTGAATCCCAGCAGTCCAGCTGCAGACTCCAAATACTAACAACCTAGGGCAGGGGGCCACGTCTTATCTCACTTTAGGTTGGGCTCCATGAACAAAATAGTACCTTATGCATCATATTTTAGGTTCCACAGAACATTTGATAAACGATAGTACGTTCTAACAAATATAGCTAAACCTATTTTTATTTTAAAGTATTTTTCTTCTTTAAATGTCATGTGAAACTTCACAGTGCTAAGTCTGCTCTCAAAGATACATTAATTGAAAGGTGATTCTTCTTCCAGGACCACTGTACTAAAGTGGACAATGCATTTCCCTTCCTTCACACACACAAAAATCTATACCACCAAAAAGTCTATACCCTCATTCAACAGTTCGTGTTGGAACTGAAAACCAATTGCTGAGGTACACATCAAACATCCAGGTTCAAAACAAGTCAAATGTATCCATCCAAACATACAGTAACAATGTCCTCCTATTGAGTAGACCAAAGGTGATGAGTATCTGTCAAACACTGAATCAACAAAAAGTGACTGCAATAGCTTGTTGTCTTTATTAGATCTTGTACACTTGTTTTTTTCTCTTGAAAATGGAAGTACCTAAAGCCACGTCTTTGTTGATCCACTGGTTTTTGTCAGGCCATTCAATGATAGGAGAGGTCATGAATAGTGTTAGGGATAAAGGTTTCTGCGTCAGACTGCCTGGCTTCTAATCCTGACTCCTTCCTCTCACTAAAATATGGTTGTAGGGAAGTTGCCTTATCTCTCTTGGCCACAGTTTTCTCATTTATAAAATGAGGATAATACTAGTCACTACCTCATAAGTAGTTGTCAGAATGTACAATTCATGTAAAAGCATTTTGACCACACTCAGAATTCAGTAAATGTTTACTGTAATTTGATATTAGAAATACCCTAAAAACATCTTGCAATAAGTCTGCAACTGCATAGTTAAATATAAACATTTTCAGTTTGCTAAGAATAATAATGTTAAAATTAACTAGATTACATAGCAGCATTATTCACACTAGCCAAAAGGTGGAAGCAATGCAAGAATCCGTTGATGGATGACTGGACAAACAAAATGTGGTATGTAAGTACAAGGGAATGTTTATTCTACCTTAAACAGGCAGGAAATTTTGACACATGCTGCAACGTAGATGAACCTTGAAGAAAGACATTATACTAAGTAAAAAAAGCCAGCCACACAAAAACAAATATTGTATGAGTCTACTTACATGAAGTACTTAGAGTAGTCAAATTCATAGAGACAGAAAGTAGAATGGTGGTTAACAGAGGCTATGGGGAGGGGAGATCAGAAAGCTATTGTTTAATGAGTATAGAGTTTCAGTTAGGGAAGACGAAAGTGTTCTGGAGGTAGTGGTGATGGTTGCACAGCAATGTGCATGTACTTAGTGCCACAGAACTGTACATTTATACATGGTTAAAATGATAATTCTGTGTTGTATATATTTAACACAATAAAGATTTAAACAACTTAATAATTATGAACTGCTTAGAACAAGCCTGGTACTTTGTAAGTACTAAATGAGTATTTATAAAATATACTTTTTTACGGATCATCACTGGTCATTAGAGAAATGCAAATCAAAACCACAATGAGATACCATCTCATGCTGGTTAGAATGGTGATCATTAAAAAGTCAGGAAACAACAGATGCTGAATAGGATGTGGAGAAATAGGAATGCTTTTACACTGTTGGTGGGAGTGTAAACTAGTTCAACCATTGTGGAAGACAGTGTGACAATTCCTCCAGGATCTAGAACCAGAAATACCATTTGACCCAGCAATCCCATTACTGGGTATATACCCAAAGCATTATAAACTGTTCTACTATAAAGACACATACACACATATGTGACACATACACACATATGTTTATTGCAGCACTATTCACAATAGCAAAGACTTGGAGCCAACCCAAATGCCCATCAGTGATAGAATGGATAAAGAAAATGTGGCACATATACACCATGGAATACTATGCAGCTATAAAAATGGATGAGTTCATGTCCTTTGCAGGACATGGATGAAGGTAGAAACTATCATTCTCAGCAAACTAACACAGGAACAGAAAACCAAACACCACATGTTCTCACTCATAAGTGGGAGTTGAACCATGAGAACATATGTACACAGGGAGGGGAACATCACACACCAGGGCCTGTCAGGAGGTGGGGGGCTAGAGGAGGGATAGCATTAGGAGAAATACCTAATGTAGATGACAGGTTGATGGTTGCAGCAAACCACCATGGCACGTGTATACCTATGTAACAAACCTGCATGTTCTGCATATGTATCCCAGACCTTAAAGTATAATAATAAAAAAACCTATATATATATATACTTTTTTAAAGAAGGAAACAAGAAATGGCATACAGTAATTTTTATCAGTTCCAATAATAAGAAGAAAGTAGAGAAAGAACCCAGAGAAGGGCATGGAGGTCCATTGCGGGCTGCTCTGCCATTCTTACACCAAGAAGTCTGGTACAAGACACTCCACCCACAGCTGGCACACAACAGTCATCTTACTGCCCTTGTACCTAAGGACCTAGCTACCTACTCCTTATCTGACTCTATTCTACCACTATTAAGATGAAATCTCTGCTCTAAACATTTCCACTAACTCTTTTCCTCCCTTTGAAAGGAAAGAAAGTCATGTTACTCTAGACACATTTATTCCATACTCTAGACTCTAAGCCTTGTTTTAATATCCATGAAATGGGGACAACAATGATACTTCTTTCACAGGAAGATAGAATATGAAAATAGAATGTTAATTCTCATTGTTTGGAACTTCAATAGGACAAGTCATATTTAGCATAGGTGAGCACTCAATAAATGTTCATGTATGCTTTCAATGAATTCCTGGAAATTGGAACTCATTAGGGCCAAGTTATTTAATATAGATCAGATTAGGATATAAATAGTATGTTTTTAATTTTACAAAACACTTTTTAAAGGAATGACTTGCTTTAAGGAGAGCTTGGCAGTCAGTAATAAAGCATCAATAATTGCATGCCAAGCTATCCAGAGGTGTCAGGATTTAACTTGCAGTAAAGTGTCTCAAGCTGTTATCGTGCCAATGAGTCTTCTATGGCTAATACCTCATGTTGAGTGACAGTTTACAAAATGACTTTTACTTTATTATATTCCTGTTTAAACTTCAGAACCACCCCATGAAAGAGAGAAAGCCCACACTGTTGTGCCTTCTTTGCAGCCAGTGAAAGGGAGACTCGGGGAGGTTAAGTGCTTTGTCCATGTTCACATGGAGTGTTAGTAGTTGTGTCAACACTCAAACCCTAGTCTTCTAACTCTATACCAGGGCTTTTCCAACAACTCTGATGACTTTCTATTTCTGCCTCTTTCTTTAGGAAAGAAATGCATGAAAAAAAACCTTCAAAATGTTTTATAAAATGGAGGTATGATCTGCTTGGCAATTCCAGGGATCATAACAGATAAATCTTTAGAACAGGGATTGCAAATCCATGACCCATTTGGACTATAGATGTGGTTGATTAAAGATGGCTACAAATTCTTTGACTCCCGTACCTTGAGAAGTGGGGTGCTGCTCCTCTCTTTGAATCTGGATAGACTCTGACTGCTTTAATGAAGCAGAAGTGATGCTATGCCAATTTCTAGGCCTGATCCTCAAGAAATCACAACTTTCCCTCCTATCTCTTGGGCTTTCTCCAAGAGATCTAAACTGCCATGTAGGGGGTTCACCTATCCCTGCTGGAGCAACTATATGAAGAGTCTCTGTATTAGTCCGTTCTCATGCTGCTAATAAAGACACACCTGAGACTGCACAATTTATAAATGAAAGAGGTTTAATGGACTCACAGTTCCACATGACTGGGGAAGCCTCACAATCATAGCAGAAAGTAAAAGAGAAGCAAAGGCACATCTTACATGGCAGCAGGCAAGAGAGCTTGTGCAGGGAAACTCCCATTTATAAAACTATCAGATCTCGTGAGATTTATTCACTACCAGTTTCGTGGGGGAAACTGACCCCACGATTCAATTATTTCCACCTGGCCCCGCCCTTGACATGTGGGGATTATTACAATTCAAGGTGAGATTTGGGTGGGGACACAGCCAAACCATATCAGGCCCTGAGATTATATGAAGAGGAAGTGGGACCCAGCAGGGCCAAACTGTAACTGTTCCCACCAAGCTATCATGCTTGTGAGTGAAGCCACTGTGGACCTGCAAGACCAGACAGACTGCCAGCTGAATACCATTGAAGTGACCCTTTATAAAGCAACAACAACAACAAAAAAGGTCCAGGTGATAACCTGTTCAAATTCCTGACACACTAAAATGTGAGATATAATAAAATGGTGGTTATTCTAAGCTAGTAAGTCTTGGGGGAAGTTTGTTGCACAACATATAACTAGGGAATGAGGTAGATGCGTTTTATTTGGCCTACACAGTAGAGTTTAATTGAATTATTTGACTACTTTTAAAGGTGGGTGGATTTCATGTAACAATTTAGATTTCTAGCTTCCTTTTGAAGTACCAAAATTATGGCAACACAAGGCCTCTTCCCAGTAATTTGATGGAGTTGAGTGACAGCCACGTCCCCCAAGCATTAGCTGCCATTGATGATTGAATTTACTGTTTTATCTGACCCCTTACAGTCATTTATTTTACCTGCCTGGTCCTAAAATAGTATTCCTTAGGACACAGTCTCATTTTATAAAAGAATAAGTAATTCATTCACATAGTTTAATATCTAAATAGGTGAAATGCACTTAACTCAAAAGATATTTAAACACCATACCTGGATCAATGGCTCCTCCAACAAACACAGTCTCATATACAGTGGTTTCCTTTTAAAAAGCACAATGTATTAGCAATAAAGTCAGCTTGAGAAGATTTGTTTTTACAAGCATTGAAGACTTTGAGCAGATGACTTCTTATAAGTTACCTCATCTTTCTAATTTATAGAGGGCTAACAGCCTCAAGACAAAAGACTTCCTGCTGTTTGTATCTCCTCCTAATCCCATCCCCCACATCAGTCTGCCTGTCATGCCCTCTTATCATGTATGGGAGGTGCTATGGGCTGAATTATGTCCCCCAAAATTCATATGTTGAAATCCTAACCCTAACCTCAGCGTGTGACTGCATTTGGAGATAGAGTGATTAAGTTAAATGAGATCACATGAGTGAGCCTTAATCCAATACGACTGATGTCCTTCTAAGAATTGGAGACTAGAACACAAACAGCACAGGCTGAGGAACGACTGTGAGGACATAGTAAGAAGGTGGCCATCTGCAAGCCAAAGAGAGAGACCTCAGAAGAAACTAAATCTGCTGACACCTTGATCTTGGACTTCCAGCCTCTAGCACTGTGAGAGATAAATTTACGTGGTCTAAGCTACCCAGGCTGTCATATTTTGTTATGGCAGATGAAGCAGACTCATACAGGAGATGAGCTGGCATTGGTTTACTAAAGGAAGAGGCAGAGGAAGGAAGCATTGAAAGAGAACCAGTTTATGAAACAATATTGTGGTCAATTAGGATTCGGCTACAAATGTTCTCGGTTTATGAGGAGGTAAGCAGAGAGAAGAAAGGAAATGAAGACTAAAAATGCCCTCCTTGTTCCATTCTACATTGGCTTTTCCTGGAACCAGCCTTATCCTTGTACAGTCATTTATATGGATCATTTAGTGAATGAGCCTCAGCCAATTTGAAGATGGTTTGCATACTCTAGGGTTTAGATTTTTTAACATCTGCTAAGAAACTCCAGGGTTGAAGAACTTATTTAGATCAATCACGTGTATAAACTACTTACAAATACAGTGTTTATGTTTATTTCTATTTTATTTACTTATTTTTTAGATGGAGTCTCATTCTGTCACCCAGACTGGAGTGCAATGACATGATCTTGACTCACTGCAACCTCCACCTCCCGGGCTCAAGCAATTCTCATGCCTCAGTGTCCCAATAGCTGGGACTACAGGCGTGCACCACTATACCTAGCTAATTTTTGTATTTTTAGTAGAGACAGGGTTTTGCCATGTTGCCCAGGCTGGTCTCAAGTTCCTGACCTCAAGTCATCTGCCCTTCTCAGCCTCCCAAAGTGCTGGAATTACAGGTGTGAGCCACCATGCCTGGACTAGTTTTTATTTTTAAGAATGGTGAATAATGCTAAGGTTCCCTTTGTCTAGAGGTTGTTTTTTTTTTTTTTTCTTGAATGCATGTGTAGTACTTGAGGCAGATTTTGATCTAAGCCAAATTCTAAAACTTAACCTGAATTTACAGTTTTGTAATGCACACAAATTCAGCAAAAGGAGATAAATTGAAATTCTTTTACTTCCTATGATGATTGAGTATGTTTACCATATGTTTATATGAAAGAACTTCTCATTGAACAACAATTACAAGGAAAAATGTTCTCTTTCTTTTACTGTAGAGGTTCACAAAAATGTACTTACTGTTAACACTTCTAATTTTTTATTTCTGTTTCCTGTGGCAATAATTTCCTTTTGATTTCCTTTGCCTATTACAAAATAAATAAATAAAAGTCAAGTATCTGAAGAGTGGCTTTTTAAAAATCACACAATTCAAGCATAGTCATGTAACAATTAACAATCTGTATCTTACCTACAATATACTTAATTCCTCTGTATGAAAAGAAAATTTGACAAAATATCAGCTTTATTATGTTACCAGATGACAAAAATAATTTCATTCAATAGTCAGTACATGATTATCCCATCTCCAAGAAAAAAGAAATACAGTATAAGGAAGAATAAAATGGTCTTCATTAACCATCACCACCACATCCTTCACTGCACCATAAACAGATTCTATTTAGTTAATAAACATTCATATCCAACTCATTTTTGAAGTCATGATGTTCTGCACTCCGAAGAGATATTTTTAGATGGTGAGGAAAGTAGCTATATTTTCTATCCACTTATTTGGCCTCTCTGCCCTGCTCCAGACATGCTCCAGAGAGACTTAAAACCAGTCAGATGTGTGGAGAGGGTACCTAATTTATCACCAGTCCCTCAACTAGTTTCTGGTGCTAATCAAACACCTATGAAACCACTTGCATCAAAATAATATGAAAAAATTGTTTGTTTGTTGGCTCACAAATTTTTGTTTAAAACATAATCTCGGCCAGGTGCAGTGGCTCACACCTGTAATCCCAGTACTTTGGGAGGCCGAGGGAGGTGGATTTCCTGAACTCAGGAGTTCAAGACCAGCCTGGGCAACAAGGTGAAACTCCATCCCTACTATAATACATAAAATCAGCTGCGCTGGCGGCATGCACCTGTAATCCCAGCTACTCGGGAGGCTGAGGCAGGAGAATTGCTAGAACTGGGGAGGCGGAGCTTGTAGTGAGCCAAGATTGTGCCACTGCACTCCAGCCTGGGCAACAGAGCAAGACTCTGTCGAAAGAAAGAAAGAAAGATGAAAGAAGGAAAGAAAGAAAGAAAGAAAGAAAGAAAGAAAGAAAGAAAGAAAGAAAGAAAGAAAGAAAGAAAGAAAGAAAGAAAGAAAGAAAGAAAGAAAAGAAAGAACAAAAAACATAATCTCACAGAATCTGTTTCATATGTTCTAAGGTAGAACTCAATAACACGTTGCTGCTGTTTTTCAAAGAAAGCTCCCCAACTGTTTCTGGGATAGAGTAGGTTTGAGATCATTGGTAAAAAGGAACCATCAAGTTTCGTATACCGAGTACTTTCCTCTGTCCTTCAAAAGCATACAGAAGCCCTTAGAGTAAGTTTACCAAACCTCAACTGGTTTTAGCTCTTTATATCAAAAGCTTAGAAAAAAAAAATCACATACTTGGGTTTGGCATTGGAGACTTCCTTAGTCGTTTTCTGACAGCATTCCATAATGTTCCCATATTTCCAAAGCAGGAAACATACCCAGGAAATCAACCCAGCAAAGGAAATAGCCATCAGAGTGAAGATAAAAGGAATGTACCAGCCTTTGGATTTGTACGTGTTTATAGCTGTGTACACGATAGTCAGACCTTTTCTTTGCTGAGAAATATCATTTCAAAGGAAACAGAGCATTAGTTGTGTTTTCAGAAAGCATCTGTTTACACATAGTAGGAGCAGTACAGAGCCATAGTCCTTTACAGACAGGAAGATATTGTCTAACATATGCATATTTTTTAAAACACTACAGGTGTTGGGACCTGTGTAGTTTTAAAACACTACAGGAACACCCTTGCATACGGAAGGCCCAAATTAAGGATGTGAAAACTTGAATTGTATGCAATGACCACTCTGTGATCTTGAACAAACCATTTCTCCTCTTTGTCTTCAGTTTTCTCATTTGTAAAATCAAGAGTTTTCACTAGGTGGTATCTGAGGTCCTTTTAAGCTTATATGCTCCATTATCTACTCTACGCACAATAACTGCTTTTGTGCAGCTTAAGAGAACAATGTGTTCTTGAAAATCAAGCATTCTGTTGAGAGGATTTGCCATCCATGTTTTTTTCAATGCTTCTATTTCAAAGGATAGGAAACAACAAAATAAACTAACCATAAAGTTTACTGAACAGACTTTATCTGTGCATTATTCAGGAGCCATTCTGGAATTCTGCAGAGGCTTTACATACCTATTTTTTAAATAATACAATACTAACAGGTCTGCTAAACTTTGTAAGCTTTGGATTGAAGATAAAATGAAATGATGAATATAATACATGCAGTGCAATGCCTGGCACATGGTATATGCTCATGACTATGAATATCATGGCTACCAGAGAAGAAACCTTTTTTCTCTTTTCTTTTTTTTTTTCGATGGAGTCTCACTCTGTCGCCGAGGCTGGAGTGCAGTGGCGCGATCTCGGCTCAGCGCAACCTCCACCTCCCCAGTTCAAGCAATTCTCCTGCCTCAGCCTCCCGAGTAGCTGGGACTACAGGTGCTTGCCACTACACCCGGCTAATTTTTTGTAGTTTTAGTAGAGACGAGGTTTCACCATGTTAGCCAGGATGGTCTCGATCTCCTGACTTCGTGATCCGCCCACCTCGGCCTCCCAAAGTGCTGGGATTACAGGCATGAGCCATCGCGCCAGGCCACGAGAATAAACTTTCAAAATACCCATTTGTAGAGATTTTTAATTGATAGAATTTTAGATTTTTAATTGATAGAATTCACTGAGTGATTTAATTGATTAGATTTAATTGATAGAATTCACTGATGGGCAGGACTTTCAGATCATTCAGACGACATAATTAGTTTCTTAGGAGTTCTCTATGCTCTACCTGCAATTCTCACAAATTCTGTTTCACCTCACAATTTATACTCATAGATGTACACTCTAAAATGTGGTCCTGTGCTGGATGGTATAGTGCCCAAGTGGAAAAGCATATGGGTGAAGGTGCTGCCCTGAGTAGCCCTTTAGCCTTTTTAGATGAAACATGAACTTACAGTAGAACATTTCCCACACAGAGACCCAAATAAAATTCTATAACTCTTTACTTCAGAACCAGTGGTTGGAGGAGGTGGCATATTGGCTCTTCTCACATAAATATCTATAACAGCAGTGCCCATTCTGGGCTTGGTGGATTTGCCATATTTCAAGTTGTCATCAATTATATGCACAACAAGATGGTACCACCTCTGCACTTCAGCTTGAGACTCAAAATTGAAAGGATTCTTCACAATTAATTTTGGAGTATTTGAACCTCGAGTTGGGTCAAATCCAAAATTATGGTTCTTGTTTCCTTTAAAAGGGATAATTGAAAAGTTAGAATTACTTTAAGGTATATTGAAAGGTTTTCTCAAACTACCTTAAATTGCTATTAAAACACAGTAGGCATAATTTTTTTAAAAAATTTCCATTGCACCATGAGTTTTTATATCTATACATGGCTTATAAAAAAGTTGAGATCAAATGAGCAACAAATTCAGTTCGTTAGGGAAAAATATTTAAAGATTAAGATCATGAATCTGATCCCATATATGGCCAGCAAGCTTCAAATTATTATCCAATTACTTTGTCTAATTGATTCTCCTTTCCTTCTACTCAGATCAATTTGATTTCCATCTTCAACTTAGTCTAGTTCAATATAAAATGGGCCTGTCAGATCATAAAGATCTATTGAACCCCTTCTAATTTTAAGTTATCTCCATAGCCCTGGAGACAATGTTGATGTACATGGTCCTGACCTTCATGGAGCTTATCACCCAGCAAGGGAATAAGACATCAAACTAGTCTTTAAAATCAACTGGCAATGTGCTTACTGATTTCCAAGCTTCTACTCCTACAGATAAATGACAGCAGGTCTGACCTCCATAATTTAAATAGGTCTCCACGCTATGCTGTCTCATGATACCCAGTAGTTTTCCTTTATAGAACTTACCACAGTTTGTAATTTTATAAGTGCTGGTGTTACTACTAGTTTAATAAACAATGAGTGCCATAAATATCTGTCTTGTATACTTCTGTGTACCCATTTCCCAGCACAGTGCCTGATACATAGTTGGTCCCAACATATGCCTTTCATAAAAAATAAGATAGCTTAAGTTGATACGGATCTGTGCAAATCCAAAAATAACACAGTTTGAAAACATGTATCCTATTGAATCTGTACGAATAGCATTGAATGGAAAGGTGGCTGTTGTTATCCAGCACCCTGGACAGCAGACTTCATTCCTTGCAACTTAACCTTCAGCATTTCCCATTCAGGTCCAAAGTCTTTTGTCAAAGCATCTGTAAAATTACTGATACTTCCATTATAGGAAGAATTAGATTTTATATGTGAAAGTAAAAAGGATGCCTTGAGGAAACAATGCTATGGATATTAAATAGTTTAACCCTTATAAACATAATCATTTCTGAGGTTATATATGCTGTCTAACAGGGCAAAACTAATGTCAATTTGACATATGCTCATGATTAAAAGAAATAGCAAAATTATGCACCAGAAACCATCTCAAAACGAATTTCAAAATCTTGTGAATCTCTGTCGTGGCAGTTCAGGGCAAAGCCATTGACGTTTGTCCCAAGAGCAACATTGTCAAAAATGACTGTCTTATACAGAGAGGGTGTGCAGACAGGTGCTTCATCATTCTCGTTTTCAATGTCAACAGTGACCTGTCAGCCATGAGGGAAGAAGAAACATCAAATCCACACCATGTGACTATTTATACACAATATCAGAAATAAGCATATGGGTAGAGACGGATCATTTGGAATTATTAAATAAAAAGTCTAGAGACTTGGATTTGAAAAAAATGTTCCTGCAGATTGGAATTCTGGCTGTGGTTTATTATTCCTGGGTTAACTGTGACATTCAATGTAGCCATTAGGGAGGACTTTGGGCTCATTAGACAAGCTTACGGAAAGTTCACAATTTATGTAAATGATGAGAAAAGGAAAGCTGAAGAATGACACCTCTAAAAACTATAAACCCTTGAACTCTTTAAATATCTATGCTTAATGACATAGATAAATTTGCTTCCTCTTTCTCAAAAGAGCTTCCTCAGTACTACTGTCTCAAACTCAATATTTTACTGGTAACAATATGATTACTTCAAAATATGCTCTGACTTTAATTTAGGGACTGTTATCAACCTTTTCTTAATTAAAATACCATAAACCAGGAAACTATGATTTACATAGAAAAAGATCAAAATATCAAGAATTTTTAAATGTCAGTGATCGAATGCCAGTCAGCCTAGAAAGGTTATCTACCCCACTCTTAGATGACTAATAACTTTCTCAACAACACTTGCAGAAGAATCCCTGGTGCGCTCATATTTGCAAGTATTATCTTTTAAAAATGTTTTATGTAATGTTTTAAAAACACATCTAAATTCTTAAGGAAAGGTTCATTCTTTAATACTACTTCTATAGACAGCTATGCGTCTCATTAAATATGTGAGACATTTTTACATAATAATTAAATGGATTTTAAGGAGATTTCTGGAGTAGTCCAGTGCTATTTCCATTATATCACAGAAAGATATCAGAAATCTTTATTAAAATCCTGGGCCTGACACTTATTGGTGCCTTTATTTGGCACAAGTGACTTACCTTTGCTTTCTTCATCTGCAAAAAGCAGATCTCAATCTCTACCTTCTCAGGACTGTCAGAAGGATCAGTTCATTCGTTCAGTGAATATTTATTGAACACTTACTATGTGCCAAGCACTGATCTAGACACCACAGAAGCTACAGTGGAAAACCAAAAACAAAGACCCTGATCTATTATAATTTATTCTAATGAGGAAAGCAAAGCAATAACTATATTGACAAATAAATATATTAGGCAATATCATAGAGTAAACTGATGCTATTCGGGTTAAGGAGATAGAGAACAGCTGATGGAAGTATTTTAAGACGGAATTCTTTCTTTGACTCACTCACCTATTCCCTTTCTCCCATATTTGTTACATGTCCTTAAGCATGTGTGTATCCTCATAGAATATGTAGCTTTTAGTTGTATAATTTTGACTTGCATAAATGATATGGTGCTATAGACCTTTTGTGTTTCCTGCTTTTCTCACCCAGGGCCACATATGTGCTATCCATGTTTTTGTCTGTATAACTTATTTGCTATTTCTGGAGTCTGTATTCCATAGTATGCACCTACCACATTTACTTGCTCATTTCCCTAATAATGAACACACATGGATTGCTTCAAATGCCCACCATTACACACAATGTAAAAGGCCCTTATAAACAAATTTCATTTGGGCAGAGATATGATTAAAGTGAGAATGTGAGCCAATGGAAGATAAGCATTACAGTCTTTGGCAGAGGTTCTGAGGTAAAACGTGGTTGGTGTGTTGGAAATACAGCAAATATTTCATGTGGCTGGATTGAAATAAGTAAGAGGGAGAGAGCTAGGAGGTAAAGACAAAATGGTAGCCAGGGCCCAGATCATACAGGGCACTGCAGACTTTGGAAATGACATTGGAGCTTAGCTAAGCATGATGGGAAGCCAATGGAGGATGTTGAGGAAGAGGATGATTTATCTTTGTAAAAGGTCACTCTGGCTGTGGTGTGAAGAGTAGGTTATGAAGGGCACAAGTGGGAATGGCAGTTCTAATCAAGAAGCTGCTACACTAGACCAGGTGAGGTATGGTGAAGGCACAATTGGGGTATTAGCAGTAGACAAGTAAGAAGTGGAAGGACTTAGGGTACATTTTGAAATTAGAGATGACAGAAATTGCTGTTGGATTGGAGAAATAATCTAGGGTATGTGATAGTGATTAAGTGCTCAGGCTTAATCCTTCTCCTTCTTTCAAATGGGTAATCTTGGATAAGTTACCTAACTTTGAAGCCTAGGAAATAAAATTCTTTCATATGTTGAAAGTAGCATCAGTAACTACCCAATGAGATGAGATTGAATTCTAAATAAGATAATCAAGGGCATTTCATAACACTTGACTTTTGTTAGGTTCTCAAACATGAGTGGGTGATGATGATAGTGATGATGATGATGATGGATTCCTAAACTTTTGAGCTTAAAGCCCTATCTCCCTTTTCTGAATTTGAAAGTAACGTGTGTGTGTGTGTGTGTGTGTGTGTGTGTATGTGTGTGTGTGTGTGTATATATATATAATTTGACATATATACACACATATATATAAATAAAATTTGGCACTCACTATATACTAGTTAACTTCTCACATGTTAAAATTTTGAAGCTTTCTGATCATATATGGTACCTTATACTTCTTTGTAACCTAGGATGTTGTACATAGAGTAAACATTCAATAAATATTCATTAAAGAAAGAAAGAATGAACAAGCTCCTGCTTTGTTTTGGGGCAAAACAGAGTCACTTGAAGATTTGAGGGTTGTTGAATTATTATTAAATCTGTTTCCCCTCTTCTCATTTGTAGCAAGTAAATGATAATTCTAAGTGGTATCATACTATACTATTTGTGAGTCCTTAAATGTCTACAGGAAATACTGCCACAGGTACCTAGGTCTAAAGATCACTTTCATGGGTATCACACTGAGACAAACAAGCCACGTAATCCCTTCCTCATGACTGTAACTCAGTCCCTGTGAAAGTCATTCTAACTATGATATGAATGGTCTGATGTTTTCATCACAATGACACACTCAGGAAACCTAATAACCATATAAGCGGCAAGTCAGGGGACTCTGTACAGTAGGAGGAAATGTGCAGTGAGTCATTAGGCCAGATGGAGACCTTGTAATTATTTAAGCCTACTGTTTCTTCTCCAGTGACAAAACCTTATTGTCATTAATAACACGTACCACATCATCAGTACAGCAGCATTCACTCTTGATTTCTTTCAAGAGTCCTTTGACATTGCTAACATAACTTAGAGGGACATACTTTCCCCCACTTTGATGCCAAAAGAATGCACTTTGGTTAACTACCTTCATTACAAACATCACCTCTCAACAAGAGGCAGCCTGTGTTTAAGTCCAGTTCTACAAATCTTATAATTAGGGAATTAAGGGAAGTTTTCTAAACTCTGTGCCTCAGTTTCCTCACCTGTAGGGTGAAAATGATTATAGCATATTATTACCTACCTAAAAAGTTTAAGGTGAGGATGTACTATGTCAATATATATAATGTGTCTAGAACTGAACACATGGTAAGTACTAGATGAATATTTGACATTATTATGTTCATTATTTTCATCAGAATGAGAGACATTAGCAGGTTCTTCATTTTCAACCAAGCCTCAAACTTTTAAAGTTTAGCATGTGCAAGTTATAGAATGTTTAGGCAGTAAGAGAAAGTTATTACCATTCTCCACTGCTGTAACTGTTTGACCAGTCTGATTTTAATAAATTAGAATTTAATAGAGCATTTCTATAATGTCAAAACATGGGTTTCTCTACTTACCATAGTCATTGCTGTATGAGAGTGAAATCTGTCACAGTCCACAGCTTCCACGGTGAGGTTATATTGCTTCACAGACTCATAGTCTGGCTGTGTGGTAAGTTCGATCATTCCAGAGAGAGGATGAATCCAGAATCTTTGTATAACCTGGGTGTCTCCATTGGCTATTTTGTATGTCACACAGTTTGGTGGGTGGTCTTCATCAATGGCAATCACTGTTCCAACTTTGTAGAATGCTGCCAATAACATTTTACAAGTCTCATTCTCATCATGCAGATACATTGCTTTAAAAAACTTAACATGTCTTTGTTTACCAAATAGTATCATACTTTCTCAAAGGATCAGCCTCTATTCTTTTGGACAATGAAATATGTTTGAAGACCTTCAACTCTACATAACGGAAGACAAATTGAGAGAAAGTCCTCTATCACTTTAAACCATTTGCCTTGAGTCAAATAACATCAGTTAACAGTAAGTTTACAATAATAATGATTAGCTTACATGCACTGCATGAATATTTTCTACTAGGCATTATGCTAAGATTAGCATCAGATAATGGTTCACAGCACAGACTCAAACCAAACTTCCTAGGCTTCAAGTTTCAGCTCTGTCATTTATTAGTGCAACTCATTGGAAGATTCTGCAACCTCTCCAGGCCTCATATTCTTTATCCGCAAACTAGTAATAATATATACCATACAAAGTTGTTGTGAGGATTGAATGAGTTAAAATGTATAAAGCACTTTGAATAGTACCTAGTATATAAGTAAATACTAAGTAAAAAATAGCTATTATTTAATTGAATTATCCATTGAATCTTCTCAACAGGCTTATGATATATCTACTATTACTGTCCTCATTTTATAGATAAGTAAATTAGGTCTAGTGGTATTAAGTAACTTGCCCACCATCACAGAGCTAATAGTGGTAGAATCAGGATTTAAATTGGTACTTGATGATTCTACAGCCCATATTTTAAAAATCACGTTCTGTAATTCCAGTGTGCAATACCCCCAAATAATCTCTTAGAAGAGAAATGGGTATGATCTATTGGCTGCATAATAAATATACTCAAATTGTTATTATTATTATTATTATTATTATTATTATTATTTTGAGACAGGGTCTCACTCCATCACCCAAGCAGGAGTGCAGTAGTGCAACCATGGCTTACTACAACCTCAGCCTCCTGGCTCAAGTGGTCCTCCTGCCTCAGCCTCCTGAGTAATTGGGACTACAGGTGCATGCCACCACACCAAGGCAATTAAAAAAAAAAATTTTATACATATGAGGTCCCACTATGTTGCCCAGACTGGTCTCAAACTCCTGGGCTCAAGCAATCCTTGCACCTTGGCCTCACAAAGTACTGGGATTACAGGCGTGAACCACTGCACCCAGTCTAGACCCAAATTCTTTATCCTTCCTATGTTCATGCTTTTTGCCATTTAACCTCATAGTGCCCCTCCCATTCTGACTTGGGGCCCAGCCTGCAACTTGTTTTTGCCAATGGGATATTAGCAAATTCGATGTAAGCAGAAACCTGAAAGGTACTTGCATGATCAGGCTTGCCTTTCTTGTGCACTTTTTTTCTTTTTTCTTTTTTCTTTTTTTTTTAGATAGAGTCTGGCTCTGTTACCCAGGCTGGAGTGCAGTGGCATGATCTCGGCTCTCAGCTCACTGCAACCTCCGCTTCCTGGGTTCAAGTGATTCTCCTGTCTAAGCCACTCAAGAAGCTGGGATTACAGGTGCCCACCACCATGCCTGGCTAATTTTGTTTTTGCTTTTGTTTTTGTTTTTTTGACAGAGTCTCGCTCTGTCCCCCAGGTTGGAGTGCAGTGGCGCAATCTCGGCTCACTGTAACCTCCACCTTCTGAGTTCAAGCGATTCTCCTGCCTCAGCCTCCTCAGTAGCTGGGATTACAGGTGCCCAACACCACGCCCAGCTAAGTTTTGTATTTTTGGTAGAGACAGGGTTTCACCATGTTGGCCATGCTGATCTCAAACTTCTGACCTCAGGTGATTCACCTGCCTTGGCCTCTCAAAATGCTGGGATTACAGGTGTGAGCCACCGTGCCTGGCCTCTTTGCAATTCCTCCTTTTTCCTGAAAACAAGCTCAGGAGAGCCTGCTGGAAGACGAGAGAGGAACCAAACCTTCCCAGTCACCCCAGCCAAAGCCAGAATAGATCAGCTGAAAGCTAGCCAACTCTGGCAATTTTGAGCAAGCCCAGTCGTGACCAGACAAGCCAGCCACTTCTTAGACTCATGGGCTAAATAAATGTTTATTGTTGTATTACACTAGTATTTTGTCGGTCTTATTACACAGCATACTTATAGTAGTAGGTAACTAGTACCACAAGTTTACCCCTCAGTCATTTTTGCCTGAACTGTAAACTCCAGGGCAAACACCTTATCACTACCATTTACTGAAATACCACTATACAATGGCTAGCTCACCAACACATGTACAGGACATTTTGGTTGCTGATAACCAAGAATAAAAAATTAAGATAAAGAAATCATTTCATTGCTGTTCCCATCGCTTTCAGCCTAATAGGGTTTCTTTCTCTGTTTGTATCCTCCTTTTACCAAGGTTCCCTATCAGTCTCTAATAAAATATTATTTTTCAATTGTTATTATTATTTTTTAATAGATACAGAGTCTCACCATATTGGTCAGGCTGGTCTTGAACTCCTGGCCTCAAGTGATCTGCCTGCCTCAGCCTCCCAAAGTGCTGGGATTACAGGAGTGAGCCACCATGTCCTGCCTAATAATGTGTTATTAAGCAGGCAATGAACATGTCTCATAATACCAAAAACAGAGAAACCATACTCATGAAAAAAAATGTGTTTTATTATGGCAAATCCAGAATATAAAGAGTCCAAACTTGCTTACATGAAATAATTAGTATTAAGAGAAAAGTGTCACAATGGATACAAGACCACATAAAATAGATTACATGTAAAACTGCCATCTCTATCAGACAGTCCTGGGCAAAGATGGTGTCATTTTCACATTTAACACCTGAATAAGTATAATAGGAAGCTTATTGTTCTATAAGTGTAAAATTAACCTTTCAATAAAAACTAAAAGCTATATTGAGCATCTTTAGCTGAAGTTTAAAATAGAGTAATTATGAAACTCTGCAACTCTGCCAAATACCTCATCAAAAACTATTGGAAATGAAATATATTTTGCCTTGTGACTTGCAACCCAGTGTGATTTCATTATCATGTATTCTCTTCTAAATAATTTCTGATGCAGAAATCTTTTTGCCTATTCCTAACCCCCTCTAGAAGTTTTTGCGAATTTATCACTTACCATTAGAAAAAATTTACTGTAAATATTATAAATTTCCATAACTTGGGGGGAAAAAAACCTCATGTAGTTCTCAAATACACTCAAATTTTCTGCGCTAATCCACACAGTATGAAAAAGACTTCCACATTAATGGATTTTTTTAAATGTCCTCAAAGTCTATAGGCCAAATGTTTGATATTACTAGGAGAGTTCATTTTCTGAGTAGTTTTACCTTTCCAATTTCCTCCTTTAAAGCAAATTGCCACTGACTGTGAAGATTTTATTTCTTCTGATGGACATCTCAAAATCCAACTCTCACCTAAATTTACTCAGTTTGTGTACTCTGGTGGGGAGGATGAAGGGAGATTTAAAAAAAAAAAAAAAAAAAGAAAGAAAGAGAAAAGTTCTGGCACATTCTACATTGTAAGCACTCAATAAATGATAGTGATTATTATTTGGAATGGTATTGCGGCTATTTTAATATGTGTCATGTAGTTAACATACTAAAACTATCAGCTAATCCTCCTCTTAACTCATAAAATAATTATTGTAATCTTTCTTTTACAGATGAGAACTCAAAGACACAAACAGATTATGTGACTTGCTTTGAGTCATTTAACCAGCAGTAAGAGAGTCAGCTTTGAATCTAGATCTACATGACTCTAGGTCTCGTAGTTTTTTGCTGTATCAGTGTGCTCCCTTTTAAAGACCTAGAAGTCCTCTGTCTTGGAAAGCAAGTCACTAGACAACTATTTGGAGAATAGTACACATAGGGATGACCCACTTATTTCTTTATATGAATTCCCAGAACTTGTTTTCAGATCTCCGTTGGTCTCAGTCAACAAATCCATCCAAGAAAACCAGCCTGTAATAATAAACAGAGAACTAGAACAGGAATTTGGAAGTTTTCATTTAGCTACAATATCTGCTACTTATTAGCTGTGTAACTTTGAGTAAACTCATTTCTTTCTCCACTCCAATTTTCTTATAGTGAAAAAAAAGAGGTCGAATCCTTCAGCCATTCCAAATCAACAATATTATGACTGAAAATTCTCAATCCTTCTTCTTAGCCATCAATAAAGTATTAAATGATGCCTAAGAAAATGTGTAAGCGTTCAATACATTTAGAGTGTTTTACCTTCAAACATAAAATTAAATTTCAGGAAAACTTCAGTTAGTTGGAAAGAAACTGAGATGAAACACTTACTTCTCCTAAAATGGTATTTTTAAAAATGCCAGTCTTAAAAGGCAAAACTATGGAGACAGTAAAAAGATCAGTGGTTGCTAGGGATTGGGGGAAGGGAGAGATAAAAAGGAAAATGGAATTTTTAGAATAGTGAAACTACTCTGTATAATCATAAAATGGTGGATACATGTCATTTTACATTTGTCCAAACCCATGGAATATATAATCCCAAGGGTGAACCCCAATGTAAACTGTTAACGTTGGGTGATAATCATGTGTCCATGTAGAGTCATCAATTGTAAAAATGCACCACTCTGGCAAGGGGTGTTGATAATGGGGGAAACTGTGCATGTCGGGGTGGGGGGAAGGAGTGTATAGGACATCTCTGTACTTTCTCCTCAATTTTCCTGTGAACCTAAAACCGCTCTAAAAAAACAATCTCTTTTTTTAAAAATGCAAGTCTCTATTTTTAAATCTTGCCTGGTTCTGTTAACTTTGGGAGGTCGTGGAATCCCTTTTGTAACTTGATGAAGGCTATGGAGCTTTTCCCCCAGAGATTCTCAAAGCCCATGTTCACACCCTCTGCTCCAGATCTATGATTTACAAGCCAGGAAATGATTAGATGATTGTGAACTATTCAACTTCTGACTCATCATCATGCTCTTTTAACTCTAGAACTCCCTGGAGCTAGAAGATTACACTATTGACCGCTACAGAGAAATTGGAGAATATGAAGAAAGGAAAGAAGTTACTGTAATGAAGCTCTATCAATAAAAGACTACTCAAAAATCAATATTGAGTACTTCCAAAAGCCCATAGGTGGAATGGGGGGTGGGAGGGTGAGAGGGGACCAGAATCCTGTTTACAATAAATTCAATTTATATGCAACTTTTCTGGATTGTCTGGTCACATATTGCAAAATCAGACTGTATTATATTCCAGAACCAGGATATAATAGGTGTGTATTTATTTCACAGAGAGGTTAAGAACTTCTCCAAAGCTGCATAGTGAGGGGAAAAAAAAAAATGAAATCCAAATACAGCCCAGATACTGTGGCTCATGCCTGTAATCCCAGCACTTTGGGAGGTGGAGGCAGGAGGATTGCTTGAACCCAGGATTTCAAGACCCGCCTGGCCGACATGGCAAAACCTCATCTCTACAAAAAATACAAAAATTAGCTGGGCATGTTAGTGTCCACCTGTAGTACTAGCTACTTGGGAGCCTGAGATGAGATGATTGCTTGAACCTGAGGCTGCAGTGAAATGTGATTGTACCACTGCACCCCAGCCTAGGCAAGAGAGAAGAAAAAGAAAGAAAGAAAGAAAGAAAGAAAGAAAGAAAGAAAGAAAGAAAGAAAGAAAGAAAGAAAGAAAGAAAGAAAGAAAGAAAGAAAGAAAGAAAGAAAGAAAGAAAGAAAGAAAGAAAGAAAGAAAGAAAGAAAGAAAGAGAAAGGAAAGAAAGAAAGAAAGAAAGAGAAAGAAGGAAGGAGAGAGAAAAGAGAGAAAGAAAGAAAGAAAGAAAGAAAGAAAGAAAGAAAGAAAGAAAGAAAGAAAGAAAGAAAGAAAGAAAGAAAGAAAAGAAAAGAAAGAAAGAAGGAAAGAAAAGAGAAAGAAAGAAATTCAAATATGTGGGCTTTTACTTTTCCAGTCTTTCCTCAGAACATTTGTCTAACGTTTGATTTCCTAGTCTCTCCTCAACATTTATAGTTTTCTGGCAAGGAAATAAGCTGATTTGAAGTAGTGTGGGTTCCACTCAGTGATATGCTGGCAAATGTTTAACAACCAACTCTCTGAAAAAAATTGGGGGGTGTGTGTGTGTGTGCGCGCGCGTGCACACACATATTCACATAAATATACGTTTGTTACAAATTTTACTGATATAAAAGATAGGGAGCATAAAATTTACAGTTAATAATGAGATATAAAATACTCTTTATTGTAAATTTCCATATAGACAATTGCTTTTCACAGAATGCTTTCACTGATTTTTAACAAACTGTTCTGTCCATTGCCACACTGTAATTGCAAATGACAAATGAGTAGCGCCAACATGAATGTTAGTTGCTATTTTCCTTTGTGTTAAAGAGTAAGGTGAAAGTGAAACCATGTCAGAACTTCACTAGTTCATCAATGATGGGCATGGCTTATTTGCTGAATTGGAAAACAGTTTTTGATTGCTAGAAGACTATTCCCACAATTTTTGTGCTACTCACAACAGTAACCTCAGATACAACAGACTTTTACATTTAATCTGTATTATTAACATTTTCTCTATCAATTTCTTAAGACAAGATAATTTAAAACAATGAATCAAGTTCTAATATGTAATGTTTGTTGATTTCTATGGTATAAATGCTCTTACCATTTTCAATTTTAAATTATCAATAATTGTCGCTAACTTGGAAAGAGAAATGCAGTAGCATGCCATTCCATCTATGGAATTTTGCCATTCTATTTATGGAATTTCACCATTCAGTCCCAATAGATGTAAATAACCTCGAGGCAAAGATAATAGCAAAATGTAGTAACATAATTAAGAAGTACTGAGTTTTTAGTATTTACTAACTTTTAACATAATTTTTGTAACTGTTTATTAATTTATTTTTAATAATGACTATTATTAATAATCAGGTTATCAAATTCCTGCAAATTCAACAACTGGCTCTTGCAAGCCAGTATTATTCAACTCTAGGACACAACTGGCTCCATCCCTCCCCTGAAGTATTCAAGTCAAACCTGAAGAGATGCTGAGGAAAGGATGTGTTCCTCTCTTAGATGACAGAAGATACAAGGAGGACCTCTGCTGTCTCTTCTAAATTTAACGTTCCTTGATCTATACTAACAAATGTGTCCTACTTAATATGTAATTCATGGCTGAAATATAATTCGGACCAAGATCTTGACTCTGGACCTAAAATCATCACCCCAGACGTTCACAGGATTGAACTGCGTGGACAATGACCACATGGTTTCTACCTTCTTTGCATTTAGATCTAATTAAGAGGCAAGGGGGAAGATAAGTGGAATAAAATTAATATTGTGTAATTTTTTTATTACAAAAATCCTACATCATCAAATTTTAAGGAAGTCTTCGGGGAGCCATCAAGATGATACACTGAAGGTGTTACCAACGAAAAGTGCCTTGTTCTTGAGTGTCTGGGTTCCCACAATGCTCCCTTATTTGCTTGCATTTTGCAAATGTACATGCTTTTTCCACTGGTCACTCATTTGAAATGTGGTAGGTGTTTCCTTCTGCACGCTTCAACAGCATAGACTTGGGGAATCTCTTACCTCCTGACGTTTCCGGAACAGAGAATGAGTAGTGTGCAGCTTTAAATACAGGGCTGAAGTCATTGGCAGGAGCAACCTTCACAATGATGGTCACAGTTACTGTGAAACTGAACACTGAATAAATGCTTTGTAGTTGTAGTTTTATTCCACAAACAAGCTCCCCGTGCCTCCAGGAACAGGTTTAGCATGGAATTTTGAAACTGCAATGGGATTTTCTCTGCTCCCAAGTAACCCCTGCTCCCAGACTCTGTGTTCTCAAGGAACCCAAATAAATTTTGGTGCTTGCCAAAGCAACTTAGTGAAAAATACATAATGTATTGCATGGTATATTTTATTTTGTATGGTGGAAATATGCATGTATTTATATACATCATTTTAAATATATAATTATATATTTCACACAAGATGGTTTATTGTATTTTTCATGGGTACAGTCTCCTCCATTAGAGAGTTTGTTGGAGTGTCACTCTCAACCCAGCATGTGACATTCTCAATTCTGCTTTTAATATATATCCTAGAAACCGGAAGGGAAAGAGCCTCAGAAAATCATGTTCGAGGCTTAGCCTTGAACACATACAGCTGTTCCTAAATATACACAGAGGTTGGTTCCAAGGCCCTGGCATATAACAAAACGTGCACATGCTCAAGTCCTGCAGTCAGCTCTGCAGAACCTGTGGATACAAAAGGTTGGCACTCTAATACATGCAGGTTTCTCACACTGAATACTGTATTTTGGATCTGCATTTGGTTGAAAAAATAATCTGTACATAAATGGACCTTCACAGTTCAAACCCATGTTATTCATGGTTCACCTGTACCCTGAGGCCTTCAACTAGCTTAATTTCTCCAAGGCTCAGTTTCCTCATAAGAAAAAAAGGAATAACATCAGTTTCAATCTCCTACATCACAGTGTGGGTATGAAGACAAAATGAGATCATGCCCAAGAAGGTATATTTAAACTATAAAAGATTAAGTAAAAAGCAGCTATTACATTTTAATCACCTCAGCCAAATGTTTGTATATTGTGTGTTACCAAAAATGAACTCTATATTTCAGAAAAACAAGCTTAAACTATCATTACAGAGTCGTCAAAAAGAAGGAACTTGATGTCCCAACATAAAAGCAAGAAACTTGCAAACAGGGAAAATTTTTAATAGAGGTAAAATAATAATTAACATTTACTGTAAAAGGTACTGACTTGCCATTGGCATTATTGTCTCCATTTAGGCAAGAAAGCTGAGGTTCACAGAGTTCAGTTCTTAGACAAAAATCACAAAACTCATAAGTCACTGGACGGGTATTAAACCAAGCCATGTCCACCAGCATCTCCCAAAATATCTTTTTTGAGATGCTAATGTGTCAAATGTAGAATCCTAACTAAACAGAGGTAAAAGGTTTCTTTTTGGCAAGACTTCTTCAGGTTTCTAATGTATCATTATGTATTATAAATCTCCAGGTATGCCTTGCTCCTCAAACTTATTTGACCAAAGAATTCTTCTTTAGTGGATTATCTTGTGGAATTCATGTTCTGAAGAATGCTGGTATTGCCTCTACTGAAAATCCATGCCATGGGTGTCAAACAAACAAAAAAAAATTAATCTAGGATTCATAGAACCTTTACTTCAGGGAATCTGTGACATTCACTGTATTTTGGTATGTGTTGTTGTGTGCATTATTCAAGGGATAGGATCCACAGCTCTTATCAGAATCTCAAAGGTGTTCATGCCCCGCAAGATTAAGAAGCGCCATTCTACAAAGACAGGTGATTTACACTAAAGCCTCTATATTTCCTACAATGAATGTCACTCATGTGTTGCAAGAGCGGGTGCCATTTACAGCTCTGCCATACAATGATTTTTATTGCATCCATAAACACTCAAAACTATATCAATTAGCTGACTTATAAGAATATACTGAACCACTTGTGCAGTGTTACAAGCATCCTTTATTCACATCCTTTGAATGTGTTGGGTGTGAAGGGACTAGAGAGAATGGGGATTTATTATGGTGAGAAATGTCTTTCCTCTTCCATATGGGGGAAAGGCTCAAATCTGGTGAGAGGGGAAGACTCGTTTTTGATTAGAAAATCAATATGAGTAGCTGCAAGAAAAAGTATCCATTCTGAAAGGCCAACTGGGCTACGGTATAGGCTTCTTGCATCAGAACACAAGTTAGGAACAGAGAAACCACAACAAGAACACTTCCGCGCATAGTGTCATGCTTAAGTCCCTGTCCCTTATGCATCACCTTTCCATGTGGTTGGGTCATTTGTATACAAATCACCTTTGTAGACTTAGCCTCATTACAACTCTTCTATCAGTGTCTCAAGAGGGATTTAATGAGCCCTAGATTTGTTGATTACAGTTCAGCATTAAGTTCCCTTTGGTTGCAAACGTATAGATATATACCATCATTCCACTCTTATCCATCCATGACAGGCAAAGCACTCTTCCTCGTTGCTCCCAGATGCAATCTCAGAATCCTTCTCAATGATCCAAGCAATTACCACCAATGATTCAGACTTCTCACAAGAGAAGAAACTCAAATGCCACCCCTATTCTAGGCTCTCCTTTACTGAGAACTGACATTCTACTACTAAACTTATGTTTGCAACCCAAACACCCACATTGTCTTGAATATCTTTGATGCCAACCACCTACCCGATTACTTATTACCATATTTTCCAGATACAATAGATGCTTGGCATTAATAACAAATGTGCCTAGAATTTTGAGAATCCCTATTTTCACAAACACCTCTATAGCCAACTAACTCTTAAAATGGTAATACATAGGTGAATACGTAAATGACTCTTTGGGGCACTTGTATGTTCTGATGTGTATAACACTAAGCAAAGGGAAGCAGGTGTCAGGTGTTTAACTAGGCTGGGCCGCTGTCTAAGTACTCTGCTCTAGATCTATAGTGCACAATTTAAATATGTACCAAAGAGTGGCTCACAATTAGCAAAACTATGACTGCTAAATCCACAAATGCCAAGAATTTTATGATCATACAATCTGGGCGGACTTAATCTCACTGTACCAAAGACTCAGTCTAACACAGGCTGACCCAAAATGGTGGGATGGTTATGAAAAGACCAAATGGCAGAGAAGGATAACCATGCCCTGCACCTCCTTGAAGGGCCTGAGCTGTGGAACTTGACAAGTAACTCATGATTTGCATTAATATGGCTCTATATATGTCATATAAAATAATTCAAATAACATACTTTTAAAACATTCTATTACCTATATGTTCACACTACATGTTGCCAAATATCTGGTTCTTTTCAAATAAGAAGTGTCTGGCATTACTACCACAAAGGCATTCAAGTATAAAGCATAACAGTTAGGTCTACACATCCCTTGCCCCTTCTACCTCTAAGGAGTGGTATTTAAGAATTGTGTATTCCTTAAGGCATTGTTAAGAAGCAAAAGAGACTTCCCAGATCTAATGAAAACTTCCAATATGAGTCTACCTAATTCTCCCCTTCCTCCTTTGCCTAACTTCACAAAACTGCCTCAAACATGATGAATCTTTAGATTTTAAAATCTAAATTGAAGAGTCTAAAGTATAGATAGTTACTGCTCTTTGAAAAGTTTATCCAGATTACCGGTATGGGAAGGATGTAGGTCATCAAATACTAAAATCATTATTTCATAAGTATGCCCAGCTGCAATTATCTCTGGGTCTTCATAGTCCAACTCTTTAGCAACCTTATAAAACAAGATTTCTTTCATCAAAAATGACCAAATTTTTTAAATGTACATGTTTTCTGATTTGTTTTTTTGAGATGGGGATCTCACTATGTTGCTCAGGCTATTCTGAACCTCCTGGGCTAACCAATCCTTCCACCTCTGTCTCCCAAGTAGCTGGGATTACAGGCATGTGCCACTGCACACCCAGCTAAATGTACGTGTTTCAAGTAATACATCATTCTGGAAAAGGCAAGCATATCGCCATTTTCGTTTCACAGGGATGGTCTCAGAATATGCCCAAGATTGACAAAGACTCACATACAAAAGTAGGCATTTTGGTGAAACAAAGGCACATCTTAGATTTCCTTCCAGTGTAGATTACTGTTGGACAAAGCATTGTGGAAAAGCAGAATAAAATATGGGATGTATCTTGTCTTTATTGCATGTTAATGGTGTGACCTTAGGCAAAATATTTTAAACGAGAAAATATTTTTTTCTTTCCAAACTTCAGTGTGGGAAAAAAGAGAAAATATTTTGAATGTACTCTGTAAGTGATAAAGCACTATAAAAAATGTAAGTTATTCTTATTATGATGTTTCCTCACCAATTAAAAAATACTTATTAAGTACTAATTATGGTCAAGGTACAGTTGTAGGCACTAATGATATAGCAGTAAACAAGATAGTCTCCTATCAGAGATTTGAAAACATTTAGTAGCATGGGCATGAATCTCAGGTGGCATAAACTGGAATGGATCAATATGACACCGAGTACCCAGGTGTTCAGGAACAACTACATTTTAAAAATTTTAGAAACTGACTCATTTGTCCATATATTCAAGTGTATTGAGTACCCACTATGCACCAAGCAGGTGTTGACACACAAAAATAAACCACTTAGAAATGTGGAAAGCTTACTATCTAATAACACCAACAATGAAGTAGGCATTTACAAAAAAGTCTAATAGGTGATTTGATAGGGAATGTACAACTTATAATGCAAGCCCTTATCAGGGAGAACTAAGCCAGTTATGGCATTAAATGAAGCTTTTAGGAATAAGTAACATTTAATATCTGTGGAACAATTATGTAAATATAAAAATAAATTAGAGGTGGGTAATGATGGAGATAGTTATTCAAATATGAAGTGAACATATGAAGACCCAAATATTAGCATCATGTTTATAAAACCTCCATCTTCATCCAAACTTCATTTTAAAAGGTGACAATTTGGCATTGCATTTCAAAATGAACATCAACCCAGGAAATCTCTTGGCTCAGTGCCTAAGCTTCCAAAATTCACAATATATGCAAAAATCCAGCTTGTAGCTTATGGCGTTTGTCACAAAAATCTGGGGTTAGGGCCAGAGAAAGAGAAAGGTTACCAATGGTCTCAGCCATATCTTCTGGCTAAGTGTGGGGAGGGTGATTGGTGATATTTTGGTTATGAAACCTAATAAAAATTAGCACTTTGAAATAAAGACCTATGGAAATTAGAAGTTAGAAGAAGGGATTTCTTCCAAGATAGAATCCCATCTTGCAAAGCAAAAAGAAAACTTACTGTGTCCATCATCTGCTGATGGAAAGTGTATAATCTCCAGAGGGTATAGAGAAGAGGAGCTGATCAACTGTTCCCAAAGCCAGGAGAATGAACCACTGTCACACACATAGTCACACAGACTTATCTCTAAGGAAATCAGCGTGCTTTTTACCCTTTGATTCATTTCCCCAGTTAACCAGGACACAAATTACTTTGTGCTTATTATAAGAAGGAGAAACTGATGGCAGGTAGCAAGATAATAAAGGACATGTCCAAATGCCTTCCAGCAAGGGAGGATCGCTTGAGGCCAGGAGTTCAGGACCACCCTAGGCAACACAGCAAGATCCTGTCTCTACAAAAATAAAAATAAAAATTAATTGGGTGTGGTGGCAACACCTGTAGTCCTAGGTACTGGGGAGGCTGAGGCAAGAGAATCACTTGAGTGTAGGAGTTCAAGGCTGTGTGAGCTATGATCACACCACTGTACTCTAGCCTGGGTAACAGAGCAAGACTTTATTTCTAAAAAAATATTTTTTAAGACAACAGAGGAGCCCAGAATTATGCTGTGCTGTGTCAGAGTTCCTCTTGCTGAATCTACCAGCACCATCTTAACTGTGGCCATAAAATGACTCCATCTCTCTGGAGTTACAGCAACTGGTTCTCACCTGGATGACATTTTCAGCATTTGGCACTTGCTCAAAGAGTTGTCCAGAACCAACTGGGCCTGAGCTAGGAGCATAAGGAGTTGTATCAGGAGGCTCATCAAGGTCATGACACAAGAGTTTTGCAACTACTGTATCTTTCGCAATTTCCTCCCTGAGTGTGTGCCTGTTTAATTTTTTAAGAAGAAAAATTCCTTTAGATGGATGTTATTTTTAAATGTAATGCATTTTCCATAAATATCCACTAGTTTGGGTAATGCATGTATGTAGATGCCCTGTGTATCCTGAAGCAGACAGATCAACTTTGGAGTACCGTCTAAGAAGCTATTTCCCAAAAGGTTCTATGAATTTGGTAAGATTGTTTACATTTTCTGGGAGTGTGTATTTTCTGAACCCAGCTGGGCACTTGTTTGGGATGGGCAGTTGATCAAGAACATCACCTCAGTGGAGAAGTCTTGAGTGGGAATCAGATAATTTTCTGGGATTGTTCCAACCTGGAACATCTGGGTGGTGTGGTCAAGAGAGATAATCCTTACCATTCTATAGGCACAGTGGATTTATTTTCGTCTCAATATGTTTACCCATTTCTTCATCAGGATCTCTCTGCCACAAATGCTCACTCTTAAGCCTTCAGTCTCTAAATCCTACTCATCCTTCAAAGACTAACAACTGTCATTCCTCAAGAAGCTCCTCTGATTATTCCAAGTCTCATGTGTTCTTCCCCTTAACACTTAAAGCATAGCACCTAGAACTTGAAGTCATTGCATATTTTTATCAACTGTTGTTTTACATGTATTCATCTTATCACTCTGACAAGATACAATCTTCTTACAGCAAAAGACCATAATAAGTACTCATTCTGTCACCACTGGGGGCTATAGCACTGGGTGCAGCATATGCTAGGTGTTTGGTTAATTAAATATGATTCTCCTGGGGGAAGAAGGAGAAAAGGTAGAAGAAGAAGAAGGAAAGTGGGAAGCAGAAAGGATAATATTTACTGAGTGTATGCCAAGGCCAACTAAACAAATTCCAAGCATTGATTGTATTTGATCCTTACGACAATGATATGAGCTAGGTGCAATAATCATCTCCATTTGGAAGGTAGAGTAATTGGGACCCAAACAAGACCACATGGGTGGTAGTTAGCAAGACTAGATTTTGCTTTTCATTAGGCAATCAGGAATAAAACCTAGGAAACATGGAACCGCTGTCCTATGTGTAAATAAGAAACAGAGGGGAATTAAGGGGGAAGAAGAGTGACAGTGATGTAGGTTTGGAGACTGAGTTTCTGATAATAAAAATATTCATACTAACGGTAATACAAACCCACCATCCCTTATCCAAACTCCAAAATCCAAAGCTCTGAAACTAAGAATTTTTTCATAACTTACTTGGCATCAAAATTTAGCCTCACCCTACCTGAAATTTTTGACTTCAAAACCTTACCTGAACTGTCAGATCTTTATTTGTCCCATTTAGTGTGAGTATTCACTATAAATTTGAATATGGGGTATATGGGGTATTACTCTTACTGGGGAAGTTGCATAGTATATGATATACACATCCTATTACATTTCTAAAATCAGATAAAAATATTTTCATCCTGAAACATATTCAGATAATGGGTTATGTACCTGTAATAAATCTCATTTATAAAACTCATGTGATATGTGGGCACTGTGTTCAGAATAATGTTACATAAATTATCCCATTTTTTTCTTCATAACAATCCTGCAGGGTAAGTATTATTATTATCCAATTTTCAAAATAAAAAGCTGAAAACCCAAAGGCTTAAGTAAGTTACCAAAGATCACACAGCTGAAAAACAATAGAACCAGGATTCCAAGCTAGGTGTATGGTTCCAAAATTCAAGCTTTTACCACTTACTGCCAGATCCTGGAAACCCAACTTGCAGTAATAAATAGTGATATAGTTTGGATATTTGGCCCCTCCAAATGTCATTTTGAAATATTATTCCTAACATTGGGAGATGGGGCCTGGTGGGAGGTGTTTGGATCATAAGCGTGGAACCCTCACGAATTGTGGGATTGGTACCACCCGTCCAGAGTCAGTTCTCACTCTGGTAGTTAGGAAAGCTAGTTGTTTAAAAGAGTGTGACACCTTCACCCCTCTCTTGTTCCCTCTCTTGCTATGTGATGCATCGGCTCTCCCTTTGCCTTCATCCATGAATAAAAGCTTCTTAGGCCTCACTCAAAGCCAAGCAGATGCTGGCACCGTGCTTTTTGAACAGCCTTCAGAACCATGAGCTTATTAAACCTCTTTTCTTTATACATTACCCAGTCTCAGGTATTCTCTTACAGTAACACAAAATGGACTAACACAGATAGTCCCAACAGGTTATTTCTGAGGACCATCACCTGGGGTTGAACAAGAGTCAATGTGATGATTAACCACATGTCCAGTTGGGCCAATAAATATGGTAATCTCTCTGCTCTCTACCCACTCCAAATTCTTGCCCCTGCCCACTCATCTCAACTTACCTAATGAGGTACCGATCACAGAAAGGTGAGTTGTCATTAATGCCATGGATATAGGCAGTTACTAGAATTGCTGCACACCGCCGGTTACAGTCACAAGCCTTAATGGAGAAGGACTGGACACTTCCAAACCCTGTTCTCTCCATGTCAAGACGTGTAGCAGTAACCACAGTCCCATGCTCTGTAACAAAATAGCACATCTTCTACAAACTGGTCCATGCTGTCATTTTCAAAATTACTTTATTACATACATAGCAATGGAAAAGATAAGGTGAAAATTATGCCCCATTCATTAGAATTAAGAAATAGATTCAGGCCAGGCGTGGTGGCTCACGCTTGTAATCCTAGCACTTTGGAAGGTACAGGTGGGGAGATCACTTGATGCCAGGAGCTTGAGGCAAGCTCTGGCAGCATAGTGAGACAGATCTCTTCAAAAATAAAAATTACAAGTTAGCCATGTGTCGGTGGGAGGATCGCTTGTGCCCAGTTCAAGTGTGCTGTGATCACACAACTGCACTCTAGCCTGAGCCGCAGAGCAAGACACTGTCCCATAAAATAAATAAATAAAATAACAGAAAAAGAAACTGATTCAAAATATAGGCACAATTTTAATTGTTTATCACCAAAATACACTAATTAATCATATTATGTTAGCTGATCACAAAAACAAAATTATTTTTGGCTTAGGGGAACAGAGAAGACTTTTTAGAAGAGGAGGCCCTTATTTGGGGACTTGACATATGTAGGATAAGAAAATGGTGGTGAAGCGGCTGGGCGCGGTGGCTCAAGCCTGTAATCCCAGCACTTTGGGAGGCCGAGACGGGTGGATCACGAAGTCAGGAGATTGAGACCATCCTGGCTAACACGGTGAAACCCCGTCTCCACTAAAAAATACAAAAAAACTAGCCGGGTGAGGTGGCGGGTGCCTGTAGTCCCAGCTACTCGGGAGGCTGAGGCAGGAGAATGGCGTGAACCCGGGAGGCGGAGCTTGCAGTGAGCTGAGATCCGGCCACTGCGCTCCAGCCTGGGCGGCAGAGCGAGACTCCGTCTCAAAAAAACAAACAAACAAACAAACAAAAAAGAAAATGGTGGTGAATGGGGAGATGATTCCCAGTAGAGAGTATCATAAATGAAAACACGAACCATAACTCACTGTGCTTTCCACACATCCATCCACTTATCCACTCGACAAACATTTACTGAGTGCCAATTATGTGCCAGGGAACTGTGCTAAGTTCTGTATATGCTACAATGAAGTGCAATCTCTGCATTTATCAAATTTATAATCTGGGCTTGGAGACAAACACTAAGCAAGTGTAGAAAATCACAATACAAAATTCGAACAGACATATTATTAAGAAAATGAAAACTGTAATGTGATTTTTTAAAATAAGGTCTAATGGTCAGATCCTGAAAAACACAAGAGCAGACATCCCAAGGCAGGCAGCCTAGTTATTTGGTTTCAGTATAATGGACCAAGGTGGCCAAGGAACAGGATGAGGTTGGAGAAAGATACAAGGGCCAGAGAAAATACCTTGGGAGTGAGGTAAGAAGTTTGGATTGCATTCCGAATGCAAAGGAAAATCCAAGGAGGATTTTACACAGGGGAGGAATATGATCCAGTTTGACTTCAAAAAATTATTCTAGCTGCTCTGTGGAGATTATTGGAGGCAGTAAGGGTGAAAGAAGAAGCCCAGTTTAGGCAAATGAGCATTAACTTAGGTAAGAGGGAATGCTGGCTATCATGACTGGGGGCTCCTCTAGAGACAGAATCTGAAATGGGGATTTGAGTGAAAGTAGTTTATTTGGGCGGTGATCAGAGCTATGTGGCATAAGGAAAGTCATACAGGGAAGGAAAAATCCCAATAAAAAGTACATTATCAAACAAGTCATTACTGTGGGAAGCTAGAATTTAATAATCCTGGGATCCCTGGAAGCCAGTGTAGAATGCACATTCAAAATTGTCCCCCACCAGAGGCAAAGAACTAGAGTGCACCAATTCCCTTTATTCATTGACTGATAACTCCTAGCAGGGAGTAGTTCTCTAACACTTCTTGGGGGGTGGGGCAAGGCAGAGCAGATATCAGATCCCAATAATACCTGAAGCAAAGAAATGCATATACTAGCAGGTGGAAATTGGGTGCTGCACTGAATTGTTAAGGCTTGAGGAGGTATGAGTAGGATATTGACAGCATTGGCTACAATGGCTTAAACCAGCCTATGTGCTAAGATGACCACCTTCCTTACTCAGCCCTAGAGGAAGCTTTAAATACCACACAATCTGACCCTCCCCTGGTCTCAGCCACAGCTGATTGGATGAGGAATGAATGAGTGACTCTAGAAAGTCCAATCCAATTCTCTCTCTCAAAAAATTTGGACCTGAAGTACAGAGTAGAGTTAGTTAGATCTGAGAAGATGTGCTAGAAGGGTATGTTCAGTGAAGGGCTAGGACTGCTGCTTTGTAGCAGATGAACAGCCACATGTTAGCTCATGAGTGAACAAAGACTTGGGTCTCACAGAGAGTTATTCAACAGATGTTTATGAAGCATCTACTATGTGCTTCATGTTGAGGTTCTTAAAACGAAGAAGACTGATATGTAACCCCAAGAAACTCAGTCTGTGGAGGAAATATAAAGATCAACAGAAGACGGCAATAGCATATGATAGGATATATAATTTGTCAAGAACATTTCTCAACCTACCTTTGTCAACTGCAAAGTAATCATTCTGTGGATCTAGTTCAAAGGTTAAATCCCCCAGGTTATCTTCATCTGTTGCCTGGCACTCCAATCATTTTCCCAATTGGAATTTCTTCATCCAGTGTGATGTCAACTTTATTGTGCCAAGTTGAGTTTATGGAAGTCACACTCGAGACAGCATTTTCAATATTTAGTAAACTTGTTTTAAAAGGAAAAATTATGAGAGAGGCATTTGCTTGCTTTGTATTCTTTTCTTCACCTTATGGTGGCAAAAGAGTAGGAGGTCGGAGATTGCAATCATAAGAGTGGAATTTGTGACCATGAGCTTAACAAGCAACCCATTTATTGAGCACTTACCTACAGTTTAGACAAACTCCTAAGCATTTTTTAAGTGTTCCTGAATTTCCTCGCAGCAACCGTAGGAAGTAGGGACCGTTTTTTGTCCTCATTTTACAGACATGGAAATGGAAATTGTAAGACCTTAGGTAACTTTCAGAAGTAAATATCAAGGTGGCTGAGAGAGGAGTTGACCTTGGGCCTATCTGGCTCTAGAGAGCCTGTATGCTTAATCACTGTGCTCTTATCCTTCTGTAAGAACCAGCTTCTTATTGGTTCTTATACTGAATCATTGTTGACCCTCAATATGGTTTTATAAACTCCTTGATGATAATATTAGCCAGACTCTCCCTTGAGGATAGAGATAATCCAACATAAGTCAGACACTAAGAACATATTGCACTAATAACACTTTATACTATTGCAATTTCAATACACTTTACACTCTAAAATTATTTTGCTTTCAGTTTTTGAGAAAACCCTTTTTAAAAAATCTTACATCTTAAAGTAGTTGTTTACATCTTACTCGCTTATTTCCCTTCTCAAAAAAAAAGCAAACATAAAAATTTAATAATGAATTTGTAAAACATTTTCAAATTCAATTTTCAAGCTCGAACTAAAATATTATGTTTTATGATCTTACCTGCAGGTAAGAACGGGGTCCTTATTGTTTACATTGATGAGAAAAATCTTTAGATTTCCAGTTGTGAACAGTCCTCCAGAATCAACCACTTTAATAATCAGTGAAAAACTGAAAATGAAGCCACAAGAAAGACAGCTGAGATTTTATAGAAACTAACAGGCTTTCACAGAAGTAGAATCTGTTTAGTTACAACAATCAGTTAAAACAATCGATTCATCTAGTTAAAGTGTCAATCAAGCCAGTTATTTTAACAGTTAGAAATGGCTAACATTTTGTTAAGGACTAAATCAGTCAAGTCAGTTGAAAGGACAGGCAGGAACTTAGAAAAGTCTGCTAATCTCCATATACAATGAAAAGGCAAGGGGATAATCCTTAGCATGTTATAGCAAACAGAGCTTATGGCTATGGGTTCTTACCTTCCAAACACTGATGTTTCAATTTTGGAAACAGACAAATGCACAGGAGAAGGTGTTAAGAACATTTCAAAACAATTTAATGACTATGTGGGGATATTAGGACAGTTAGATGACTAATGGGATTTTATTTTAACAGAGATGTGTAGGGGTTTGAGGCAAAAGAGTGCTCAAAATGATGAAACTGAATGTATCCTAATGGAAAGATGAATGTTCACATCCATAAAGTATGATCTTGGGTAGGCCAACTCTCCCAATTTGCCCAGGACTGTCCAGGTCCAGAGATTTAGCACTGTAAATCTCCCATCCCAGAAAACTCCTCTGTTCCAGCCAAACTGAGAGAGTTGGTTATCCCTTCAGAAAAATTTTAAAAAGTACTTGAAATTTACTATTAAGACCAAACTGACTGTTTTTCTTCCATTTGTAATAAAAACTAAACCAGTTTTCAATATCCCTCTTCTTTCATAATTTTTCCTACAAGAAGATTATCTATGAGATGCTGTTGACAAAAACCACAAGTCAATCTCTTTTAAGAATAAAGACACTTAAAAAATAATTCTGGGCTGGGCGCGGTGGCTCACACCTGTAATCCCAGCACTTTGGGAGGCTGAGGTAGGCAGATCGTAAGGTCAGGAGATTGAGACCATCCTGGCTAATACAGTGAAACCCTGTCTCTACTAAAAATTACACACACACACACACACACACACAAAGTTAGCTGGGTGTGGTGGTGGGCACCTGTAGTCCCAGCTACTCAGGAGGCTGAGGCAGGAGAATGGCATGAATCCGGGAGGTGGAGCTTGCAGTGAGCCGAGATTGCGCCACCACACTTCAGCCTGGGCAACAGAGCAAGATTCCATCTCAAATAAATAAATAAATAAATAAATAAATAAATAAATAATAATTCTGGGAAGCCTTCACTACAAGAATAGAAGGAATAAGATGTGGACGAGATCCGCAGCATTAAAGAATTCAAGTTACCTGTGGTCTAGCTGAATGCTGGAGGGTTGATGACAGCAAGGAAGGAAGAAAGCAATGAGCCTTTCTAACACTTTCATCAGGATTTGAACAAGTGATTTCATGGTCCCTGTATATTTTTTGAAAGGAAAGAATGGAAACAATTGATAAAAATCAGTGAGGCATTTCCAAATTTCCTTGACTCTCACTTAAAGGTCTGCTCAGTGACCCTAAAAGCTCTGCAGCTAAGAAGAAAATTAAGGAATAGCGTACTCTCTGTAAAACTTCAATGAGGTCCCATTGCAAAGCTTTAGCCAAATATTTATTCGAATTCTGCAAACAGGGGTTAAGTTGTCCCATGTTAGCTCCTCTGATTTAAATCATACTGAGAAAAAGGAAAGATTTAGTTTTCACTTATCAAGAAAAAGTTAGTTTGTTAAAAACTCATTAACAACTTTTACTCCCATTGTTAACAAATCTGGGGATTTATAAATACCTTGCTGGTGCATAATCACTCTTCCATGAGGTACACCAGGCCAAAAAGGAAAGAAAAACAAAACTGTGATGGCTATAATCCATTATTCCCAGAGCAATTTATGAAATAAGATAATTTAAATAATTGTTTGTCATGGGGCACAGCAGTGAGATTAAAGGAAAATGGATAAAGAGTCTGGCAATTTCTATTTAAAAATTATATAAAGATAATGCATACAGCTGACTTTAAGAAGTTGGCAGAAGAAAGCATATCCCTTTTTTTGGCCAAGCATGGTGGCTCACGCCTGTAATCCCAGCATTTTGGGAGGCCGAGGCAGCTGTATTACCTGAGGTCAGGAATTTGAGACCAGCGTGGCCAACGTGGTGAAACTCCATCTCTACTAAAAATACAAAAATTAACCGGGCGTGGTGGCACATGCCTGTAATCTCCCAGCTACTCAGGAGGCTGAGGCAGGTGAATCACTTGAATCCAGGAAGTAGAAGTTGCAGTGAGCCAAATTCGCACCACTGCACTCCAACCCGGGTGACAGAGTGAGACTCCATCTCAAAAAAAAAAAAAGTGAAAATGTTAGAAAGACTCATTGCTTTCTTCCTTCCTTGCTGTCATCAACCCTCCAGCGTTCAGCTAGACCCCACATAACTTGAATTCTTTAATGCTGCAGATCTCGTCCAGTTTTGAACTCCTAACTGTTTCACTGAGAGGTAGTCTCATATGATGTGTGGGCCCCTAGTCTCCGATGGACTTCTCTTCTTTTTTTTTTTTTTTTTTTTTTTTTTTTTTGAGACAGAGTCTTGCTCTGTCACCCAGGCTGGAGTGCAGTGCAGTGGCACGATCTTGGCTCACTGCAAGCTCTGCCTCCTGGGTTCACGCCATTCTCCTGCCTCAGCCTGCCGAGTAGCTGGGACTACAGGTGCCCACCACTATGCCTGGCTAATTTTTTGTATTTTTAGTAGAGACGGGGTTTCACCATGTTAGCCAGGATGGTCTCGATCTCCTGACCTCGTAATCCACCCACCTCGGCCTCCCAAAGTGCTGGGATTACAGGCGTGAGCCACCATGCCTGGCCTCCACTGGACTTCTCTTCTAAAGGTGCTAACACTTAGGATGTATACTATCCTCAGCTTTCATAATAGAAAAGAATCTCTTAGCAGATTCAGGAGCAATTTGATTGGAAAGGTTTAAAGGTCCATTTCCTTTTCCTATGAAGTACATTGATGCAGAACATATTACTGAAAAGGGTGTTCACAAAAATCACTATAAAAATAAAAATAATAATTGAACCAGTGGCTACCCACTTGGCAGATGTAATGTCCGTGCATTAACTTTTTAAAGATACTGTATTACACTGTGAATGAATTCTGTGTCACAGGTATCCAGAGAGGAGTGCTCACCTACTTCCACAGCAGGATGCAAATGCCACCCCCAAAATAATCGTGGCTTCACTCTGAAAACAGGATGATGCAGAGAGGAGCCCCAACGCCAAGTCTAGCATCAACCAGCCACCATGCAACTATAGGTTAAGTAATAATCTCATTAAAAAAAACACACACACATCAAAAGCATCTTAATTTTGGGAGCACATCAAGGCCAGATGAGGGAAAATATTCATGAAAAGGGAAATACGAACCAAAGAACTGGCATTTCGAATGAAAACCCAGTAGCAGTATTTACCTTCTAGATCCACTTTCAAAATCAAAAACTGCTGCTGTGGAAATTGTTCCAATGCTGTTGATTGTAAAGCCAGAGCCCTCCGGGGAAATGAAGTACTGTTTATTGGACAGTAAAGAGAAAGGAAAATATTGCAGATACATCAACTACTTCCCTGGCAAGGTTCCACACATCTCTAAAAACCAGGCCTGAAATCTCTTTGTGCTCTGAGCCCATTCCCACTCCCCTGACCCCCAGCCATATATGATAGACTCTCAGTAAATGGTTGTAACTGATGATGATGACGATGATGATGATGATGATGAAATTACATTCTGTTCAACCAATTTCAACTTTCAATTCTTTCAAGTTTCTATTCCTTTTCAAGAATAGAGAAGTGAATTTTCCTATTCTTTTATGTTCAGTGTGTTATCTGAACATTTCTCACAACACTTCCCCCAATGCTAAAATTAAATAAAAAGGAGTTTACATTTAGAGAAACATGCTGACTGTTTAATAAGAACTCAGGCATAATTTTGTTTGTTTGCATGTTGATGGAAAGGATGGGCTTTTGTGGGGAGGGAGGTCATGGAGCTGAAGAAGGAAAAAAAATATGAAATACTGAGACATCTGTTCATCTGAATTTGTATGTGTAGGCACAGGCAATATTTTATCAAGTTGTTTTTTTAACCTCTCATTGATTTTCATTTATACTACCTTCCAGTTATTCTGTTAAGTGCTTCAAATACATTGTCTTTTAATTCTCACAATAACTCTATGTCATAGGTACTGATATTATCCCTATCTCACAGACAGGAAACACTGAGGCCTAGAAAACTCAAGTGACTTGTCCCCAGTTTGAGAGCTGAGTCTTTAGTCACTTTACATCGTGCCTCTCTATTCTCTACATTGTATCCCTAAGACAAACTTCTCGAGAAAGACAACAGTGGAAGTCAGGGTCTCTAATCTAGGTGAGAATCAAATGACCAGAAAAATCCAGGGCAAAAATCCATAAGAGGATTAATTTCAAGAGTTCATTACCCTGAGTGCTACTTACTTAATAATTGTGTAGACATGGAGATCATTTAATAGAGAAGATTAAGCCCAGAAGAATTGCAAAGCAACCTCAAAATCTTTTGGAGGAATGAGTGACCTTTTAATTTATCAACTTTCTGATGAATCTTCATGTTCTGATTCGTTTTAATTCATACCCTCCATTCCCATACATATAAATAAGATGAACTTGATTTCTGCTCTTTCTGTAGAGCAATGTAGAATATTAGCATTCAGGAACACAGGCAAATCCGTCATATATTTACTTTTATGTCAAACACAGGAATTATAATGCTTGTTTCATGGAGAAAGGATGAAAGGAGGTTGTGGTTAAATTACCTGAGAGCACTCACACACACTGGGTCTAGTTATGCATAAATATATATGATTTTTAAAAGATGCTTGCATTTATGTTTGTAGCCATTCCAAAATTTGCAGTTCCTAATTCAATTTCAGTGTCACACAGTTGTCAACAATTGTTTGGGAAGCAATGCACATTGGGAAGCTACATCTTCATGAGGTTTAATTTTTCATAAAATTCAATATCCTTTTTTTAAAAAAAAAATCTGATGACACTGATATGAACAACTCCCGTCGTCTTTTAGGGAAGGTCTGGAGATGGTGGTTGCTAGGCAGCCAGGGCCATCACTGGGAAAGCCACCTAAATGAAAGATTCCCCGTACAGGAAAGCAGTCCTAGGAATGAGAAATTAACTGTCTGTGGGCCAGGCAACTAAAATTCTTTTTCTATTTGTTTTTTTTCCCCTCCCACTGTATCTGTAATGATGCCATCAACTGGTGAAGAAATATTTGAGCTATAAAATAACAATGGCAACACAACTCCCAGGTTCTGAGGCATGAGAACAGATTACAGGTGAGAATGTGTGTCAAAAGGAGCCATCAGTTTTTCCGGATGGACTTATCCACAGAAGCCACTTTATTCCCTTCTCTGAAAGCCTCGTTCATGACTATTTGCTTTTAAAGAATCTTGGGAATTGGAAATGTCAGTGCCCAAACTTCAGGTCAAACACAATGAGAAGAGTTAGAGTTCCTCCGACAGCTCGCAAGCTGGGTGCTTCAAGAGCAGGGACATAGGAACCATGGCTGGATTCTTCCGGGTTCTTAGCATCATTGATAATAAAAATAACAATGGTGATAGCTATCAGTTACTCTGACCCTGTGCTCAGATTTTTTCTTAATGAATTCATTTAATTCTTGAGATGATGCTAGCCCATTTTACAGGTGAGGAAGCTGAGGCTTGCAAATGTTAAGGAAGTGGCCCACGAACACATAACTAGTGAGTGGTTAGGCTGAAATTCAAACCCAAGTCTTTCTGACTCCAGAGCCATTGTGTTATTGTGCTGGTCTCATAGAAGACTACTTTCCTGGGAGAAATACAATATGTCTTTCTATGTTAAAACTTGTAAATTAACCAGGTGTGGTAGCACACACCTGTAATCCCAGCTACTAGGGAGGCAGAGGCAGGAGAATTGCTTGAACCATGGCGGGGGAGGTTGCAGTGAGCCAAGATCGCGCCACGTACTCCAGCCTGGGCGACAGAGCAAGACTCTGTCTCAAAAAAAAAAAAAAAAAAAAAGGAAGTACCATGGGACATATGCTTGCCCTTGAAAGCTTGAGACTTCACATGAAATCCTTTTTCCTTTCCTCCAGAGTATATTAGATCCCTCTCATACATCCACTTTATAAGCAGTAGGAAAGGTTTTTTACCTATACACTTGCACTGCACTATTAGAGCCATTATCCTTCCTAGCACAAATCCTTATTAACCACTCTAATACATTGTCCTTATAGCTAGCTATAAAGCTAGACACCTCTATGCAAGTCGCTATAGTATCTTTGCTTTCTGAACCCAGACCTAGCCTCAGAATCCTTCTCAACACTCCTGAGAGCCTCTATGCATCAATAAGAGAGGGTATGCAAGTGGAATAGGATTTGCCATCCTTGACCTAGCCAGATGTTCTCAGTGGACTTACCCAGGTGTTTACTGTTTCCCTGGTGGCAGCTAAGGCATCTGAAAACAAATATTTGTAAAATATGCAGAATTATTGAATCATAATACCTGGTGTAGGCAGGCCCAGGAATGTGAATTTCTAACAGGCTGACCAAAGTAATGTTTATGTACTCTAAATCTGGTTCTTTTAAAGCGATTTTCAACCTTGGTTATACAATGGAACCACCTGGAGAGCTTTAAATGGGACAATGTCCAGAACACACCTGAGACCAATGAAATCAGAATCTTGGGGGTGTAACCTGGGAATGAATATTTGTTAAACGGTGTATAATTTCACAGTGCAGCCAAGTCTAGGATCTTGCTATAGCACATCTACCTTTTTTTTTTTTTTTGGCACCTCAATCCGGTAATCTATTTCAGACCTATATCTTTCATAGATCTGAGTAGACCGGTATTTATCATTCTTTCACATGTTCCCATTAGACAGATTAACTCTGCGTGATTTAACACATTAGTTTATATAGGTTCTCTTCCAGCTCAGGGGCCTTCATTTTTGGTATGTATCTTAAGATTTCCCCAGAAACAGACCCTAAAATGAAAATTTTTGTGCAAGTTATTTAGTAAGCGCTTCAGAAAAACTGTGGAAGAGGGACTGAGATGGCAAGGAGGCCAAGCAAAAGAGTGATTGCAAAATACCACAGATGCAGCTTTAGCTTGGCCCTGTAGGCAAGCTCAGGAGTGCACGTTCTGCCTCAGAGTTGTCCCCACACAAGGAAAAGAGATGGGGCTTTCATATTCATTCAGTGGTTAAGGTTCATTCAGTGGTTACTCCAGGGAGACGTAAATTCCCAGGTACTTTTTGTTTTTTCAACCTGCAACAAACACCCAAAGGCAGCCCTCTCTTCTGGCTGATGGAAGAGCAGAAGCACGTTGAAACTGGTGGGGAATGGGGTGCACCACACAAAAATGGCAAAAAGGTATCCAAAGGGATATGGGAAGAGCGTGGATATTGTCCACCGCAGTCCCTAAAATTTCCTTTGTTGTAGAAGGCTGAAATAATTGTTTGGCTGAATCATACTAGAAAGCAGAGTTAGTTACCACATTAGGAAATCAATCACCTTATATGTGAGTAGCATTTAATTCTGTCCCTCCCATATTCTTTGACAAGTCTGATAGCAAGTGGGCTTCATTTCATCTCTGAATTGATTGTTAAGGGCTACCCAGAGCATTGTACTGAGAGAAAAGGTGAGCTCAGGATCAATTAGTGATGCCTGTCGTGAGCAAATGAGAAGGCAATCAATACTGTCAGTGAACACTGATGCCTCAGGTACCATCAGAATGCCTAGGGAGATTTTAAACAATACTGATGCCTGGGCCCATTCCCACAGATTCTGACTTAATTGGTCTGAGAGGGTGCCCTGGTGTTTGTGTTTTATTAAAATCATCCCACTTGGTTCTATTGTTGCAGTCAAGACAAAGAACCACAGTAATATGCATCATGAATTGCCATGCTATTTCCCAGTTGTTCCAGGAAATATTTTCAGGAATACTTTAAAACAATGAAATAAATCCTCCTAAAAACAAATATTTTATTATAATTCCTTCCTTAGCCTCATAAAAATTTCTTTTTCAAATGTGAACATCAGGACATTTTTGTTTGTTTTGTCTTGGGCCTTCAACAAAGTGTTGACCTTAAACATGCTAACTGACGCCAAATCTTCATCTTGCATGAAAAGACTTAAATTATTGATTTCTTTTCATATATCCTCAAATAATTACACTCAGAGACAAACATACCTCTGTACAATCATCTTTACCTGCAGAAAACATTGCCAGAATGTATATATTTGCAGTGTGTAACATAGAAAATAATAACTCATTGTGCAATTGTTCAGACTTTATTGCTTGCAGCAAAATGATTTAGCAATGGCATGACTACTGGCTATAGTATGTTACAAACTTGCATGCCATCTTGTGGAGGATGTTGCAAGTTGTGCAACTATGAAGTAAACAACTGCCGGAAAAATATTTGTTAAAATTATTATTGTGGTTTTCTCCAAATACCTGACTTTCATGTGGAGAATTAAAGATGTTTTCTAGATAATTAAAGCTCTTCTTAAAATCACTTTTCCAAAATTATATAGCTACTTCAAGCCAAATTGTTTTTTAGCTTGAATCACCCAGATAATTGCCTCCATTCTCGTTTATTTGGCCACTCTATGCCTAAACTAAATGATATTTCATCATATAACAAAATTATCTAACATCATATCATATGACTCAAACCTTTTCCCCCTGTTCTCTTGGTGTCACAAAAAGATAAAATTTTAAGATGACGTTAGGGTAGAAGACCAGGACAGTGGGAGCAACCCAGAAATTAATCTCTCAAGTGATTCTGCAAACATTTCCTGAGAGTCTACTATGAATTAAGAAAAACAAGGCCCACTGCCTGTTTATGTGAAGGAAGAACACAGATAACACAATTTTATAAAAGCATTGATATGTCTACAGGACCACCAACCAATTAGGTAAAAGCAAACCATTCCCTTGCTATGTAAATTGGCATCAAGTAGCCCAAAGAGTTAGTTTTTCTACTAGGTGCAAAAGGTTTACATCTCTAGGTAATCTCATCTTTTTAATAAACATGAGAAAAGATTTGTGTGCATCGGCACCACCCAAGTGATGTGGTATTACATGAACGGCAAAACATTTTTGTTTTGTCCTGTTTTGTTGGCTGTTTGCTCTGAACAGTTTAACCATTGACAAATCTTCATTTTATTGCTGTGAATAGACTTAAATTATGGATTCATGTGTAGTGACACCTTGAATGGGTTCCCACCCCTTTCACATCCTCTCCTTCTTGACACTGACCACAGTGGGTTTTAAGGAAACCCCAAAGAGCTCTTTCTGTTCCCAAAAAGATAGCCACCCTATTGTCCTTCAAGGGCAATGACTATATCAACCATTTAAATGTCCTAAGAGACTAGTCTTAAGCATAAATTATAATCAGTGAGGACTATTCACCTCTTACCACCTTTAAGCAACCACTGGGACATATCCATCATACCTCACATACCTCAGTCATCCCAGGAAGTTCAGTCCTTCTCACCAGGACAACCGCTTATCCCACTGACATCATCAAACCCTTTCAATGTGTCCTCAAAAATTTAGTCTCTCATCAGCAATCTCCCCTACATCCTCCACCTCTTCTCTGAATGTTCCCTTTCCCTTTCACATTTCTCTGGACAATTCCCTCTCCTTCTCTTGGAGGCAGCAAATTCGTGCTTTTTCCCCTTCTTCAGGTCTCCAGCACTCCCCGCAGCCCCCTCCCTCTCCTCCCTCTCTGCTGCTGGCCTCATTTCTTATTTCACTGAGTGGAAGCAATCAGAAGAAAATATCCACTGCCACTATTTAAAATCCTTGATTATCGTTTTAAAATTGCAAACCATTCCTTTATAGAGTTCCTTATCCTTTTCACTGCTTTATTTTGCTCCATCACACTTGGCAGCATCTGATATACCAAAATATATGGGCAATCTTCCTACCACTAGAATATCAGCTCCATGAGAGCAGAGATTTTTGTCTCTTTCCTTCACTGTTAAAGCCCCACTTCTTAGAACATTGCTTGGGACAAATAAGCACTCAATAAATAATTTTTGGTCTGATATAGTGACTCGCACCTGTAATCCCAGCATTTATGGAGGCCAAACAGGACAATTGCTTGAGCCCAGGAGTTTGACACCAGCCTGGGAAACATAGCAGGACACTGTTTCTACAAAAATTTTAAAAATTAGCCAGTGGCGGCGACATGCACCTGTAGCCCCAGCTACTTAGGAAGTTGAGATGGGAGGATCACCTGAGCCTGGGAGGTTGAGACTTCAATGAGCTATGATCATGTCACTGCATTCCAGCCTGGGCAAGAGAGCGAGACTCCGTCTCAAATACATACCGCCCCCTCCCCCGCCACACACACACACACACACACACACACACACACACAAATTGTTGTAAGGGCAACAGAATGAACATGCAGTTACCCTACTTGCCTTTTAGAATATGTCACCTGATACCCCATCTTCCTCCCTGGTTCTATAAACAAACTGGGCTTCTGACAGCAGGCCCTCCACTCATGCCTGGATGCCATCACTTCAACAACTGTTGTCACTAACTCCTGCATTATTCATTTTCTCCTCTCTATTAGATTATCCCTATCCACATAGAACATGCTAGAATATTTCTCATCATTCCAAAGTAAAAATTTCCCTTGATTCCAAAATCTCCTTTAGATACTATCCTATTTTCCTGCTCTGCTTTTTAGGAAAATTCTTTGAAAGTTGTCTCTGCTCACTATTGCTACTTTCCTCATCTATCATTCTCTTGAAACTTCTCCAATTAGACTTTCATTCTCACTTCACCAAATGAACCCACTTATCAAGGTCACCAAAGATCTCCATTCATTCACTCATTAAACACCTCCTATGTGCCAGGTACTTGTCTGAGTTCTAGCAATTAACATTTGCCACTTCAGTGATTGGTCATCTCAGTTCTCATCTCCCTCAACATCTCAGCTGCACTTGACCAATCTCTCCTTGAAATACATCGTCCTGAGGCAGGAAAATAGGGTCTGGAGGCAGGCAACCTAAGGCTGTTTCACAAGGACTTCCTAAAACTAAATTGAAAGGAAATCTCTAACTTTCCACACCTAAGTAACAAAAGGATCAGAGGCTTCACCCTTTGCAAACAACCTCACCTTTTCTGCACTGCAGATGGGAAATTGGCTGTCTGCAATAAATCAGCCTGATTGCGGGTCCAGTCTTCCTTTGCAACTTTTTAACTTCACTCCAGCCTCTGAATGGTTGCTGTCCACAACCAACCAGACTGATTGCGGGCAGAGCCTTTGTTTGCATAGAAGTATAACTTTGTAACTTCACCCTAGCCTCTTGTTGGTTACTTTCTGCAACCAATCAGATGTTTGCACAGGAATGTGACCTTTATAACTTCACTTCAGCCTCTGGTTGGTTGCTTTCTGCAACAAATCAGACTGATTGCAGACTACCATTTTTGTTTACATGAGTTAAGCAGGATGTGGCCAATGGGAAACTTCTAGCGGGTATTTGAACCCGAGAAGATCCTGTATCCTTGCCCTGGAGCTGCTGCTCAGGTCTGCTCCCACACTGTGGAGTGTACTTTCATTTTCAATTAATCCTTGCTTTGTTCTTTCATTGCCTCATTCATTCTTTGCTTTGCTGGGCGTTTTGTCCAATTCTTTGTTCAAAATGCCAAGAACCTGGACAACTTGCAGTCACGACCCTCTACCAGTGACAGCCCTATACTTCTGGGAGACACTCCACTCTCCTGATTTTCCTTTTACCTTACTGGTCCTGTTCAATCTCATTTGCTCAATCCTCCTCTTCCTTCTAACCGCCGGAGGTAATCTCATTTGGTTCCAGGCTGTAAACACTGTGTACAAACTGGTAATTCCACCTTGACACTCCAGGCCCCATGTCTTTGATGAACTACATATTTTTAAACCTAGTTGCCTACTCTTTCTGTATGTCTAATTGGCTTCTCAACCTAAACATGGTCAAAACAAAGCACACAATTTTCCTCCTCAACCTCATTTCTCTTTAATGAGTTGCTCAGGCCAAAAACCTGGAAACTATCTTGATCCCTCTCTTTCCATTATATCCCACACCCAATTTGTCAAGTCTGTCAACATTACCTCCAAAATATATGCAAACTGCCAACCTGTTTAGGAGGAAAGGGTAACCATGTTTGCAACTTACTTTGAAGTGCACAAATATAATAAGAGGAATTCATTTATGGATACAAAAACAGATAATGGTGTGATAATGCAGAGACAGTAAAATATTAATGATAGAATCTAGTGGTGGGTATGTGGGTGTTCACTCTCAGTTTTTCACCTCTTTCACCTTTTTGGTATATTTAAAATTTTCTATAATGAAATGTTGGGAAAAATATGTAAAATGCAATAACTTCTCACCACCCCAAATGCCCGCATTATCTCTCACCTGGACTGTGGCAGTCACCTCTAAATGGTCTCCCTGCTTCCACTCTCGCCTCTTGACAGTCAACTTTTTCACACAGAAGATAGTTTGATCTTTTAAAAATGTTATTAATATGATTTATTCCCCTACCAAAACTTTCCAATGGGATTAATCCCACATTAGTCAAAAGAAGATCCAGAGTCCTTACCAATGTTTGAAAGGACCCACAAAATCTGATGCTGGCTACATCTCCAATGTCATCTTTCTAATTCTCCCACTCACTCTTTGCTCTTCAGTCAAATTGATATCTTTGTGGTGCCTTCCAGATAAATGCTAAGCCTGTTTCTTCCTCAGGGCCTTTGTCAGCAGCATTCTACTCCAAGATACATGCAATATACAATTTTGACTAATCTAAGTGTAGCTTCAAATAACACTATATGACTTTATAGATAGTGTGGGTATCTTATAAGAGAGTTCTTATTTCCAGTTTTTCCTCTTGTCACTTATGATGTTGCTGCCATTCATTTCACTTATGCACGTGATATAATCACCCAATATACTGTTACTATTAAAGTGATCTTTTAGATCAACTAAAAAGAGAAATACATGTACTTTACCTTCATTTATTCCTTCTATATCCTTCTTTATGCAGATCCAAGTTTCCACGCCGTATAATTTGCTTTCTCCCTGGAACTTCCTTTAACATTTTTTGCAGGACAGGTGTCTGGTGGTCATGAATTTCCTCAGTTTTTGTTTGTCTGAGAAAGTCTTTATTTCTCCTTAGCTTTTTTGTTTATTTGAGGTACATTTGACCTCAATTTAAAATTGGATATATCTAAGGTATGGAATTTGATGACTTGATGTAATTTTATTGGATATATTTTATTTAAACATCAATAAAATTTCATTTTAAATACTTCATTCCACTCCCGTTTTGTTTGGTTTCTAATGAAAAGTCTGCTGTAATTCTTATCCTGTTCCTCTATAGGTAAGGTGTTTTTCCCTCTGGCATTTTTCAAGATTTTCTCTTTCTCTTTGGCTTCTGAGGCTTGAATATGGTATGTCTAGGGGTATGTGTGTGTATGCAGGTATGTGTGCATATATAAAATCTGGTAGATGAGTCCCAGATAATATGAGGCTCAGGCGAAGTCTTTTCCTTTGGAGAGTAGGCCTTTGTCATGCAGAAAACTCTGGGATTATTTCACCATGATTCTCTTCTCCTCCCTCTCCCAGAGCCACAAGGTGTTCTTTCTTGGATCTTGACTGTGAGAACCTAGTAGGGTTCATAACGGTAAAACTTACGAAAGTGTAGGACTACCCCCACAAGACTGTGACACACAGTTTCTCACTCTCCTGCTAGTCCACACTTAGCCTCCAATAATTCATCAAAGCTACCAAATAAATCTTCCCACCAGTCTATGGTTCCAGAAGCTTCTGTGCCAAATAAGCAGAGGTTGGCTATCAGTTTTCTGTTTATCCGTCACTCCAGATTTTGGAGTGGCAGTTTGCCCTGAGGTGTCCAAGAAAAGTTTTGATTTTCATTTTGTTCAGCTTTTCTTTGTTGTGAAGATGAGAAGTCCCACTTTTTCTACATCTCGGAACAAGTATCAGGGACTCTTAACATGTAGAGTAGTAATGGTGGTGAAGTATGAAAAGCCCTGGCCCTGGAATTTAGGTAGGTTTAGAAGTGGATATAATCCAGATTCATTACATTGTCATTTATTCAGCAATTACTATGGAATTTCGTCTTTCATCTTTCTAATAACCCCAGAGATAGATCATATTAGGTCAACCTTGCAGAGGGTTCTAGCACAATCTTCCTACTCTGTGGATTCTATTTAGGCATTGTATAAGATGTTAACAGGTGTTACATTTTTTAAGTGCAGTGGACAAATAATTGGAACAAATTTGATTAAACACACATCTCTCTATTAGACAACTCCATGGGGAATTTAATGTGCTGTGTATTGTTAATTCAGGGGAGATGTGTAGACATCATTTCCCAAAATAATTTGATTACAGGATCTTTTATTTTTCTCATGGAGCATCTGGTAAAATGTGTGTTTTGTGGAATACTTTGGGAACTGTTGGTATGATAGGAAACATGCAAGATTTAGAGCAAGATGGACATGAATTTGAATTGCCACTCCACTACTTATTGTTGAGGCAAATTACTTCATTTAGCAATATATTAGGTAATACTATAGCAACAATAGCATCTACAGGGATTAACATGGGGATTCAATGATATAAAGTATGTGCCTATCACATAATAACCACTTAATAGTTATTAATATCATTTTACTATCATCATCATCATCAGGCCCCAAAACATTGGCAACCTCTTCTTAATACTAGAACCTGTTTTTCTCTGAATCAATATAAAGACTCAGACAAATGAATATTGTTATCCAGTAATGAGTACATGAATAGCATCTGGCCTGATCTACTGTGTCAAAATGATGTGTGTAGGAGTGTGTCTAAATGTAAGTTTCCACGCCTATGTCACCACTGAAATGTCATTCCATGATTGGTGAAATTCTGAGAGAACATTGCATAGGCCTTCCAAATATGACCCAGGAACAAATTCTCTTCTGCGAAAAGTGTAGGGCCGGAACCAGAAACAATTAATCTCTATGAGCAAGCATTTAGAAGTCCTTTATTTCAAATGAATTACTTGCATTAATTGTCTAGTAAGTCATTTTGATTGTACATGGAGTCACAACTAAACCTTATCGGACTGTGATGTGTTTTACGCCCTGTAATGTCAACATTTTAGGTGGGTGAGCTGCCATGGAGAATACCAAGGAAGCAATTGTGTTATGATATCTGATTCCTGTGTGGCTGGAGCTGCTCAGTGCTGCATTCCATCCTATAATCTTGAACATGTTGATTTGGAGCAATATGCATGATTAGGTGGTTTAATTGCATGTTATAAAGAAAGCTGTGACCTTTCCAGTCCCTTCCTGGATGTGCTATTGGGAGAAGGAGTAGACAAATGTGTGTGGGGAATCTTGCATAATTATTTAAGAATACTCAATACTTTTTAAAACCTTGTGGACAATACCTCAAATATTAGTGGTCATCTATTGCTTAAAGAAAATTTTGTATGACTCAAGTTGCCTTGAGCAAGTATCCAATAGTATTACCAAAAGTTGTAGATATTGAGTGTACAGCATCAACACGTACAATTCTGTAATTTTTAGCCAGTCTGGGAAAGCAATACAACACTAAAAATGAAAGACACAATATTCTTTTCTATCAATTCGTTAGCTAAAATATTATAGTTTAATAATGCCATAACCATTCCATATGGCATCAAAAATTAAGACATTATTGTAAAGCCTATCAATTGCAAAATGTTTTACAGTTTAAAAACTGCTTTCGTGTTCATATAAACGTAATCAAATAATACGTTTAATTATAATGAGAGAAAGCAATATGAGACAAGACAAAGCAGGTATCATTTTCCCAAATTTACAGTTGAAACACCAAAGCAAAAGTGTTAAATGATTTGCAGTAGTAGAGTAAGAACTTAAACCCAAGCCTCTTGGTACCAAGCTCATAGTTTCCTCTCCATCTAGGGCATTATAAAACCTGAGGACGAGACCTCGAGTTTTGAAATACAAATTAATTCTGCCAGAAAGCTGGATTCTTTCGCTACCTGTATACAACCAAGATTCCTAAGAACAAAATGAAATGTCATGACATCTGTTGCTAAAGTTACCTAAGGATTAGGTTGGGTCGGCGTGCACAGGATGGAATGTACTAGAAGGGAATCAATTACCCGGACAACCCAGACCTTAATCATTTTCACCTAAAGTATCCTGATAATTGAGGCAAAGGTATGTTTGAAACCTAAGTTGTGGGTATAACTGACTTGATTGCCTCCATGGCTTTACATTTGAATTCAATCACACATAAAACCACTAGGCACTGTTACTCTCTGTCCCAAAGCATAAATTACCTCCAAAACAGCATCCTCTGGGTCGTTGGCTGCTGCTCGGTAAATGACTGTGCCTGGGACAGTATCTTCCAGGATATAAATCGCAGAAACTGCCAGAAAATGTACAACAGATGTGCTTGAATGAGCATCACCACTATAAGCCCAAAACCCCTCATCCAATCTGAATTTCAGATAAAACTTAAGGCATTGTGCTTGCTCAGCACAGATGTTTTTATAGCGCTATTCCCATTAAACCTATAATGATAATAATAATAATATACCATTTGTCAAGTGTCTCTTATGTCTCAAGTATAGAGCAATGAGACTTATACATTTAAACAGGAACAATGTTGAACATTTTTTGAGTGCTTATTAATTACTAAGCACTTAACATCACTGGTGACTTTATTATCATTTCCATTTTACTAAGGTTTAGAAAGATTGAATAACTGGCTCAAGGTCACATAGCTAATAAGTTAATATTGCCTAATTATTTTATTAAAGTTTATCTTGTCCTTAATTTTGCTCTCATCCCGTATGTTTTTAAAACAGTGAGGAATACAAACTTGCAAATTTGCCAGTTTGCAAGTTTTCCAGGGAACAGGAACCTTGAGGCAGTAAGAGATCCTTGAGTGTGTGAGGGGAAGAACCACCCAGGGGAAACTGCTGCACCATTGTGCCAAGAAGGCAGGATTTGTGGATAGCCAAGGGGTCCATGGGCCTGCTTAGGGGGTAGCCAGGACCTGCTTATCTGATGAACAAATGCTCAAGTGTCCACAAGCACTCTGGCACCAAGCTGCCAGTTTTAGAAGTCAGAAGAGCATAATTTCACCTTGGATCTGCCCAGGAGGAGTTTACCATCTGCCCTGGGGAAGGGAAAAAAATGGAGACACTTGTTGAGCACCTACTGTGTACCTGGCACTTTAAAACCCTGAGCCTCATCAAGATGAGATTAATATCTCAGTTTAATCATTAGGGAAACTGAGGCTTAGACAAGACAAGTAGTTCTCTCTGGTTAGTTGTCACTCCAATATCTGAGCCTCAATTTTTTCATAATAGAGAACATGTAGGCATTAAATATTTGACTACATAGAAAGAGACAGAGATGAGGAAGAGAGAAAGTGAAAGAGATACATACGTGATGAAAAAAATAAAAATTAAAAAACAGAAAGCAAGAAGAAGCAAAAAAGCCATGATCCCTGTCCTTGGTGAAGCTTCTAGCTTAATGATATAGACACATCATTAATTAAATAATCACACAAATAAGAGAATAATTTTAGTACACAATCATCAAACAAATAAATGAATAATTCTCAACACTGAGGCAGTTCCTTCACCTTTCTAAGTCTGTTGTCTATGTAATAGAACTAAGAGTAGAACTTACCTCTAGTGCTGTGAGCATTAAACAAAGTAGTCAAGTTAAAGCTCTTAGGACAGTGCCTGGGACATCATTAGTGCCCAGTGTCAGCCATTTATCATTTCTATTGTTACTGTCATTCTTATCACTATTATAACCATGATGTTTTGAGAGTACAAGGGGCACAGGGCACAGCATCTATGTAGACATATCCACTAGAGCCCTCTTTCCCCAAGAGAAGAGCCTCTGTACCTTGGTCACCCTGGGCAAGAGATCCAGTGAAGGTGGGCGGTTCATTCACATCTGCGATCTGGATTAAAATGGTCTGTGATGCTGTTGCCCCTTGGTTGTCTTCGGCATAGATTATCAGGGAATAGAGTGTCACCATCTCAAAGTCCAGCTTGGGTACTCCAGTGGTGAATAACTAGATTTTTTTTAAATGAAGAATAATGGAGTGAATGACTGGCTTCATCAGGATATAGATGGAATAGTTTAGGTCTATAATCCCTATTATCAGTCAGCACTTTTTTAAAGACACAAAAATCTTGTACTTAAAAAGTATGGTGATCTGATTTTTTAAAAAACTTCCATGAGCCGAGAATTCACTTATGTTATATCCAATGGTTTCTCCTTCATTTTTCCATCTGTCTACGTTTTTCCTAATAACAAAGTTAACCATTTATTGAACCCCTTCCTCACTTTGTCAGGGATTATCCTGAGCGTTTTACAAACATTTCATTCCATCCTTGAAATTGCAAGTGGATGCATTTTACAGTTGGAGAAGCTGAGACTTGCAGAGTTAAGCTGCTTGGCCAAGTTTTCACGGATAGAAATACAACGAATCTGGATTCCACCTGACTTCAGGTTCATGCTCTTCGTCATGTGTCTAAGCTGCTTAGCACTCAAAATGGATGAAAGGGCCAGATAAGAGCCCCTCTTTTCCCTCCCCTCTTCAGTCACCCACGTCTCCCTTTCCTGGGTCCTTTGTGATTTTCACCTGTTTTTTGAACTGCTCTGTGCAGGGTCCTCTTGAGGTTGAGTATCAAGAGAAATGGGATCCAGTTTCACCTCTAGAATGAAATGGCCCTAAGACTTCGGCCATGATCTTTCATGTCTCTGGATTAGATATCTTCATCCTTACATGAAAGCCTTGTAAGTTCTGTTGCTAATGTCCTTCCCATGTCTGTCATGATGCAGCTAGGTTAGGGAATGCTTGTTTCTAAAGCTTTCTTATTAGTAAAGTAACAGAAAGCAAAGATTTTATTGAATAGCAAAAGCCACTGGAAGCATACTTGTCTTTGGGCATTCTATGTCAAACCACGAACCTTTCTAAAATGATTATGGGTTTTAAGGCAATACTAATAGCTTACATGTATTGAGCACTTACTATGTACCAACTCTAAGTGTTTAATATTAATTACATTCTTTAACCCTCAGAAAAACATTGTGATTGATACTTTTATTATGCCCATTTTACAAATGAAGAAACAGAGGCTTAAAGAGATCACCTAACAAAGAACAGAGAGGAAGGACAGGAATCCAGACTTTCCACCAAAATCCATGCTGTTAGCCATGCAGTACACTACCAATGTGGCCTCCTTCTCAGTAATAGAATCACCGAATCTCAGAAAAAGAAGCATAATGTCATCCCACCAACATCATATTAACAAAAGCTAACATTTGTTGAGCACTTTCTTTGAACTAGGCATTGCTCTCAGCCCTTTAACTCACTTAATCATGAAAACAAACCTGTGAGAAAGGTAGTCTTACTACCATCCCCATTTCACAGATGAAGAAATTGAAGCTTAGATTATAAAATATATCCTAAAAAGTCATGTTGTAGGAAGAAGCAGAACCTGGACCTGACCCGGGCCAATCTGCCCCCAGAACCCTTGCACTTATCAGCATCAGCTGACCACCACACCTGCTTGTTTTTCACACAATTACATGAAAAGTCAGTAATACATGGATATTTTATAGCTATACTCTGCTGAGCACTTATGGTAGACAGGACATTTTCTCTCTTCAGTTCTCACAATTATCCCATAGAAATTAATGCTATTATAATCCCAATGCTACTGATGAGGAAATTGAGGCTCAAGGTAACACAGCTATTGAGTGACAGAGCTGAGATTTAAAGTTAAGTCTTTCTGACTCTAAATTTTTTCTTTTCATCATACCCCAATGCTTCCTGATAAGTTAATTTAATACCACAGCCTGGTGTTAAAATATACAAGGTTTTCCAGCTTTGCTTAAGCACAACCTTATCTTCAAGGAGCTCCCTTAACCAAGAAGTACAACCCTGGGCTCAAGCTGGCCCTTTAGGTGTGTTTTCCTCTGTCCTGGGAGCCCCAAGGGACAGCAAGTGTGTCCATTTTGCTCCCTAGCATCTTACATGGTATCAGGCTTCCCATTTGTTTTCAACAAATATTTACTGAATCAATGCAAATGCCTATTCTTTACACTGGAAGAAAACAGGAAGATGGTTTAAGTCTCCATCTGGCAAATTACTCCCACCCAGGGAACAGGCAAGGCGCACACAGAAAGGGTAACTTGGGTTCATTTTTCCAACCTGCCTATGCAACCCCACTTATGTTGCTCAATGACAGGTAGCAATTTGAAGATTACATAACTGGAGAGTACCTTGTCTCATTTCCATTGATTTATCTATATAATCAGTTCACTTCAAGCTTTGCTATTGTTTCTGCAGAGACTAGGTTGGTGTTCATTTGGTGGTTGTTGGTTTTTGTTTGACTGCCTGACCAATCGCCCTTCCTAAGCTCAATCAGTCTTTTGCAAAACAAACAAGCATATATGCTGCAAGGAAAGAAGTTCAACAAAGGATAATGATATGCTGGGATATGCTAAACCCCAAATAGAACAGTATTTCCGTCCTTGTACTGCAATGTTGTAGAAACAGTTATTAACTCATTTCGTTTAGCCTTTATCTGCAGATGTATTTGCATGTTATGAAACTGCTGCATAATTGAACTACTTCTAAAGCTTATCTTTAATAAAGTTATGATTATGTGGCCACATCTTTCTTATTTTTTTATTACCTGTAATCTGGCTATAATAATGCTAAATATTGAAATATATTTATTACAGTAACAGCTACTGTGTGTTGACTGCTTGCTATGGACAAAGCAGTAAGACAATACTTTCCATACATTATCTTTCAGAATCTTCTTGCTAATCCCTGAGTGAGGTGGTATTATTATTGTTAATCTCATTATATAGAAAAAATAATAAAGCACAGAAAGTCAAGTATATTACCCAAGGTCATGTTTCTACTGACTGAAGGAGCTGTGGTTAAAAACTAGTTTATCAGACCCCCAAATCAGTGCTTAGAGCAGCTATGCTCACTACCTTCACACACAGAAACACACACACACACACAAAGCAAAACTACTGAACACTCTTTGCCATCATTCCACTGCTATTTAGACTTATAACAAAAATCTAATTAAGTACAAGCAGGAGAAAACATTTTACACCAAACTGAAGCTGGAAGCACATTTAAGTCTGAAAATACCAAGGTTTGGCAAAGATATTCAAGAGCTCATAACAGACCTCTCCTGACCCTTTTAATTCTGTTCTCTTTACAATAGCAATTTAAGCTGTAAGCAAATCATGTCTCTTTCCTGCAAAACTCCTCAGTGGTTTCTTAGGTGTGGCAGGTGGATTTAATATCCCCAGTTCTTTAATCTTTTCTATATTCATGTTTTTGCCATGTGCCTTTGCAATTCCTCCTAATAAAAACAGGGTATATTTCTTTAGCCCATGGCTTGGATATGTGACACTTGTTTCAGCCAATGATATGAGCAGATATGGGTATTGAAACATACATGTGGGGTTGAGCATATCCTCTTGCTCTCCTCCCTTTGCCCGGAGAAGAATGTCCCTCTGCTAGCCAGTGTCCCAAGGAGAATGGGAAGGACAAGAGACAGACCTGAACTCAACCTGCAGACTGGAGCCAAACCAGGCGAGATCAGCTAAACAACATGCTGCTCTCAAGGACTTTATTACTCCAGCACAGCAAGCAGCATAAGCTTCATGTTCACATTGGTCCCCTTGCTCTCACGTGCCATGGGGACCATGTAGAGGAGCCCAGCTGAATGCTGTGCATGCAGTGGGTTTGTATCAAGGTTTGAGAAACTCCGACCTTAGGGAATCTGGAGCTCTTATAACAGCAGACCCCAACCTTTTTGGCACCAGGGACTGGTTTCGTGGAAGACAATTTCCACAGACCAGGGTTGGGTGGGAATGGTTTCAGGATAATTCAGATCATTACATTTACTGTGCACTTTATTTCTATTATTATTACCTTATAATATATATTAAAATTATTATACAACTCACCATAATGTAGAATCAGTGGGAGTCCTAAACTTGTTTTCCTGCAACTAGATGGTCCCATCTGGCCGCGATGGGAGACAATGACAGATCATCAGGCATTAGGTTCTCATAAGGAGCACACAACCTAGATCCCTCGAATGAGCAGTTCACAATAGTGTTCACACTCCTATAAGAATCTAATGCCACCTCTAATCTGGCAGGAGGCGGAGCTCAGGAGGTAATGAGACTGATGGGGAACAGCTGTAAATACAGACGAAGCTTCACTGCTTGCCTGCCACCCACCTTCTGTTGTGTGGCCCAGTTCCTAACAAGCCATAGACTGTTATGAGTTTATGGCCTGGGGGTTGGGGACCCCTTTCTTATAATGAACAATCAGCCTGCCTAAACTTTAATCCAGAGGGAAAAATTAGCTATATTATATCTAGCTGGGTATGATATAGCCATCTAGGTAAACAAAACTTCCTAACATGACTCACAGACACTGCAGGCTCTGCCTTCCCCATCTCCTTTGCAGTATAATCTCCCACCATGCTTTCCCTTTGGCTCCTGTCACATTGATCCTTCAGTCTTGTCTTTCTACCATGCTCTTCTTGCTACAGGGACTTCGCACATGCTGCTCCCTCTGCCTGGAATGTTCTTCTCTTCTTCTTTATCTATTCAATTCCTATGCATTCTGCAGATTGCTTTTCACGTAGTTCTTCCTCAGGGAAGCCTGACTAGTTAAAACGTCCCCTTTAGGGGCTCCCACAGACCTGTGATTCGGCCTTTCTTGGCTGTTATTACATTTACAATTTTATGTTAGGTTGGTGCAAATGTAATTGCCATTGAAAGTAATGGCAAAAACCACAATTACATTTGCACTAACCTAATACTTTTGGGTATGTTCACTTGATTACTATGTCTCCCTATGAACAAGTCAATTCCATGAGGGCAAGGAATTCCCTGTGTCTCAGTAGATTCTTAATAATCACTTGTGAAATAAATGGATCTTGATGTCCCCAAGGATTTTTAGAGTGTCTGACATATAACAGGGTTCCAAAGAGTGGTCACTAAATTAATAACATACAGTAGAAGGTAACAAAAAAGAGAATGATATTTCATTTTAAAGCCCTTGTAGTATCAAGTGATAATACTGTTTGCCAACATACTTACTTCCCAAAGATGTGTGGATCTACAAGACAGCACAAATGGATGGACTGCAGGATTTGCATTAATAATAACAGGATATCCAACCAGAGAAGCATGAGGTGAGACAGAAACAGTGTATGTTCAGAGGCATTTTCCAGAAGAGGGCTGGCATTCTTGATGACAAAATTTGGAAAAGCTAGAACATCTCAGAGGAAACACAAAAGTTGGCTTTTTAATGAGGATTTCTACATGGCTTCCTAACCTATTTTGTGTTTTAAAACCACAAAGGAAAAGCGCAATAAATACTTCTTTTTTTTCTTTTTTTTATTAAATGCTTTTTTATTAAATTAGAAGTTACTTTTTAATTAAATGTCTTAAAAATCAGTTGAGTTGGCTTGGTAGGGTCATCGAGAGCTGAGAAAGGTTTCAGAACTTACCCTACAAGTTACCATACTGCAATTTCACAGAGGCTGGCAGAAGACACAAGATTTTTGGGTCAGAGACAAAGGACTTTATTACTCATAGCTCAGCAACCAGCATAAGCTTCATGTTCACATCCTTTCTCTTTGTTCCTCAGGCCCCATGAGGGCAAAAACAAATGGCCTAACTAGATGCTACACATGCTTTGGGTCTGCATTTGTATTACAGTTGAGAAATCCTTAACTTACAAACCCACATGTTATAAAATGAGCAGTAAGTCTGCCTGACTTTGACCTGGAGGGAGAAAATACCTTTATTATACTGGATGCCAAACAAACCATCCTCTGCTTCAGAGGGAAATAGTATCTCTATCACTACTTAAACACGCTTGAAACAAATTGTCCAGAACAAAGGCAGCCAGTGCCTCTGCTCACAAGATGTACAGAAGTGCAAGAGACCCATGGAGAACTGTCTCCCAGCAAGGGCTGGTCTTTTTTCTTTTGTTTTGTTTTTGTTCTTTTTTATACTTTAAAAAATATGTGTAGCAGCTGCTCAGTGCCCCACCCCCATTTCCTCCATACTCACCTCTACAAGTGGAACGCTACTTCTACAACTGCCTGGAGAGCAGCTTCTCCTGCACAAAGGATAAGCCAGAGTGCCAGAGAGTGAAGGCCCCTGGAAGCTGTCCTCACACAATGGCCAAAAGGGATATGGTGAATGGTGATCAAATACCTCAGCTTCCTCACCCTTCAGCGTGGATAGGTAACACTGAGGTGTGCTTCCACACTGGATTCCTGAGTGCCCCAATGAAATCGAGCTCTGGTTGCCCCTGGCGCTAACATGCTTATTAACACACCCTTTATCCATTGCCTACCATTCATTGTCTGGCTTCCTTACCCCACTCCGGGTGTTTCCTGGGATCAGCTCCCAAGTTAATTGCAGTACTTGCACTGGAACTCTTCCCTTAGTGTTGGCTTTCAAGAGAATCTGAACTAAGGCAATGTGATATAATAATGTTTTGCAGTGTACAACAAAACATAAAGAATATGGCACTGGCTACTCCAGTAAGAGAAGAGTATCAGGGAAATCGGATATCATCAGTTAATTCAGATAAATACTGAAGTTTAGAAAGGTCTTCTGTCCTGCCATATCTGATCCTTGCTCATGTCTCTGGCCTCATCTCTCCATATGTCCATTTTCATATGCTCTGTTTCAATCATCCCGAACTTCTTTCCACTTCTCTAGTCCACCTCTAAACAATTATATATATTTTTTCTACAGCATTTTTAACCTACTAACATTCTACCCATTCTTCAGTTGGCCCTTAGACATCACTTTCTTCAGAAAGCCTTTCCTGGCCTGCCTGACTCTGCTTCAATATTCCTTCTCAGTGTTTGTGTGTTACCCCATCATAACATTTGACACATTATATTTTAATTGCCTTTAGTTTGGGTGACTCCTCAGGGAACAATTACTCTAACTGCAAAAAAATGTGTTTATTTTGATAACTGAATAAGAACACCTCATACTTTTTTTTTTTTTTTTTTTTGAGATGGAGTCTCGCTCTGTGGCTCAGGCTGGAGTGCAGTGGCGCGATATTGGCTCACTGCAAGCTCTGCCTCCCAGGTTCACGCCATTCTCCTGCCTCAGCCTCCCGAGTAGCTGGGACTACAGGCGCCGGACACCACGCCCGGCTAATTTTTTGTATTTTTAGTAGAGACGGGGTTTCACCATGTTAACCAGGATGATCTTGATCTCCTGACCTCGTGATCCACCTGCCTTGGCCTCCCGAAGTGCTGGGATTATAGGCGTGAGCCACCGCACCCGGCCCCTCATACATATTTTTTGAATGAATAATAAATAATATTAATGATCATTTGTAGGACATTCTTTCACACATATTTTTTTCATTTAATCCTCACAACAACCCTGGGGTGAGGGGTACTATTATTCTTGGTTACATTTTCCACATGAGAATGCTGAGACACAGAAACACCAAGTGGTCTTATGTTATACAGCTAATCGATGGCAGAGTTGGGATTTGAACCCAAAACTTGACTTGCGGGAGCCAAATCTCACGTTCTCAAATGACTGAGATGTCTTCATGATTCAGGATGACCTTCTCTTGGGTAAAAATTAGAAAAAGCAAAAGTTAGCTGGGCAAGTGACTCATACCTGTAATCCCACACTTTGGGAGGCCGAGGCCAGTGAATCACCTCAGGTCTGGGAGTTCGAGAACAGCCTGGTCAACATGGTGAAACCCTGTCTCTATTAAAAACACAAAAATTACTCAGGCATGGTGGTGGGCGCCTGTAATCCCAGCTACTCAAGAGGCTGAGACAGGAGAATCACTTGAACCCAGGAGGCAGAGGTTGCAGTGAGCCCAGATTGCCCCATTGCACTCCAGCCTGGGCAACAAGAGCGAAACTTCATCTCAAAAGAAAAAGAAAGAAGAAAGAGAAAGAAAGAAAGAAAGAAAGAAAGAAAGAAAGAAAGAAAGAAAGAAAGAAAGAAAGAAAGAAAGAAAAAAAGAAAGAAAGAAAGAAAGGCCGGGCGCGGTGGCTCAAGCCTGTAATTCCAGCACTTTGGGAGGCCGAGACGGGCGGATCACGAGGTCAGGAGATCGAGACCATCCTGGCTGACACGGTGAAACCCCGTTTCTACTAAAAAATACAAAAAACTAGCCGGGCGAGGTGGCGGGCGCCTGTAGTCCCAGCTACTTGGGAGGCTGAGGCAGGAGAATGGTGTGAACCCGGGAGGCGGAGCTTGCAGTGAGCTGAGATCCGGCCACTGCACTCCAGCCTGGGTGGCAGAGCGAGACTCCGTCTCAAAAAAAAAAAAAAAAAAAAAAAGAAAGAAAGAAAGAAAGAGAGAGAGAGAGAAAGAAAGAGAGAGAGAAAGAAAGAAAGAAAGAGAAAGAAAGAAAGAAAGAGAAAGAAAGAAAAAGAAAAGAAAGAAAGAGTGAAAGTTTTCAGAATCAAAATTTGAGAAGGTTCTCATGCAACTGAACGATAGCTCGGGGGAAGAAGGAGGAGAACGACATAATGAATGAACTTTCTGATCAAGCAGATTTCGGCTCAGATCCTAATTCTGAGTCTCACTGGACACATGACCACTTGGACAAGCCACTCATCTTCTCTGAGGCTAGAACATAACTGTCACTCAATAAGAAACCTCTGGCTGGACCAGTTAGGAAGCTGCTCATTGTTATTTAAAAGATAAGTGATACAGATTATTGGCCACTATGATTTGTCATGCATTCTCATAGAAAATGTAGAGTTTCTTTTTACATAAATTCATTATGTTTTATTAGATGGGATGTATGAACTGGGGGTTAAAATAGATCCCTAAATGATGTTATTCCATACAACTTCTGTCTAACCCTGTGGTGTCAGGAAATTACTCAATGCTTGAAGTCACAATGCATTTGGAAACAAAAAGTCATTATATGTCCTACTGTGCTGGTTTACTTTGTATTTTTCTCTCTTTTCTTCTTTCTCTCTCTTTTATTTGTTCTCTGATCCCCTTAATTTCAGCTGAGCTTTTTCTTTACAGTGAAGGTTTCAGCAAAGGTAACTAAGGCTAGACTCTCAGAACATCTTTGGAAAAAGCAAAGAATTTTTTTAAAGTGCCCTGAATTCAGGTCCTATTGCCTCTTCATTCCCGAATTAAAACTTCTCTTCCAATTTAGTTGGTCAAGCTTTTATTGAATGGTAAGGTTGGTCCCTAGGCATCAGGTATAACTTAAGAAATTCACAAGGATGAATAGGGCCTCCTACCTGCCCCTTCACTCCCTGCCCAGGTACACTCAGCCCAGGAGGAAATGTGATGTATCCAGGAAAGAGCAGTGAGGCAGACACTCTCAGTGCCCCACCCACCCACATCCCTTTCACTCTTACCCTTTCAGTGCACACTGGCCCAATTCTATCTGTCGGCACCTGTGGTGCCCTCTGGTACTGAAGTGCTGGAGAATTAATGTGCTTTTTTTTTGGGGGGGGCTCCATCAAAGGAGCCTTTCCTGTCCAAAACTTCATGAATCTATTTCATGAAGGTGATTGCAAGCCTCTCAATGAAGGTGGCTGCAAGCCTCTCTCCAGTCATGTATATTTTCACCATCCTCTTTCCTGATTCAAAAAATTATCTTCTACTTCCAAAGGTGTGCTTTAGGATACATACAACCTTTCTGTTTAAACAATGGTCTGAAAATTTCTGAACTATAAGATTTGATAACTAGATATTTTCTGTTTTTGCTCATTGACTTCCCTCTGGGTAACACATTGCAAAACCTTATTCAGAACATTTACTCCATGGCCAAAATTTGCATTCTATTAGGGGTATATGACTATGTTGGAGGTGGGGGACTATGGTTATTTAGCAAAGTAATGATGCTTGGGGGGGTGTGATAGAATAATCCTCCCCTTACACTCTCTATGTCAAGATATGTACTTCCTAATCCGCAGAACCTGGGAATGTGTTAATTTTATTTATTTATTTATTTATTTTTTAATTTGATGGAGTCTTGCTCTGTCACCCAGGCTGGAGTACAGTGGTGCGATCTCGGCTCACTGTAACCTCCACCTCCCAGATTCAAATGATTCTCCTGTCAGCCTCTCGAGTAGCTGGGATTACAGGTGCTCACCACCACGTCAGGCTAATTTTTGTGTTTTTAGTAGAGATGTTGCCCAGGCTGGTCTCAAACTCCTGACCTTAGGTAATCCACTCACCTTGGCCTCCCAAAGTGCGGGGATTACAGGCGCGAGCCACTGTGCCCAGCCAGAATGTGTTAATTTACATCACAAAGGGAACACAAGTGTGAATAAATTAGGAGTCTTGAGATGGGGAACTACACTGGGTGATCTGGATTGACCCAGGGTGATCACAAGGGTCCTTAAAAGCAAGAAGACAGTCAGAAGAAGTGAAGCATGGTCAGAAAGATGCAACATTGCTGGCTTTTAGGATAGACAAAGGCGATTAGGTCATGAGCCAAGGAATGAAAGCAGCCTAAAGAAGCTGAAACAGGCAAGGAAACAGATTCAGCCCTCCAGCCTCCAGAAGGAAGCACAGCCTTGCCAACGCTTTGGATTCTGCCCCATAAGACCCATGTCAGAACTTTTAACTATAGAACTGCAAGACAAATTTATGCTGTTTTAAAGGCATCATCAAGTTTAGGATAATCTGTTGCAACGTGAAAAGAAAACTAATACAGGGGTTATTTCGATTATGTAAGAAAATATCAATAAGCACATCTTACATGATTGAGCTGCCCATAGTGAATGTGCCAATGTACTAAACCTGAAATTGGGTAGCATCACTCCTTTTCTCAAAATCCTCTAAGAGCTTCTCATCTCACACAGAGCAAAAGGCTAAACTCCTACAATGGCCTCCAGATTCCACATGCTAGGCCCTTCGTTATCTGTCTGGCCTCATATTCTACCACTCTTGCCCTCCCTCCTTCTGTTCTAGCCACACAGGCCTTTCTGTTCCTTGCACATATCAAGCAGTCTGTGCCACAGAGACTTTGCTCTGACCATTCTCCTCGTCCAAGGTGCATGTTCCCTGGATCTCTCCATGACTCATTTACTCATTTCCTGTAGGTCTCTGCTATTAGGTTGGCATAAACATAATTGCTGTTTTTGCCATTAAAAGTAATGGCAGACCAGGCGCAGTGGCTCCTGCCTGTAATCCCAGCACTTTGGGAGGCCGAGGCAGGTGGATCACTTGAGGTCAGTAGTTTAAGACCAGCCTGGCCAACATAGTGAAATCACGTCTCTACTAAAAATACAAAAAATTAGCCAGGCATGGTGTCGGGTTCCCAGTTACTTGGATGGCTGAGACAGGAGAATCATCTGAACCCAGGATGTGGAGTTTGCAGTGAGCCGAGATCACACCACTGCGCTCCAACCTGGGCAACAGAGCAAGACTCCATCTCAAAAAAAAAAAAAAAAAAGTAATGGTAAAAACCTCAATTACATTTGTGCCAACCTAATATAATGTCACTATAGCAGAGAAGTCTTCTCATGCCAAATAAAAACATTTCCCACCCCTGCAGACACTTCCTAACTCTTCAAATTTCACATGTTATTTGTTCATTTTTTTTTGCCTCCTCCCTATCCCCCTCCCACTTAAAATACAAGTGTCATGAAATTGGGAACTTTCATCTGTTCCTTGCTGTATGCTCAGTACCAAGAACAGTGTTTGTTCATAGTAGGCATTTAATAGGCATTTGTGGAATGATTAGGTGAATAAATGAATACGAAAAATTATCCTTTTTTGCTAACTGAAGAAGATCAATCCTATTGACCTATGGGTCAAGACCTTATTATTTTGTCACAAGGAATGCACTTGAAAACTTGCTACTACATGTCATTTTGTTGGTTTGGATTCTCTATTCAATTCCACAGGTTGGGCCCTGTCAATGATGGCTTATATCTGTATTCGATGGCGTCTTGTTGCCATTGCATTAAAGAGTGAATTGATTTTAGGTTTTTCTTCAACATATTTTCATGTGCTGAGAAACTTGGGAATAATTTGGTTTTCCACTAAAGGTATATTCTGAAAAACAATCTCAATTCCTTAACATACGATAATCTCTAGAAAAGGGGATCATAATTTTCCGAGAATATCAACCCATCCACCAAACTGGTTTTGTTTTGTTTGAGACAGTCTCAATCTCTCACTCAGGCTGGAGTGTAGTGATGTGATCTCAGCTCACTGCAACATCCACCTACCAAGTTCAAGAAATTCTTGTGCCTCAGCCTCCTGAATAACTGAAATTACAGACGTGCGCACCACACCTAGCTAATTTTTGTATTTTCAGTAGAGATGAAATTTTGCCATGTTTCCCAGGTTGGTCTTAAACTTCTAACCTCTAGTGATCCGCCTGCCTTGGCCACCCAAAGTGCTGAGATTGCAGGTGTGAGCCACCACACTTGGCCCAAACTGTTAAGTAAGTAGAGCTGGCATTTTATTATGCATTTCCTGTCAAAATAGGTACTTAAAAAAAACTATTCACTTTCTGAAATTAAGTCAATAAGTAAAATCAATAAGAATAGAGCCAGGCACGGCCAGGTGCAGTGGCTCACACCTGTAATCCCAGCACTTTGGGAGGCCGAGGCGGGCGGATCACGAGGTCAGCAGATCGAGACCATCCTGGCTAACACGGTGAAACCCCGTCTCTACTAAAAATACAAAAAAATTAGCCGGGCGTTAGGGCGGGCGCCTGTAGTCCCAGCTACTCGGGAGGCTGAGGGAGGAGAATGGCGTGAATCCGGGAGGCGGAGCTTGCAGTGAGCTGAGATCCGGCCACAGCACTCCAGCCTGGGCGACAGAGCGAGACTCCGTCTCGAAAGAAAAAAAAAAGAATAGAGCCAGGCACACTGGCCCACACCTGTTGTCCCAACTACTTGGAAGTCTGAGGTGGGAAGATCACTTGAGCCTCAGTTCAACTTGGCAGGTATATAGCAAGACCCCTTCTCTAGAATAAAATAAAAAGAATAAAAATGATCGTAGGCTCATAGCTGTATCACAGAGACAAATTGTGAAAAAATATGGAATGCTATGTGAAAATGCTGGCATAGAATGATGGAAACTGAGAGGCTGCCTCTTCATACTCAAGGACAAGAGGAGATTTAAAAAAAAATTCATCTCTAGAAAGACAGAGCCAATAGAAAAAATATATAAAATAAAATTATTTTAAAATTAAAAAGAAAAAACTAGTTGAACTCTGTTCATGGAGATTGTAAAATAATGCCTGACAGCTGGTGTAGAGCACAGGGAGCAGTAGGGACTGTGGTAAACTGAAAGCTTGTTCCCACCCAACTGGGCTGCCACTCCTCTGCCTATATGGGAATGTGGGCCGAGTTGCCAGTGACTCTTAATTTTTTTATGAGGATCCTGAAATGGAGATTTGTATGTGAAATCTTCTGATATTCAAAACATCCTGTAGGCCAGGCGTGTCCAATCTGTTGGCTTTCCTGAGCCACAATGGAAGAAGAATTGTCTTGTGCCACGCATAAAATGCACTAACACAAATGATGGCTGATGAGCTAAAAAAAATTTTTTTGGTCCCCCAAAAAATTTCATAATGTTTTAAGAAAGTTTATGAATTTGCGTTGGGCCACATCCAAAGCCGTCCTGGGTCGCATGTGGTCCATGGGCCACATGCTGGACAAACTGGCTAGAGGCCAAACATGTCTGAGCATTTCCAGTGTGTGACTCCAGAGTCAAGATAACAATCTTTACCCAAACACACAAAAAAGTCAAAATATAACAAACTAAGTTGAAATAAAATATTTCTTACATTTCATTAGATCTTTCAGTCTTTAAGATACCCATCATTTATTCTTATAAGAGTGAACATATTTTACTTGATTTTTTTGTTGTGAATAATACAGTTTGGCTTTTTTCCAATTCTAGAAGTGGTTGATTCTAAAGCAAATGGTTGAATTCATCAATTGAGTTATTTTATGAGTCAATTCATGCCATAATGAGAGAAAAAAAATATTTAAATCATTGTCTTGTTATGCATTCAAAATTTTTGTGATTCATTTCTAAACTTTTGGGTCCAATTTTTTAGTATAAATGTAATTTATATTCTTTCCCTAAGTCAAACAGTAAAGTCTATAAAGTAAAAAATTTTAAATCTCCTACATATTTCTCCCCACCTCTGCTGCTCTACCACTTTCACTCGTAATCTCCAGGAATAATCAGTTAAATCTTTGTTATACGTTATTTCAGAATTTTCTATGCCTGTTGGCATGTGAATATAGATAGGTGTTTTTTAAAAGATCTTCTTGTGTTCATAGTTTTAGCACATGCTGCCTCCACAGTACACCACAGATTACCTCCTTACCTGCGCATTGGAACACCCACACCAACCTTCTTCTTTTAATGGCTCCAATATCCATAGTATGCCTGAAGCACCATTTATTTAATCCTCCATTGGTAGACATATGGGTTGCCTCTAGCTTTTGTTATTACAAATACACCTACATATATCCTTATATTATTGTGTACTTGTGTAGGATACCTTTCCAGAGGTGGAATGCTGGCTCTGAGGCTTGAGATTTCAGATGTTGGTGGGTATGTCTAAATTGCTCTCCAAAGAGCTTACTCCCATTGATATCAACAGTATCTGAGAGGTCATTTTGATTCACATGTTGACTTTCCAGTGTGGTACAACCCAGAGCACTGGACAATTTTAAAGACCAACACTGAGAAATTAGAGAGTAAATGCCAACTGATAGACTATCAAATAATTATTTCAAAGCTATTTATGAGTCGCAAGTTAGAAATACTAACCTGGGGCAGCAACCAACACAAAAACAAATGAAAAAAAGGCATGATTTAACTTGAAAGCCTGTTGGCTCTTCGAAGACACTTTACTCCAGCTGCACCTTTGCTGACTTCTGGGGAGTTCACCCCTGGGTAAAGAGTCTTCCCAGGAGAAACACTGTGTCGCCAGGCACCCTGTATACACTTCCTGTGACACAGTTCTTGCTGAGTGATCTGTAACATGATACCTCCTTCTCTCAAAAGGGCAAAAGCTTCAGCAAGAGGATTTGCTTGAGCCAGGTGGAAAAGCCCCCAGTTGCTATTTCCCCACATGCAAAGGTCTCCCAAATCCCAGTAAAGCTGGGGCAGCCAGAATTAGTGAGGACTCTTTTTTTTTTTTTTTTTTTTTTTTTTTTTTTTTGAGATGGAGCCTCGCTCTGTCACCCAGGCTGGAGTGCGGTGGCCGGATCTCAGCTCACTGCAAGCTCCGCCTCCCGGGTTCACGCCATTCTCCTGCCTCAGCCTCCAGAGTAGCTGGGACTATAGGCGCCCGCCACCTCGCCCGGCTAGTTTTTTGTATTTTTTAGTAGAGAAGGGGTTTCACCGTGTTAGCCAGGATGGTCTCGATCTCCTGACCTCGTGATCCGCCTGTCTCGGCCTCCCAAAGTGCTGGGATTACAGGCGTGAGCCACCGCGCCCGGCTTAGTGAGGACTCTTTAGGAAACTCATGCATTTTCCAAAGGATTCTGCTTAATAATGACTCCAGGTCACTAAAGTGACATTATCCTGCTCTAGTCTATGTATTTACTTCACCCAGACTCAGAATAGAAACCCAGAATCTCAGCTTACCAAGTTTGCAGAGGGCTTACAAGTTGCCAGGCAAGGTTAGCATGCAACCAGATAGCGAGAAGATGCAAAAACAGTCTAATAATGGGGCCAATAGCCAACTGAATGCTTGTGAATATGTTCAAGTTAAAGCTTAGGGGAAAATCAGCTTTAGGAGCACTAATGGGAGAGACCTGGCTCAACAGAGAGTTAACATGAAAGCATCTCTGGAGGCAGCAAATTGGTGACCCACAGGTTAAATATGGCCTGCAGATCACATTTTTAAATGTGTGAGGCTTCTTAAAGATTTGAAGTTCAATAGAATTGGATTGGTCCAGTACTCTACAGTTTACCACAATTCCAACCCCTCCCTTTTACACCCCACCCACTGCTTCTCACATTTCCCTGCTTGGCTCCTGCGGGTATTCATGTTTGCAATCTCTGACTTAGAGGTTTCAATCAATTGCTATCTCAATAGAAGTCAACTGTTGTCATGGTTACCTGAATAGGATTATGCAATCTCAGACATGTTCAATGGAAGAATAATGTTGAGAACAAGGGAGATTGTGTTTTGACCTGATTTTTTCCTGCTACAGCTGGCTTTTTGGCTTTTCAGAGGGACATTTACAAATGTCCAGGGAATGATCACACAGGCATAGCTCCAAGCCATGTCCTGTGAAGGGTAGTTGATAAGGAGAGTTGACTGATGAAGGACTCCTGAATGGGTGCGCTTCTCTTTAGTTCCACTGTTCCCCCTTTAGTTAAACCACTGGACTACAGCAACAACTTAACACCCCAACTTAGTATCTCCTTCTCTCTACTCTATAACCCCCTATAGTTGACTGTTCTTGCATTACTATAAAGAAATACCTGAGACTGGGTAATTTACTAGAAAAAAATGTTAAATTGGCTCATGGTTCTGCAGGCTGTATAGGAAGCATGGCACCAGCATCTATTTTTGGGATGCCTCTGGAAGCTCACAATCCTGGCTGAAGGCAAAGTGGGAGCTTGCACATCACTAGGTGAAAGCAGGGGCAAGAGAGAGGGCGGGGAGTGCCACGCACTTTTAAACAACCGGATCTTGCAAGAACGCACTTGCTATCATGAGGACAGTAACAGGGGATGGTACAAAACCATGGGTGAGAAACTGCCCCATGATCCAATCACTTCCCACCAGGCCCCACCTTCAACACTGGCAATTACATTTCAACGTGAGATTTGGGCAGCGACACATATCCAAACTGTATCTCCCCCATATCCTAGTTCATCTCAATATTTAACTTCTTACATATTACCTGGATCTGCACACTTCTGGTACTCCTCACCCCCATCTGTCAACGGCCTGGACCAAGTGCCTACCTAATGACTTTTCAACACTCACTTTTTCCTCTCCAATGTATTCTCCAAGCTGCACACAGCAACCTTTAAAAACATATGCATAACTATGCCTTCCCCATGTTACCTATGTTCCCGCCACACTGGTCTTCTTCCTGCCCTCAAACACGCTGGTTTGCACCTGCCTGTGAACCTTTGCTCACGTAGTTTTTTGCCTTGGAAATACCTCTCCCAGATCTCAATATAGTTTGTCTCTTTTTCAACATTAAATGTCTCACTTCAAACACCATCTCCTGAAGCGATCTTTATTGATCATTTTGGAGGAGTGACCACTCCCAGTCACTTTCTACCATGTTTTTCTACTTTTTTTTTTTTTTTTTTTTGAGACTGAGTCTCGCTCTGTCGCCAGGCTGGAGTGCAGTGGCCTGATCTCAGCTCACTGCAACCTCTGCCTCCTGGGTTCAAGCAATTCTCTTCCCTCATCCTCCTGAGTAGCTGGAACTACAGGTGCGCACCACCATGCGCAGCTAATTTTTGTATTTTTAGGAGAGACGGGGTTTCACCATGTTGGCCAGGATGGTCTTGATCTCTTGACCTCGTAATCTGCCCGCCTCGGCCTCCCAAAGTGCCGGGATTACAGACATGAGCCACCGCGCCTGGCCTGTTTTTCTTTTTATTTATTTATTTTTTATTCTCTTTTCTTCTTCTTCTTCTTTTTTATTTTGTTTTTGTTTTTCTGTTTTTCTCATAGCATTTTTTATCAGTACCTGAAAAAATTTTCCATTGGGTAACGTATTTGGTGTCTGCGTCCTCCACTAGAATTGTAATTCCTGGGCAAGGATTCTAGTCATTTTCTTCACAACTGAATCCCATTTCCCCGAACAAATATATGAAGAAGTTCCCTAAAAACCCTCCATAAGCCTATAATCCCAGCACTTTGGGAGGCTGAGGCAGGTGGATCACCTGAGCTCAGGAGTTCAAGACCAGCCTGGACAACATGGTGAAATCTTGTTTCTACTAAAAATACAAAAAATTAGCTGGACATGGTGGCACGTGCCTGTAACCCCAGCTACTCAGGAGGTTGAGGCACAAGAATCACTTGAACCCATGAAGTAGAGGTTGCAGTGAGCTGAGACGGTGCCACTGCACTCCAACCTGAGTGACAGATTAAGTTGCTGTTTCAAAAAAACAAAACAAACCAAAAAAACCTCAACTCCCCATTGCTCTGAAGATCAAGACAAAAATCTTTAATCTGATCCATAGGACTCAAGAGGTTTGGCCCTCTCCAGCTTATCACACAACTACCTCTTTGCTCTAGCCACCCTAACTTTCTTCCACATTTGTCTTTCTTTTTTTTTTTAGACAGTCTTGCTCTGTCGCCCAGGCTGGAGTGCAGTGGCGCAATCTTGACTCCCTAGTAGCTGGGACGACAGGCGCCCGCATGCCCGGCTAACTTTTTTATATTTTTAGTAGAGACTGGGTTTCACCGTGTTAGCCAGGATGTTCTCGATCTGCTGACCTCGTGATCCGCCCCCCTTGGCCTCCCACAGTGCTGGGATTACAGGCGTGAGCCACCGCGCCTGGCCACTTTCTTCCACATTTTCAAAGACACTGGGCTTCTTCCACCTCTGGGCTTTGGCACATGCTATTTCATCTGCCCGAGTCACACAAATTTTCACATGATTGGCTCTTTTCTCCATTCAGCATTCGGGACCAATGACCTCATTGGGCAGGCTTTCCTAATGCCCCATCTGAAGTCACTCCTCATCCTCAGTCACTCTATCCCATCATCCTCTTTTACTTTCTTCATAACATTTACTACCAACTGAAATTAAAATGTTCATTTCCTTGTTTGTCATCTGCGTCTCCCACAGCATATTAAGTTATATGAGTTCAGAGATTTTGTGTATGTTGTTCACTGCAGTATCCCTGGTGTCTAGGGTGGTGCCTGGCAACCACTAGGCATTCAAATATTTGTCGAATGACTGAATGACTCAAAGAATCTTGGGAGGTAGCAGTTATTATTCCTATTTTATGAACAAGAAAATGAAGGTCCAAAGAGGTTTTCGTTACCTGCCCAAGGACACATAAGCTTGGAAGGGGTAGATCTAGAATGTAAATCCAGACACAGCTCAAAATTGATGTCTCTCTATACTCCAACTCTTTCCCCCCATCCCACTCTTCCTAGTTCTATCATCTGCTTCAGGACTCTTTTGGGAACGTACAAGTTTTGTCACAGATGCCACAGCAGCAAATGTTTCAGCCTATTACATACACACATACATGCAGACATGCACACACACAGACATGCACATAGACACCCATGCACAAATAAAAAACAGCTCTCTTTCCTAGCATAAAACTCATCTCATTTATCTAGATAATTGATTAAATACAACAGAATTCAGACAGGGGTGCCAATAATTACACGAAAAATATTGCCCTGTTGCTAAAGAAATTATTCATTTATTCAAGCACCTATTACTTACTGTGCTCTGAGGATGCCAACAGATGAGGAAAAACAGACCAGGGAGGAGCACATGTCCATTTGGCCAAGGCATATTAGACACACTGTACTTCAGCGCTTCTCAAATAAGGGGCAGAGGAACATCTGCACCCACTCTCCTAAAATATGGATTCCTGGGTCTCATTCTCTGCTGCAGCAGAATTTCTATTTCACTTGAATTTTGCTGTAAAACTATGACTTGGGCACTATGATTAGTCCCACTTTAGGGATGAGAAAACAAGTATGGATAGGTTAAAATGAATTGACCAAGGTCACATAGCTAAGCTAGAAATGAGAACTCAGGCATAATTCCCAAATCCACTCTCTTAGCCCCTCAACATTATACACTTCATTCTAGAGCATTTTAAAGCTCTTTGCCCCAGTACTGAAACATAGAAGACCCTCACTACTCCAAGTGCCGTCCAGCATCATCAGCATCACCTGGGGGTTTGTTAGGAGTGCAAATTCTTGGATCCCACCCCAGATGTACTGTATCGAAATCTGCATCTTAAAAAGACCTCCAGGAAATTTGTGCGCACTTGAAGGCTTGAGAAGTGTGCTCCAGATTATTGATTAATGCAAACACAGAAAGCAGAGTAATTGTTGTAACTCCCAGAACCTTTCTAGAGGAGTTTTTCTTGTTAAGCATCTGGTTATTTGACTGAACAACTCGAAGCGCGAGAGAGTGACAGGACTAAATCCTAGTGTCTGCTGCCACCTTGTGGTGAGAAATTCCATCCCAGGCAGAATTTGCTCTTCACCACGAAATAAACGGGGCAATGTTGGAAGGGAGGGGTGGTTCAAGGTCTTCAATTCAGCAATGTACTTTGAGAGACCACTACAAAATTCCAAGATGTAATGAAAACCACCCTTGGGGTACATTTTGAGATGTAATGAAAACCACCCTTGGGGTACATTTTGAGATGTCCAAACAACTGGCCTTGTCACATGTGTCCCACAGGACACAGAGAACATTCACCAGCTGTAGCTGAGAGATCTAACAGAAGCTCAACTTGTGTTAATCAACAGCTCATTCGTATTCCTATAGGTGCCTTCCCCTTCAGAGGTCAAATATGACTTCTGAATGTGGTGGTCAATTAGTGCATGGGTGGTTTTTTTGTTGTTGTTTTGTTTTGTTTTGTTTTTTGCGATCCAAATGCCAGTGTTGATGCAATCAGATCATCATTTCTGCATTTGCCTTGTTCAAGAATCTGTGAAGTATTCCACAAAGGTCCATGGAATTTCACACAGCTCAGTCAAATACATCATTGGTGACCTCTGTGAAGCTGTAAACAGGGCCAGTCCCACAAATAATGTCTCTGACACTTGGAAGGGAATAAGGGAAAGGCTCTAAAAATTTCCTACATATTTTATTCCAAATAGCCCACACTTTGACAGTACATTCAGTCACTAGATGATTTTGCATCGAAGTCTGTAAGTTCGAGAACTGAAACAGTCCAAAACGGCTACTACAGGTGAAGTTGACAGCAATGGCCCGACCTCAGCTGTATCTACCAGAACCCTTTAAGATTGCCTATGGAAAAGTTGGACAGTGCCGAAGATTCCAGCAACTCAAGAAGAAAAATGGCTCATTCAAAAGGAAGGGGATAGAAAGGTAGGTAACAGAGATTCATTTCCTTTTCTGTCAAATGAGAGTCTTTGGGTTTGGCATAGTGGCATGTCCTTTTAAGCATTACATTTAAAAATGAGGACTCTGGATGGATTGCTGGGGAGGGTACTGCATTGGATCAAGAAATCTAGTGCGACAATGTAAGGTTCATTTTATGATCAGAAAGGTCTTTATTGTAACAGGGAAAACATTTCCTTTACACTTGAAATTGAGTTTTAATGTGGCATAGGAGACTAAAATAAGTACTGATTCTATGTTGATATTTCAGCATCAGAATTTTAGACATCTCACATCCCATGAAAATACTGTTAGTTTGAAAGGTCATTAGTGCATTTTTCAAAATATGTCCACGATCAGTGCTTTCTTTTTCCTATCCCAGCAGTTTGGGCTGCTGAAATATGTACTAATCACATTTCACTATGGACACATTGTTTAATTTAACGTTAAAACTGCCTTAGACCTGCTATATTTTTGTCAGTGACAAAACCTTACAGACAGGTATGAAACATCCAAAATATAATATATTTTAATTTGGAAAATCAGTGTGGCGATTTATTTTCCAATTTCTTTGTGCTTCTTTCTTACCAGGTCCATGGACTATAGTTCAGACATGTAGAAGTGAGGTGTTTTAATGAGTCCTGGAAGCATCAAAGACCAAGCTTAGGAACTTCCATGGACAAAATAAAATACTGCAAAGATTTCCACTTTCAGTGAAAAGTAGGAGCTCCGGGGGAAGCAATACAACCAAATAAATTCAGTACCAACACAAAAATATTAAAAAACATAAAAAGGGGAGGGTTCTGCTCGTATCAGAAGTCGCAGCAGTTGTATTCTTAGGCTCTGGAGCTAAATAACCTTTGTTAATTACGTTTTAGATAGATTGGAGATGAGAGTGGGGAGGATGGGAATGGGAAACAACTTCTAGAGATTCTGAGACGACTTAGAACTGGGCTTTTAACATGAGCAGTCTTCGAAATTCCTGAATCTTCTGAAATTGTATTTGCGTTGTTCTGTGTCAGAGTATGTATATGTGTGTACATGTTTATAGTAGTAGAATCACTTAAAAATTAAATTATTATTAAAGGAATCTCAGAGGGCTTTACGGGAGATTAATCCTAGCCCATAAGTTATCTTTGGGCAAATTAGGAAATGGTGCTCCCTCCTCAGGACATTTTACTGCCACCTGCCATAAAATCATTATAATAACTATACGCAAGTCTAACTATGAAATTGAATAGCACCCCCTGGAAGTCGTACATGTACAATTTGCAGAACCCTGCCCTTGGTCCCAGAAGGGAGGCTGCCAGCTTCTCTCTTATTTTGCCCTCTAGTGTGGGCTCTCTCCTTGCCTTTTACATTTTCTGCATTGTTCTGATCCACATGGTAATAAAAAGTATCATTTATTGAATGCATTTTAAGGTTCCAAACACATGAATTATTTCCCTTTATTTTCACAATTCTGAAAAGACTATGCCCATTTTCAAATGAGAAGATGAAAGCTTATAGAAGTTACCTAACATGCTCAAGGTCACAGAGTTGGGGATTGTCCCGAGTTGAACCAATACCATTGAACTCCAGGGTCTAGGCTCTCACTGAACTACTCCCCATGTATCATTACAGAAAAAGGCTGAATGATTTGGGTTCCGTTTAGAACATTGTTTTCCTGGAGAGTAGTACATATGCTACTGATGATGGTACATGAGGTATTTTAGGTAATATATGAAGAACATTGTTAATGGTTATAAATTTGTTTTAATCCATATTAGAAATACATGTTATATATTTAATATAATGTAATAGCATAATATAAAACCTAGGATTTCACCCAGAGAAATGAAGACTTATGTTCATACAAAACCTATACACAAATGCTTATAGCAGCTTTATTCATAAGAGCCCCAAACTGGAAACAACCCAAATATCCTTCAATTAGTGAGTAGTTAAAGTGTGGCACATTCATATAATGGAGTATTACTCAGCAATAAAAAGATATGAACAATTAATACACAAAACCTGGATGAATGCTCAGAGAATTATGCTGAGTGAAAAAAGCGTATCTCAAAATATTACATGATGTATATTTCCATTTACATAACATTCTTGAAAGGACAAGAATTACACACACAGAAGACAGATTCGTGGATGCCAGTTTAAGAAAGGGGGGACCACTGCTTTTGGTGTATTAGACATGAAGTCCTTGCCCATGCCTATGTCCTGAATGGTATTACCTAGGTCTTCTTCTAGGGTTTTTATGGTTTTAGGTCTAACATTTAAGTCTCTAATCCATCTTGAATTAATTTTCGTATAAGGAGTAAGGAAAGGATCCAGTTTCAGCTTTCTACTTATGGCTAGCCATAAGTAGAAAGCAACGGCAACAAAAGCCAAAATTGACAAATGGGATCTAATTAAACTAAAGAGCTTCTGCACAGAAAAAGAAACTACCATCAGAGTGAACAGGCAACTTACAGAATGGGAGAAAATTTTTGCAATCTACTCGTCTGACAAAGGGCTAATATCCAGAACCTATAAAGAACTCAATCAAATTTACAAGAAAAAAACAAACAACCCCATCAAAAAGTGGGCAAAGGATATGAACAGACACTTCTCAAAAGAAGACATTCATACAGCCAGCATACACATGAAAAAATGCTCATTATCACTCGCCATCAGAGAAATGCAAATGAAAACCACAATGAGATACCATCTCACACCAGTTAGAATGGCAATCATGAAAAAATCAGGAAACAACAGGTGCTGGAGAGGATGTGGAGAAATAGGAACACTTTTACACTGTTGGTGGGACTGTAAACTAGTTCAACCGTTGTGGAAAACAGTATGGCGATTCCTCAAGGATCTAGAGCTAGAAATACCATTTGACCCAGCCATCCCATTACTGGGTATATACCCAAAGGATTATAAGTCATGCTGCTATAAAGACACATGCATACGTATGCTTATTGTGGCACTATTCACAATAGCAAAGACTTGGAATCAACCCAAATGTCCATCAGTGACAGACTGGATGAAGAAAATGTGGCACATTACACCATGGAATACTATGCGGCCATAAAAAAGGATGAGTTCGTGTCCTTTGTAGGGACATGGATGCAGCTGGAAACCATCATTCTCAGCAAACTATCGCAAGAACAGGCAACCAAATACTGCATGTTCTCACTCATAGGTGGGAATTGAACAATGAGATCACTTGGACTCGGGAAGGGGAACATCACACACCGGGTCCTATTGTGGGGAGGGGGGAGAAGGGAGGGATAGCATTAGGAGATATACCTAATGTAAATGAGGAGTTAATGGGTACAGCACACCAACATGGCACATGTATACATATGTAACAAACCTGCACGTTGTGCACATGTACCCTAGAACTTAAAGTATAATAAAAAAAATTAAATTAAAAAAAAAAAAAGAAAGGGGGGACCAGTGGAAAGTGGGTGTGGCTATAAAACATGAGGGATCCTGGTGTTACTGGAAATGTTCCGTATCCTGACTGTATCAATGTCAACATGCTGGTTGTGAAAATATAGTTTTGCAAAATGTCACCATTTGGGAAAACTAGGTAAAGAGCACACAGAATCTCCCTGTATTTCTTTCTTTCTTTTCTTTCTTTTTTTTTTTTTTTTTTTGAGATGGAGTCTCGCTCTGTCACCCAGGCTGGAGTGCAGTGGTGTGATCTTGGCTCACTGCAAACTCTGCCTCCCGGGTTCACGCCATTCTCCCGCCTCAGCCTCCCCAGTAGCTGGGACTACAGGCACCCGCTACCACGCCCGGCTAATTTTTTGTGTTTTTAGTAGAGACGGGGTTTCACCGTGTTAGTCAGGATGGTCTGGATTTCCTGAGCTGGTGATCCGTCCGCCTCGGCCTCCTAACGTGATGGGATTACAGGCTTGAGCCACCGCGCCCGGCCCCCTCCCTCTATTTCTTACAACTGCATGTGAAACTATAATGATCTCGACATTAAAATTTTAATTTTAAAAAATACCGAAATTTCATGGGTATTATTACTTGGAGTGAAGCTAACAAAAAATAGTTAATTGAGGAAGAATATTAGGTAATAATTGTATCACGGTATAGGTGATATTCTAGCATAGTGGTTAACAACACAGACCTCAGAATCAGATAATCTGGACATAAATTATATTTAACCTCTCCAAGCTTTAATTTCTTCATGTGTGAAGTAGAGATGAGAACATAAAGATTAAATTATATTATACACATGAAAGCATTTGGAAGAGTGTTTAGCACACAGAAAGCTATCAGGAAATGTTGTCTATTGTTTAGTCTATTGCATATAATAAAATATGCCAAAATTATGAAGATGGTACACGTAGTCGCTATATATGAATTTATAGTATGTTATCTAAATGAGTGTTTTATGTAAATGCAGTATTTATGGGGCCTTGGAGTTTACTCCTTATTGACTACCCTAGCAGACTCTCTCATCTTCTGTTACTTTCACTTTGAAACTGCCAAATCTAGCAAAAACTATCTCAAACTATCATTGAAATAAGATTGCCAATTTGCCAATGTAAATTCATGGATTCCAACAGTCAGACCTGGATTAAAGTCTGCATTCAGTCCTTGGTCAATTAATTTAACCTATGTCTCAGTTTACTCATAAGTAAAATGAAGCTAATAATATAACCTACCTCTAACAGTATTGTGTTTAAATTAAATAACAGCCAGATTACTATAATTTGATAACAAAACACCAAGTAGTTGCTTTGGCTTTATTTTTCTGTGATTTGATTCTTGGTCTTCAATTTCATTTTGTTTTTCTGAATTGTATAATTGGTTCACATTTGAGGTTTGTGTTTTAATTATTCAAATTATTCATTTTTAACTTTTTAGTTTCCCTAATATGAGTCATTTTTATTTTGTTTAGATGGCATAGAGCTGTGTCTACCAACTTACTAAAACAAAATGTATTGGTCCCTAAAGAGGAGTCATCCAGTGATAGTGACATGGGATTTCATGAAAGTCAACAAAATCAGAAAAGAAATTTGATGACGAAAGTGAAGACTGCTTTTGGGAGGATGCTGTCCTACAAGTGTAGAAGCAAGCTAGCAAGTGCCAGCAAAGAGGGCTCCACTGACCATAAGGAAGCCCTACTGTCAAACATGCAGAGCCTTCTCCCTAGGATTGTCAAGGAGCTTCCATCTCCCAAGTTATTTACAGCAAAAATGAGAAAGCTTTCAGAGAATGGTAATCAAATTCGGGCAATTTGTCACTGGGTTGAGGCCAAGAGGAAGAGTGAAATTAGGATGGATTATCTTGCTATAAAAGTATGGCAGCCCAGAGGAGCTTGTCTGAAATGCAGAATCTCAGGCTCTACCTGGGACCTTCTGAGTCAGAAGCCACACTTTAGCAAGATCCTCAGTTGGCTTGTATGTTCATACTGTGTGTGTGTGTGTGTGTGTGTGTGTGTGTGTGTGTGTGTTTTAGATGGAATCTCGCTCTATCACCCAGGCTGTAGTGCAGAGGCATAATCTCGGCTCACTGCAACCTCTGCCTTCTGGGTTCAAGCAATTTTCCTCTCTCAGCCTCCTGAGTAGCTGGAACTACAGGAGTGTGCCACCACACCCAGCTAAATTTTGTATTTTTACTAGAGATAAGGTTTCACCCTGTTGGCCAGGCTGGTCTCGAACTCCTGACCTCAGGTGATCCATTTGCCTTGGCCTCCCAAAGTGCTGGGATTACAGGTGTGAGCCCCATGCCTCACCTTGTTCATACCTTTTGAGAAGCACTGAATTGGATTGCCTTAGAGGTTCCTCCCAGTTCAATTAAACAGTTTTCTAATCAGTTTAAAATCACTTTTTATTTAAATATATGTGTGTGTATATTCATATATACATTATATATAATTTATATATATATGAAAATCAAACTCAAGCGGGATTTTTGTTTTGTTTCTGGAAAAAGTAGTGATGCAGACTTTCACATGGCTACTTCTAACAGTGGAGGGGGTAGTGGAAATTAAATGAAAAAAATGTATAACTGGTAAGTCATAAAGAATGCTCACTTTTATTGCATCTACTTTCTATGTACTGTGTGGAAGAATCAATATTTGAACTGTTAATTTTAAGTCATTTTTGCAACTAGTAATAATGCCATTTGGCATCCTATGGGTCATGACTAACAATACTACCAATGTTTGCATTCTCATCTGTAGCTTTTCAAAAAATAAATGGAGTCTAGGCTGGGAGCAGTGGCTCACGCCTGTAATCCCAGCTCTTTGGAAGGCTGAAGCAGGTGGATCACTTGAGCCCAGGAGTTTGAGACCAGCCTGGGCAACCTGGTGAAACCATCTCTACCAAAAATATAAAAAAAAAAATTAGTCAGGCATGGTGGCATGTGCCCGTAGTCCCTACTAGGGGAGCTGAGGTGGGCGAATCGCTTGAATCTGGGAGGCAGAGATTGCAGTGAGCTGAGATTGTGCCACTGCACTCCAGCCTGGGTGACAGAAAGAGACCCTGTCTCAAAAAAAAAAAAAAAAAAAAAGAAGAAAGAGTCTATTTTTATAGCACTTTTATATTTACAGAAAAATTAAACAGAAAATGTAGAGTTCCCATGTATACCTTCCCTTCCCTGATCCCCACAGCTCCTATTATTAACATATTGCCTTAGTGTGGTACATTTACAATCGATGAACCAATATTAATATATTATTATTATTAACTGAAGTTATAGTTTACATTATGGTTCCCTCTTTATATTGTGCAGTTCTGTGGGATTTGACAAATACCTACTTTTATGTCATACCCTGTCATAACAGGCATCCACCAGTATCATACAGAATAATTTCACTGCTTTATATATCCTCTGTAGCTTTTTAATGTCCTTCACAGCACAGAATCAGGAAACACACAGCCCTTATAGTGTATGTAAATATACATACAACTTCACATTTTACACACCATGATCAGGCAACAAAACTGATGTGTGCTTTTCCCAGGAAAAAAAAAAAAAAGAAAATCTTGGTGGTTTCCAGCCGACTAATTTCAAACAAACTCTCTGTTCTGGAAAAAGCAGTCACTAATACAAGCATCCAAGCATCTAGCAATTACCTGGTATGGATTGAGCTGTATATTTCTGTTGAAAATAACAAAGAGGATATGCTTCTATATTGCTGGGGCTGGAATTGAAGAATCCAGCAGAAAACAGAGGATCAAATTTCTACTCTTAATCTGTGCACTGGTTTATTTTTGTCTTAGTTGGAATAACAAATATCAACTAAGATTTCTCCAGAAAATATACTCATCCTTTAGGATGTAGTTCAAACATTAATACCCTTTGTTGTAGCCCAAAATCAGTTGCTCTTCCCCGCTGACCTTCAAAACATGTTTTTATATATTTAACAAATATCTGCTAAGTACTTATTATATGACAGCCACAATATTTGGATAGAGTAGCACATAAAACAGCCATGGTCCCTGCCTCATGGAGTTATAGCATAGAGGGGCTTTCAAACATGCAGAAAATTACATTTGTTCCAAAGGAGCACAGGATGCTATTGAAAGAAATCATGGGTGCTCTAACTTTAGGGGAGGGGTCTCAGGAAAGGCTTCCCCAAGGAAGGGACAATTAAATTGAGATCTGAAGGATGTCTAAGACATAAGGATGGCTTACACAAGGTGGAGGGGGGAGAACAGTTTCCCAGGAATAAGGGAGAGCATGTTCAAGTCACAATATCAAGAGATCACCAGGCACAATTTAGCAATGAAAGAAATCCAGCAGAGGTTGGAACACAGAGAGCTAAGGAGAGGCTGGTTGAATTAGGTAGTAAGGGTGTCTGTCATAGGACACATTGAGAATTTTTAACTTTCTTCTAAGGGTGATAAGAAACCATTGGGTACTTTCAAGCTGGGGATTTATATAATCTGATTTGCATTCTTAAAAGATAGCTTTGGCTGCATAGTGTAGATTGCATTGGATGAGGGTAAGCACAAATGCAGGAAGAACAATAAGCACCCGTACATTCTTTCAGGCAAAGAATGACATTAGCTTGGATTAGTCATGACAGTGGGAATGGGGAGATAAAGGGAGAAATAAGCATAGATAGAAGTTACAAGATTTGGGGAAGAGTTGGACAGTGAAGGGTGGGGGAGAGGGAAGAATTTCTGGATTGACCACTTGCTTTGAAGGTGGAGGCATCATTCACTAAGATAAGGAGCAATGGACCTGGATTGAAAAATAAGTCATGAGTTCTGGCTAGACTTGCTGACTTGAGGTCCCTGCCGAATAGCCAAGTGGAGGTGTCAAGTAGGCTAATGTATTCTCTGAGGGTCCCAGAGAAGTCCTTATCAGTAGACTTTAAGCAACAAGATGATTTTAGGTGTGCACACAGCATGAAGGAACAGCGTAACACACAGCAAATTGCAAACACACTTTCCCCAATGCTGTCATCAAGGAAAATGTCTCATTTAGTGACCCCCTTTATTAAGAAAAAGAGAGTACCTGTAGTCCCAGCTACTCGGGAGGCTGAGGCAGGAGAATAGCTTGAACCCAGGAGGCGGAACGTGCAGTGAGCCGAGATCACACCACTGCACTCCAGCCTGGGTGACAGAGGGAGACTCTGTCTCAAAAGAAAAAAAAAAAGAAAAAGAGAGTAATCTTAGGTTTAGTGCCCTCTGCAAAAAATAACATAGCTTTGTTTTTAGCATAGTGATTTTAATGCCTATTTATGATACTAGTCTTAAATTTATGGTAGTGTTTTAGAGTTTCCTTTATAAATACATTTATTGAGTTAAGCACTGAATTGATATGTTTTAAAATGTTAAGGAATCCAAGGTTCCCTGGCTCCTGGATATAGGAAAGATGAATCAATGATATGTAAATGACTGAGTCTTGAGCCACATTTCTTGAAAATAGAGAGAAAATTTGCTTTAATCCACAATGAATACCCAAGAGAGGGTCTTGCATAGTAGAGGATTACTTTTCTAATTCCACAATGGTTCAGGGGAAAAACTTAAATCTCGAAGAGAGAGAGAGGTGGCTACCTTGTCAAAGATTGGGCTGGTGTCCACTGAGGTCATGACCATAACAAAAGGCAAATGTTGGCAGGAGAAAATGTAAGATTGGGAAGAGCAAATCCATTTTTTATTTTTAACTCTAAAGAAAAAAAGCCACTGAAGCAGCATGTGATGCTGTCTTCTAAGAATACTGTATTTTTAATAGGAAAAATGTGTTCCTCATTGTGATCCTTACAGATTCCTTTTTCCCTCTTTCTCTAAGCGACTATACAACTTGATGTTGTAGAGGCAGAGACAGAGGAGATAACCCAGGGAAATACACTCCTTCGGGCCAGGAGAACCACCAAGCGGTTATCTGTGACATCTCTTCCTTCAGGACTACAAAAGGTAAAACGCTAAACAAATTTGCCTCTAAAGACTTACATATAACTCAATGTTTAGAGATTTTGTGAAAACCAAGTTCTGTCCTACCATAAGTCCTCCACGATAAGCCTTTAAATCTGCTGCTTCTGTCTCCTCTCCAAGAATTTAGGGTACTCTCTGGGTCAGATTCTTCTACTTCTATGCTCAAACTGTTCAGCTTCTACTACATCTGGGCAACAGTGGAGTTTGGATATTTGTAACTGACTTTCTCACTCTTCAAATGTTAGTATATTAGCATTCTGGCCTATCTGTGCATACTATGTGGAGTGGAACTCATTAGACCAGCACTGTCCAATGCAACTTTCCGTGAAGATGCAAGTATACATTGTCCAATATAGTAGCTGTTAGCCACACTGAAATGTGGTCAGTGCAATTGAGGAACTGAATTTTTAATCTTAATTTTCATTGAAATTAAAATGTAAATAGCCATATGTACAACACAGAAAATGCAGTGTAGATGATCTAGGATGCTCCAAACCAATGCTTTTACTTATCCATAGGTATGCATGGGTTTTTGTGTGTTTGTTTTGAGGCAGAGTCTCGCTCTGTCGCTCGCCCAGGTTGGAGTGCAGTGGCACAATTTTGGCTCACTGCAACCTCTGTCTCCTGGGTTCAAGCAATTCTCTTACCTCAGCCTCCTATCTAGCTGGGACTACCGGCATGCACAACCATGCCTGGCTAATTTTTGTAGTTTTAGTAGAGACAGGGTTTCGCCATGTTGGCCAGGCTCGTCTCGAACTCCTGGTCTCAAGTGATCCACCTGCCTTGGTCTCCCAAAGTGCTGGAATTACAGATGTAAGCCACTGTGACCGGCCATGCATGTATGTTTGATCCTAAATTGCCCAGTCTGTTTTTCAAAAATAGAACCATGGACTATTATTATTTTAGATATAAGACTTACCTTAAAGCTATGTTCCAAATTCTGTTCTAAGTGCTTTAAAAATATCAACTCGGATAATGCTTACAACAGCCCTATAATGTAGGTAGCAATATTATCCTTATTTTAGGGATAGTACTGAGTGTTTAAGTAATTTGCCCATGTAAGTGACAGAGCCAAGTTTCAAACCCAGGAAGACCTGGCTCTAGAGTCCTTAGTAGTAATTGCTATGCTATAGACTAACTGTACTGTCCAAATATGCTAGTCAATAGCTGAATGTCACTACCTATGTTAATTAAAATTAAATACAATTAAAAGTTCAGTTCCCCAGTTGCACTAGCTACATTTCAAATGGCCAATAATTGCACCTAGTTAGTGGCTGTCCTATACAGCACAGATAGAGCACAGCACATTTCCATCTTCACAGAAAGTTCCACTGAACAGTACTGCTCTGGAACACCACTGTCAGAGTGCACTGATATTAGTTTTGAATTTTTGCCTTTTGTGTGCTAGGTTTGTATTTAGTGTGCCCATATTATGTTTTAGGCAGTTTGTAGGTTTGGGGTGGGGAGTATAGGGTGATCCAATGGACATGGTCTTGCTTCTGTGGAACTTACAATCAAATAGAGGAGATACACATTAAACCATAGTGCCACACAGCAGTGGAGTAAGGATAATCTTTTGAACAAATGTTGCTGGAACAAGTGGGCATTCATATAGGAAAAAAATGAAAATTGATCCCTGTCTCACACCATATACAAAAATTAATTTCTGTTCAGTTATAGATTTAAGTGGAAAAGGCAGAAACCTTAAAACTCCTGGAGGACAATAAGAATATCTTCATGACTTCAGCATAAAGACTTTTAGGACACACATAACACTAACCATAAAGATAAAGATGGGGCAATTTGGCTATGATTAAGAATTTCTTTCCATCAAATCGTGTTAGATCAGAGGTTGTCAACTAGCTATGAAAATGGTTTGTTTAGCCCTCAGAATGTTCTCAAAAATGTATTTGAATTGGCTGGGTGTGGTGGCTCATGTCTATAATCCTGGCACTTTTGAAGGCTGGTGAGGGAGGATCACTTGAGCTCGGGAGGTCGATACCAGCCTGGGCAACATGGCAAAACCCCACCTCTACAAAAAAATATAAAAATTAGCTGGGCATGGTGGTGTACACTTTTAGTCCCAGCTCCTCAGGAGGCTGAGGTGGGAGGATCACTGGAGCCTACAGAGGTTGAGGCTTTAGTGAGCCATGATCATGCCACTGCTCTCCAGCGCAGGCAACAGAGTGAGACCTCATCTTAAAATCTATATATGTATTTGAATTAATTGTCCACATTTAAAAATTAGGATATTTCAAATAAAATTCTGGGTTTTCAACTTTCTTTTGAAAAATAAAAAGATTTGAAAATACTAGGCCAATTCCTCAAGGCAACAAGCAGGAGCTGCACCAAGGTACTGCAGGAGGTGTGTTCTCTTCAGTCCATACCAGCCCCAACTAGTCCTGCTTTGCAAAACTTGCCTAGGCACTAGATTTTGCCGTAGTTGTATTCAATAAACACAGACATAATGTAGTAACTGCCAAGTATGCTAGTATGCTAGGTGCTTAACAGGAAAAAGTACTGGATTTTATGAAAGAGAAAAAAGAGGGGTCTTTCTTTAGCTAGATCAGGGAAGATTCTGCAAGTGACATTTGAGCTGGGCAAGCTGGCAGGGTAGCAGTGGTTCAGCAGACTCCATTTGTAAAGGCAAAGGGTAGGACCCAGATCTGGTCCCATATCCTACTTTGTGTAGGTCTCACAATAGTCCTAATGTGAATTATTAAGCACAAGGGGAAGGAAGAGTAAACTCAATAAGACTAAAAAGGGCGTATTAGCTTGGAGCCATGACCTGGGAATGATTTCCAATTGCAACACTATTAGGACAGGTACTTGTAACCAGTAAGCCAGGGATAATGGGAAAAGTATCAGGCATGGGGTGAAAAGAACCCAGAGCTTTCTTTTTATGTTTGAATATATGACTGCCATGAAAATAAGGAAACCTGCAGAAACGAGACCAAATTAACAACTAGATTCACTGATAATGAGCTTTCTGGGGCACTGGTCCACAACGGCCCCACACTGTCACTGTGCCCGGCAGCTGCAGAGGCAATTTCTTCTTCTTCCCCTTATGAAGACCTGCAGACCTGCTTTTTTCCTGATGCTGTATATTCTTTCAGAGTCAGACAATCTCATTTCTCTGCACCCTGTAGATCTCTTCAAAGAGAGCTCTGGGCACAAAGAAGATACTTGGGTGTGGAGAATAATATGAATACAGCCTCCAACCCAATATTGTTATGTGGCAAATGTTCAGTTTATAAGAGAATGTCCCGAAGGTGAGAACTCTTGTTAAAGCACCATCACAAAAATAATGTTGGTAGTTCCTAATCTGATGTGTTTTGCATTTTTACCATAGGGGCCATATTCACCAAAAAAGAGACCACATTTTCCAGCACTTAAAAAGAAGAAGCATGGCATGAAAAACATCCTTCGAAAATCAGATTTGACAGTAGGAAAGCTTCAAATGCAGGTAGTGGACAAAGGCTTTTAACTTTTGAATCTCAGAAGCATCAGAGAACCAGGCTTAACCAAACGCACAGCCCTATTAGACAGCATGGGTGGGATGAAATTAATGATTAGCATTAAGAAATAATGTTAGTAGGGGGGCATTCTGAAAGTGGCTAAAGGATTGCTAAGGACACCTAGGATGATGCTGTATACCTGATAAATATTAAATGAATTCAATTAAAGTGAAGGCATATACATAGGTTTCTTTTCAGAAGAACTGAGATCGTCTTTATCACTGGGTGGTAAATGTACGCTTTCAAGCTCCATTTGCTATGACTTGAATTAGAATAATATTTTAAGACTTGCAAAATGTCCACCAGTTCCAGAACTCTTCTCTTGGGAAAAGCAACTATCCCTTTGATTTTGACAAGGCTTTCCAAAACATGGCTTCATTTCTTGGTATTTATCTGTCATAGGTGGATGACCTCATAGAAACAGTGACTGATAAATCCATGAAGTTATTGGCCCAAAGACATGCTGAGCTTCAACGGTGTGAGTTTCTGGGGGATGAAATTCTTCAGTCTTCTAAACAGTTCCAGAGGATATCCAAGAGAACCATGAGGAAGTATAAATTTAAAAATGTGTGTTTCCCATGTACCTGCTGCTGCTGCTTCTGACTTTGTTCCTGATTCTTTAAAAGTTATCTTCCCAAGGCTGGGCGTGGTGGCTCACGCCTGTAATCTCAGCACTTTGGGAGGCCGAGGCAGGCAGATCCTTTGAGGTCTGGAGTTCAAAACCAGCCTGGCCAACATGGTGAAACCCCATCTCTACTAAAAATACAAAAATTAGCCAGGTGTGGTGGCAGGCGCCTATAATCCCAGCTATTCGGGGGGCTGAGACAGGAGAATTGCTTGAACCTGGGAGGCAGAGGCTGCAGTGAGCCGAGATCGCACCACTGCACTACAGCCTGGGTGACAGCGCAAGACTCCATCTCAAAAATAAATAAATAAAAGTTATCTTCCAAGAGACTCTTATCTTTACTTAATCCTGAAAAAATCTCTCTAGTGAATTAATCAACGGGGGTGGGGATGGGGAGACAGCATTTAAAAAAAATTCTACCCAATAGTCCTTTAAAAAATAAATATCTTTTTTGAAAAACTGGTATTTGTCTGGGGCACAGTGGCTCATGCCTATACTCCCAGCACTTTGGGAGGCTGAGGTGGGTGGATCACATGAACCCAGGAGTTTGAGACCAACTTGGGCAATATAGTGAGAATCTCTTACTACAAAAAACTTTTAAAAATTAGCTGGGTATGGTGATGTGTTGCCTGTAGTCCCAGCTACTTGGGAGGCTGACATAGAAGAATTGCTTAAGCCTGGGAGGTCAAGGCTACAGTGAGCTGTGATCAAGCCACTACACTCCAGCCTGGATGACAGGGCAAGACCCTGTCTCAGAAAAGAAAAAAAAAATTGATTTTTAATTCTGAGTCAATATAGGCAAATTGTTGTTTCATAATTTTTACTAATAATGGAAAATAGAAACATTTGTCACAGCATAGCAATTCTGCAAAGAAATTTCTCCCATGACTTGCCAGATGAAATTAGAGGAAGTATTTATAGGTATTATGACACTTTTAATATGACTACAACTGCGCTAATTTTAAACTTTCATTTTTAAGATAAAAATTATTATTAAAATTACAAAAATATAACATTATTAAGGTATGATTCATGCAAAGTGTCATGTTTCTTAACTAAAATAAATGGATAAGGATGGAGCCGAACAAGTATTACACGTATAATGAAATACTTAAGAAAATCACAAGTGATTCAGCCTTAGCTTAATTTTTAAAAAGATAATAAATTCTTTATGCAAGACAATCTTTTTTTTTTTTTAGATGGAGTTTCACTCTTATTGCCCAGGCTGGAGTACAATGGCGCAATCTTGGTTTACCGCAACCTTTGCCTCCTGGGTTCAAATGATTCTCCTTCCTCAGCCTCCTGAGTAGCTGGGATTATAGGCAGGTGCCACCATACCCGGCTAATTTTGTATTTTTTTTAGTAGAGACAGGGTTTCTTCGTGTTGGTCAGGCTGGTCTCGAACTCCTGACCTCAGGTGATCTGCCTGCGTTGGCCTCCCAAAGTGCTGGGATTACAGACGTGAGCCACCGCGCCTGGCCTATGCAAGACAATCTTAACAAACTATTTACTTCAAACAACTCTTCACTTTATCAGTACATTTTTTCTACTGAAAATGATTCCTAAAGAACAAAACAGTAGAGAAAAGATATCAACAAAACATTTGAGAATTATATTCCTCACATATTAAGGCGAGATATAGAAAGTAATGCGCATTATTTTACTTTGCATCTTATAATTACCTCTCATACCAGTGACTTTTAACAGCCTGGAACCTCTCTATACAATAAGCATACACCACAAACATTTTGCATGTAATTTCACAGATTCATGGCCCTCCTAAAGCCTCTTCATAGACTCCATTTTCAGAAGTGTAACCATTTCCAGAAATTGGCCCATTTTCCCAGTACATCCTAGAAATGCCAACTTCTAACAATTTTCAACTTATTTTGTAAGCCAATCAATGTTACCAGTTAAAAACTACCTGGAATATTAATGAGCACAAACATATCCAGCTTAAAAGCATTTTATTAAGCATTTTTGGATGTTGCTTCCTACCACTTAAGAATAAAAAAATGCATTTTAATAAAAACAAATCTATACTGAAGTCATTTTCCTTTGTGTGAGGAAATATGAATGAAATACACATTCATATTTAAAAACAGAGTATTTTACTGCCAAAACTTTAAATATCTCAAGAGCACACCACATTTTAAACACATTATGGTCACGTAGCTATTTCAATATTCCTGGGAGTGGTGGGCGATTAGCTTGTCTATGGCTTAGGATCTGTTTCCATGCTTGCTTCCTGAGCGTCTTCTACCTCTGAGAGTTTTTCATCATCTGTAATTGAGAAGGAAACATAAAACCTTAATCAAGTTTGCCTATGTTTTATATTCAATGAACACATGAAAACATGTTTATCCTGTATTAGCCAATACAATTAAAGCAAAGATGGCTACTAGTTGAATCAAACTTTCAAATTTATGTGATAGATTTCACTTAAAAAAAAAAAAATCTGGGCAGGGTCTGGTGGCTCACACCTGTAATCCCAGCACTTTGGGAGGCCGAGGCAGGTGGATCATTAGAGGTCAGGAATTCAAGACCAGCCTACCCTACATGGTAAAACCCCATCTCTACTAAGAATACTAAAATTAGCTGGGCGTGGTTGCATGCACCTGTAATTCCAGCTACTTGGGAGGCTAAGGCATGAGAATCACTTGAGCCTGCAAGGTGGGGATTGCAGTGAGCCAAGATTGTGTCACTGCACTCCAGCCTGGGTGACAGGAAGGCTGTCTCAAAAAAAAAAAAAAAAAAAAAAAAAAATCTGGGTCTTAGGCTATTCTTTAAAACAATCAAAAGATCAGGTAATACAAAAATTTCTAACTGTCTACAGTGAATATAAAGAGCAAGTCTCCAGTTCTCCAAAGTACCCACCACTCAGTGGGTATGCAAATGTTCTTATGTACTGATTCCTTATTATTGCCTGCCTGGGTCCTGAGTTATTACATTATAGTAATCAACTACAGTGAACCAAGAAAGATTCCAAATCTATCATCCTTGAATTTTTCTTAATTTAAACCACTATGTATATCTTTAAATCCTATATTACCACAAATTATGACTTTTCTACATATATTCAAGAAAGTTGAACTTGAGTACCTTCTAACGTCATCCAGCTATATTGTTCAGAAATAGAAGGTATACTCTCTCTCCAAGATACATATTTCAAAAGATACATTCCTGGGTCATTTAAAAAATCTTCATAAACATTTATTTTGAGACTATTTCTACTTACTTTCCAATGTTTGCTGAAGTTCATGGATGGTACTAAGAAGAACGTGAAACTGTTTCCGTCTCAATTCCAGCTGTGTTAACAAGAAAAAAATTTATACAAATGATGACCTATATATATAGATATATAGACAGACAGACAGACAGATCACAAAGGCTAAATATATGTGCAAATACCTTATCTTCAACACTTTCTTTAATGTGTGAAAGATGCTCTAATTCTTTTCCCAGAGCCTCTAGTTCCCTGGAAATAAAACAGTGTTACATTTTGCTGAATGGGGGAAAAGAGATTACAATTAATACCTAACTTTTTAGTTACTAGATAGGATTTTTAAAATTAAAAAAAAAAAGACTTATAAGGAGTTATAACACTCCACTATGGTGAAACTTCTGAAGCTGGGGATGATTTCTTCTTAACTTCTAAATATGGATTTACTTTCATTAAAATTACATTTTTGGATACATTTTTAAAGTACAGAAAAACACAGATAATAAAATAACAAGACCCAAGAAATGATACATATTGTGAAGCTTAACTTCAAGGGTTTTTTTTTTTGGTAAAAGAAATAAAACATTGCCAATTAACCTGAAATATCCTTTGAATCTTACCTCTAGACCTCTATCCTGGGCTGTTTTATCTCCTCTACCTCCCACTCAGGCAACTACTATATCATTCTAATTCTTTTTTATGCATATACTTGTATCTCTGAATAATATACAGTATTGGTATATAATATTTGAAAGGGGGTTCTAACTTTTATAAATGGTTATTATTCTTTGTTTCAGGAATGTAGTAATAATTTAAAATTTATTATGTGTCTTTTCACTATGTTTTGAGAGCTGTGTTTTAAAAGGGCATAACTAGTTTATTGTTTTTAACTGAAATTCAGTATTTTAATATATGAAGACCATATTCTATTTGTCCATTGTGCTATTAATGAATATTACATGCATTTATTTCAGACATATAAGTGGTAAGGTCAGAGGGAAATAAAATTTAACAGAGAAGTATGGGAAAATATAATATTGAAGATCTGACCCCTCCTTTTGAAACATATTTATTCTGCAAAAAATGAAATGCCTAGGGTAGTTTATGAGCATTTATGTATAAAGGTTAGTTCCTTTCAAAGTAAAACTCTACACTTACTTTAATGTCTCATGCCTGTCTGGATGGTGTTGAATCACTTTTGCCAAAGCATCATATTCTGAAAGACATAAAAATATTTATCAAACTAAGGGTTTTTTGAATATGAATTATCAAAACAAAAATGTATAATATCAACAAAAATGTATAATATCACAAACCTCTTCTAATCACTTCCCTAGTACATCAAGAAATGAAATCATTGAAAGATGAGTATTGCCAGTTTTAGTTGACTGAGTTATAATTATAATGATACACAACATCAAAAGTGTTCCAAACAGGGGTTTTAGCTCCCACTTTTTTTCCATTTATATGTCGTGGACAGAATATAAGAGGTCAGCATAAGCATAAGCAAATTTAAGTTATTATTGATTATCAAATAGACTGATTCTGAGAAGGATCTTACTCACTAGTTGTCTAAAAAATAAAATAAAATAAAATAAAATCAGTAAATATATCCTACCATTAGTTTGAGTTGTTAGTCAACAGCAAATTACACTTCTCACTCATTCCAAAAGTTAAGATTTCAGAAACGTGCAAATAACTTAAAATTCAGGTTCTACTTTCTGCTCCACTGAGACCTCCAAGATAAGTCATGTAACTTCTGTTAACCTTTCTTATGAAGTGATGAGTGATGAGTGGCAGGATTTACTTAAAAACCTCATTAACCAACGAAAACACTCCAAATATTTTTAAATGACTTTTGAACTGATACTAAGTTGGTATATCTTACTGTAAATAGGGCACCAAAACTTCACCATACACATTTTAAACTGAAAAAAACAACTTGTAAAAAGAGGAAATTAAGCTTCATCTTAATTAGTTCATTAAAAAGTGAACATTCATTGTTTTAGAACTGAGCATATTAATTCAATAAAAGTATGATTCTTTTGAACACAAATTTTTTGAATTACAAAATAATACATGCCCTATGTAAAACAAAACAAAACAAAAACAGAGAAAAGAACCTAAGCCATAAAAACTCACAACTTCAAAATAACCATTAACATTTTCTATTTTCTTCTAGTTTTTCACATCAATGTAACAGTTGTGATCACACATTATATTTTTTATTTTTATTTTTCTTCAATTTACATTTTAAGAACAGCATTG